>NC_071353.1:145348460-145655091 GCF_943734655.1 Sabethes cyaneus | reverse complement strand
GAAATCTAAATACAGCGTTGCAAAGGTCTAAGAATAAAATATATTTCCGGAAAGTTTTGAACTGATTGCTTGAAAAATAAAAAAGTTATAGGCATTTACGTGAAGACAAAAAATGTTGTCATAGTCGGGCCATGTTGTACAGGTTGGGCCACCGCAGAAAATCTAAGACATACGTATTGAAATTCAATATAGAGACATGAAAAGAATGAATTCCGTGAACAACGACTCATACAGGTACAACCCAGATAACACAAAATCGTAATAGAAAGTTCACATTAAATCGTTTTCATGTCAATTTCATATTGGAATTGTATAATGATTAGAGTATGTCAAATCGAAGTGAACAATAATTTGTTTTGCAGTCGTGCGTGTCTTCATATACAATTCATGACTGTGAATTATAAAGCAGAATAGACAATTGCAATATTTGATTATATCTTAATCATATATTCAGGAGTATTAAGTTGCGTGTTATAAAAACTGCGCAAAATAGAATTACAAATAGTTGTCTAAATTTTCGCACGTATATCGCCTCCACTTTGGTACATATATGTTCTTACATGGCGTGAAATATAACTTTTTCGTTCAGATATGATTTTGTATACCTCAGTTGCAATCGAGATATACAAACCAAATGGTTTACTGGGAAATACCCTATTTTTAATTGCATTTTTGCGAAATTTTGGCGATCTTGTAAAATCAATTTTGCTACAATCGCCTTTTTTTGTGTGTGGATATTATCACTACGACCAGCATTTTGATCTATTGTGATGTTATCCGGGTGTTGTTCCGCACTTCGTTGTTATTGCAGTATCGCTATAGAGCGAACTGCTTATTATCCGTGCTTAAAGTGTCGGTGTGTTTTCACCCCGTTTTCCCTCTACGCTTTTTACTACTTTTCAACCAATCTAGCTCTAGAGCCAGGAAGTGCGGAGACTAGTTATAATTTGTCCTTGGACAAGAGGCTTCATTCGCACCTCGAGCAAGTATCATTCTTATAACCAGTCCCGGCTAAAGGCTTCATGGTCGATAAAGCAGAGTTCAGCACAGAGTGAGGGTGTGTATGTGTGTATGTATGTGTTCCTTACTACTTATGCATTACCAATCTCGTTCCTAGAACCAGGATGGGGAACAAGCTATAATTTGCCCTTGAACAAGAGGCTTCATTCGCACCTCAAGCAAGTACCACTCTTATAACTTGCCCTGGCAAGAGGCTTTCATTATTAGTAAATGCAGAATGCAGCAGGAAGGATGTGGAGGGGCCTGAGAATAAACCCATGCTAAAGTCACTTAACATCGGAACGGCTTGATTCTACTAAGAATCGAACCCATGACCACTCGCTTGTCAAGGCAGACTCGGTAACCTTGCGGCTACAGGGCCGCCCTATAATCGCCTTTTCCGAAGTGCACAACTACAATACAAAAAAAACAAAAATCTAGGTTTTTATCGTATTAATTTTGCTTTATTTCATCACATTTTACGTGACTGACATTCTCTAGTGATTATTACGCTTCGGCGCTTAAAATTATGGTGGCCCAACCATGACTACTCAAGTGGCCCGACCTTTACAAATAGCACTTTTCTAGTATTTCACCTTAGGCTTTCCAAACACCTTACTGGAGGAGATTTTTCTATACTCTTCGTGTGCAGCACAACACACTTCATACATTTTCAAAATTTATCTCGTTAATTGCATTTCATGAATCATTTCTTGAAGAAAAGTTCATTGCGCCTGGAAAACTTTTTTTGTAAGATTTAGGCACTGATTTCAGTACGGGTGTTTTGAATACACGATTGAAACTCACAATATTGTGAAAAGTTAGCTATCACAGTAAGAAGTTTTACAATGGTTGTATCATAAATATCATGAGTTACTAAAACTGTAAAATCGTGATGGCCTGACCATAACAGTGGCCCGACGATAACGACAATACCCTACCAGTGTCCTCTATTTTCACCACTTCGAAACCATTTGCGGCACTCTTTACCGTTGTGGCAAGCAACACACGAAACGAAAAAGAAGGTAATCATTAGCTTTTCATTCGTTTTGTCCTTTTCACTCAAACTCAACCACTGATACACATATGTCAAAATTTGTTGTGCAATGCTGCCAGAAAATCTGAAAATTTTGCGAAACAGTGCAGCCGAAACGATTTTTTTAAAACTCAACATTCGTGATTTGGTGAAAAGCAACTCAACATTCTTGCAATTTGCATTGTTTAAAAAATCGTAGCAAATTCTACATCAGTCAACGAAAAAAATATATTTTTGCACCATTGTCACTCGTATCGAGAGTACTTTCGAGAAAAAATAAGAAAACGAGGGGTATGATCTGACGGAAAACCTCTTATTTATTTGTTTGTGCAGAGTTTAACGAGAGAGAGATATAGAATGAAAAGATGGATCAACTTAATTTTGTTGCAATAAGCATTTACGACGATGATTTTGGAATTGTTAGTCAATGCCAACATTTTTTTCAAACAGCCCTGAGTGAAATAATAGTTTCTAAATAGTATTGTGCCTGGCAGCGGAATCACGATTAGGCACCAGTCTCGTGATGTGCTCAAGCGGCTCTCCGGTGCACAGAAAAGGCAGCACAAGTTGCATCTCAACAAGGAATACACACAGGAAGAGGCCAGGAAGTCTTTTGTTTTAAAGTGATGAACCCTCTATCTAAAGTCCAGCCATGCGCTTAACGGTCGCTCGAGCACTGAACCAGAGGACAAGAATGAGTTCAAGAGCTATGATTTTTAAAGCAGATGTCCAAGTAAATCTTAAATTCGAATTCCTCTATTTTTCCAGAAAAGATCTTAATGATGTCCTTTAGACACATTCCAGCGTTACGGGATACAATTAGCACCCATTTTTACTGTGTAAGTTGCTTCCTGTTTCACAATTTTTTTGACAAATACCTTGTAAAATAATTGATCAAAGAGCACCTTATTTCCCACATGAATGCCAGGGGTTTGATGAAATAGACACTGATTTGCATAGTAGGGATGGTGTCCCGCAACGCTGGAATGTGTCCTTAGAGTTTTCTGCGAAAATAGGAGGCATCGCATTTTTTGTATGCCCGCATACAAAACGCCGTGGAATTCTTGGAGCCTTTGGTCAATTTTTCCGAATATTATGGAAAAAAGTTTCTACTATTGAAAGCGAAAGACTAAGAATTGTATTTTGAATGTTCGACCAGCTTTGCCCCATTCGTAGTTTAGCGTTTCAAAGAAAGCCTCTTGGCTATGAAGTCTTTTGATTTCAAGTGACGAACCCTCCCTTTCAATCCCATATGCCAGACGTTCGAATTCCTGGAGAAATGAAAAAATCGCCTTAAAAATATGTTTTCTCTCAATCGGTATTATAAACATGCGGTCGTTTCCCGGTATGTTCGGTAACGACTGATGTGCTCAAGTTTAGTGGTCCTAAGTAACTTTCCTGGGGAACTTCAGATTGATGGCGGAAGCCGCACCATCCGATGTAGCATTGCGTTTTATTGAAAGATTACGATTGATCAAACACAAACAACGTATAAATCAGACGAAATTATTTAAAATTTATTTAACTTTCGCTCTTCGGTGTGGCATAACATGTGCTTTACGAGCTCTCGACGATATCTAAAATCTTTTCCACAGTCGGAACACTTGTGCGGACAAACCGGATCATGTGCTTTCTGGTGAATTTTCAAATGATACGCCGACTTATAGAATGAGCCGCAAGTGTCGCATCCGAACGGTCGCTCCGTACTGTGACAACTGCTGATGGTGTGCGTTCTCCGATGTTGCCTTAAGTTTCGCTTTAGGGCAAACTCTTTGTCGCATATTTCACATTTGTAATTCTGGAAGTCGGATTTGCCGGTCTCAGAGCCTGTTTTGCTATTTGCGTTACATTTCGCATTACGGTGTATCTTCATGTGAGGCAAAAGATGTTTTTCCGAGCTGAAACCTTCGGCACAGATTGGACAGACGTGTCTGTTGTGTGACGCAATGTGTGCTGCTAGGTTAGCATTCGTTGCGTAGGACTTTCCGCAAATGTGGCATTCCTTTTTTACACCACCCTTGCAATTATTTTTCTTGTGTTGGTTCAACGCAACAATACTGGCTAGCTGTACGTTGCAAACGTCACATTTCCACCATTTTACACGGACCTTGCAATAAAATGTCTTGTGTTGGTTCAACGAAGCGATGCTGGCTAACTGTATATTGCAAACGTCACATTGATAGCAACAAGTCCTCTTGTGGGCCCTACGATGCTTGCGAAGTGAATTCTTGAGTTTGTATTCTTTTCCGCAAATGTCACAGCTGTACTGAATTGAACCGTCTTTCCGATCTCCGTCGAGGTTTGTGGGCTCCAAACTATCCGCGGCACTGCAACAGAAGAGAAGGAAAGACTTTCGGAGTAAAATACGTTCACGGAAGGAATTATCACTGGGCATAGTCATAGTTATAGAATTAAACCCCGTGTACCCATGTAGAACGAGGATGACTGTTAGAAGACAATGCGCTAAGTGATTTATGAATCCAACATGGCGGACGGTGGTTGAACGTTTCCTAAAGCTCTCGGTTTAGGTTTTGAAAATGGCATCGCCTCTCAATTTTCGACTTTTATTAGCCACACCCGGCTGAAAACCCCAAATTCTAGAGTTTTCTTACCTATTGGCTGCACCACCATCAGCGATTTTGAATTTTGAAAATGACTTTAAATAACGACTTTTTACTTTTGAAAGTAATTTTCGTTAAAAAAACCCCTATTATAAGAACACAACTGCTTGAAAAAAATCTCGATTTTTTCCCGATAGGATTTGACTATTTCCTGACTGATTTTTTTTTCGTTATGGAATAAAGTTTACACAGGTGTAGAAAAAAATGAACTCCAATCTGCTGGATACGGCTCTAGCTCTCCATTTATTCACCCAGATCCATTCGAGGGAAATTCTAACTGAGTGCTGAAGGAGTGAGCTGAAACAATGAGAAAACCGAAAAGCTATGGCAATTGCCTAATTAATCAAGAAAAATGATAAAGTCGTGTATTGACTTGACTCAAAAGTTGCTGAGTGTCAATTAGACTAAGAGAGATATCAACCTGTTTACCGGTTTTGTGACATGACATTGTACAAGCAGATATCATCTTCGAGATCTACGAATCTTCAGAATCTACGAAGGCCTGTGATGCATCACCGATCAGGGTTAACTAGTTTTATAAACCATAAGTTATTCCTGATTTACACCTGTCCCGCTGGCTGCTATCCTATCACTTCAAGTTTTGGTAAGCAAGCTTTATGCGTAAGATAAAACCGGGGATTATCACAATAATTCAAAATAATGGACGCAGTACTTCAACTTTCCAATGGAAGATGTTTGGATTTTCCTGCGAGGAAAATGTTTCATCTTTTAGAGCTGCTCGAAAAGCAGCTAGTTAGCCAATAGTAGTGTTTAAATCAACCCCAAAATAATATAAAATGCTTAAATCTAAGCACGAATCAATCCAGCGACCTTTTCAGGATAAGTTGCGAGTGACAGAGGTGAGAGGTGAGGACGCTGCAAAGAAACCTGAACCAGGAATCGCCAAGAATTCCGGTGTCAATCGAAAGGTCCAACCAAACATCTATCTATTTATATAAGAGGCTTATGTCTGTCGCCCAAAACGAGGGGCGCGATATGTATTTTCGTGGTAATAATCGCCCCCATTAAGCAAAAACTCAAACCAATTGCACCTCATAGAGTTACATAGCGTCAGCGTTACATAGCGTACCTCCTATTTGATCTCAATGGATCATTGAAAAAGCTAACAAAAAATCACAGATGGCTCCAGCATAGACATGTTCTGTCAAACGCTCTCGACGAACGTCTATGACCGACTGTCAAACGGCCTTGCAATCTGATTGGTCCACCTGAAAAGACCGGTTCAGATTAACCGTTATCAACCATCAACAACAACGGAACGGCCAGAAATTATGACGTGTAATCTGTATCAGCCTTAAAGTTTACTCTACACTCAAAATAATCCACACGTCCTTTCCACGTGAAAAATCACGTAAATTACAGGCAGTACAGGCAGTTACGTGATTTTCAGATGACTTATTGGAAAAAAATAATAGCATCTATCTGATTTTCACGTTAACGCTTTAGTATGCGTGCGAACTACCTGAAAATCATGTAAATAGTACAGAAAAAGCTGGATGGAAAATATTCACATAACTTTTCCTATGATTTCGACGTGAAATTTATTGTAAAATTGTAAATATTGAGTGTAAATATGTCACGTGGGGCTTTAGTGTCCATCTAGCGGTAAGCACAAGCAAAAGCTACCTACAATGATCCATTAGACGCGAGGCGACGCACGCGGGTTACAACTATCTATTTATATAAGAGGCTTATGTCTGTACCGACAGCCAGGTCTCTGACAGGACGTCACAAGAGGCTTATCGGTAACTAAAACCAGCTCCCTGACAGGACGTCATGCTTTCGTAGCAATGGGTTGTATTCTCAGTCGACCGCTGGACTGCTCGATTGCTCAACTGGTTGACTAGACGGCTCGACTGGACTGGTCGATTAGACTGTTCGATTTGTTTGCTCGACTGAACTGTTCGATTCGACTTCTCGGCTCAACTGCTTGATTGGACAGATCGACTTGACTGCTTGACTGAACAGCTCGACTCAACTAGTACAAAATATAGGCTAATCTCATGTTTTTAGCCTTGACCTTGAAATATGCGGTCATACATATATTATTATTTGAAACGGTGGTTCTACAATTGATGAAGGGACGGTTGGGGAAAGAAATTAAATTTTTTTAGTGAAGGAGGGGAAAGAGCGGAAAGGAGAGGAGGGAGGGGGGGTATTGGTAGCTACGCTTAACAAGTAGTCGTTTTGACTCCTACCTTTTGTCCAGTGCTAGAAGGTGCATGGATCGAACTAGCATTGGGCGATACTGTATCTGTATCGAAAAAATCGATACTTTTGAGCCGATATATCGATATTTTGGATCGATACTGAGCGTCCCGATACCGGCCAGTATCGATGCTAAAACGACGATATTTGTATCGATACCTTTATAGTAAATGCTAGAGAAACTAAAATACTTTACTTATCCTAATGCGATGTCCATTAGGATTTCACCTGCATAACAATGTTCCGCCAACAAACTCGATCCATGGCTGTCCGCCTCCAATTTCTCGAATGTCCCACACTTTCCAGGACTTGCTCCATATGGTCTAACCGTCAAGCACGCTGCGTACCTCTGCGCCTGGTACCAACCGAATTCGAGGCAAACATCATTTTTACGGGATTGTTTTCTGGCATTCTCACAACATGTCCCGGCCATTGTACTCTTCCAGCCTCAGCAACTTTCTGAATGCTGGGTTGGCCGAAAAGCTGCGCCAGCTTGTGGTTCATGTTTTTCCTCCATAGACCGTACTCACATACACCACCAAAGATGATCCTAAGCACACGACTTCCAAAAGTGATCAGTCTCCGTCGAGCATTGTCCACGTTTCGTGCCCGTAGACTATCGGTCTTATTTGCGCTTTGTACATGGTACATTTGGTACAGGGATGAAGCTTGCCAGATTTTAGGGTCTTGTAGAATCCGTAGCAAGCACGACTTCCGGCAAGAATACCTCTGCGTATTTCTCTGCTGCAGATGTTATCCGACCACCTCGAACTCGTAGAAATTAAAATAAGAGGTGTACCTAATTAATGCGGCAGCTAATTTTTTTTTCGATAAATAAACTCTGCAAAAATAGATGCATTCCCAGTTCCAGTCTTAAATCAAATTTTAAGTAAAACTTCAATTTCAATTTGAAATCTAATTTAAAGTCGGATTTCTTGGGTGATGTAAAAAAATCAAATTCAATTTCAAATCCTATTTCAAGTTCAAGTATAAGTCCGATTTAACTCCAATTTCTGGCAAAGTTGTAAGTATAATTTCTAGTCAAATTTTACATCCAATTCACTATTAGTTACTAGTAAAATTTTAAGTTCTTTATTATGTCCTATTTCAAGTTCAATTTCATGTCTCATTATAAGTCCTGTTTCATGTGTAATTTGAAGTCCAATTTATATATTCTAGTCTGAATTGGTCCAAACTTGAGTTTAACTTCGCGTCCAATTTTAAGTGTGATTTGAAGTCCAAATTCAAGTTCCACTTCAAGTTTAATTTTAAGTTAAATTTAAAGTCTTACTGCCAGCTCAATTTAAAGTAAAGATTCAAGTTGAAATTGATTCAAACTGAAGTCCAATATCATTTGTTCATCAATATCAATTTGAAGTTCAATTTTAAGCATAATGCCATGCTCAATTCTAAGTTAAATTTCAGTTCCCATTTCAAGTTCAATATCAAGTTTAATTTCAGGTTCAATTTTAAGTAAAATTTCAAGTGCAATTCCAGCTCCGATTTTAAAATTAATTTCAAATGCAATTAGACAACTCACAAGTTGCTGAGTGAAGCTCTGCTTTCCTCAATGGAGGTAGCTGTCTTGGCACTCGAAGATGGATGTGGTTGGAGACCGTCAATGAAGCCGCAACTGCATTGTTAAGTGAAGAAACCCTGAGTGCATGAAATAACTTTTGACGGAGATGAACTGGAAGGGGTTGATGAATTCATAAATTAGGGATCTCTGGCAACCGCCGTCAATCATACGAGTAAGCAGATTCAACGACGCATTCTAGCTAAGTCAGGTCTACTTTTCCCTTCGTAAGTCATTTCGATCAAGGAGCATAAACCGTATGCAAAATATAAAAGCATTTGCTAGCGCTTGGCTGAGTGGTCGATTTCTGGTCGGCCCGGCCGGTTTTTCACTTGCAAAGCCGGTGACCGATCAATCTGGCAAAAAGTCGGTTTACCAACTTAAAAAAACGGATTTGTACTTTTTGTCCGATTTTTAAAATTTATTTTTCATTTCCATCATTCCACTAGATTTTCTATTAAATTTTGTAGCAATCCTGAGCAATTCGTTGCAGTTTCCGGTCAAAAGAGTTTAAAACCGCAGGCCTGACCAGTCCGACTCAGCTATTATTTCGTTCCTAACGAGATTTCGTATGAGAACGAAAGAGAATCAACAGTAGTAAAAGCACACGCATATAATTTTCTAAAAAATTAAGCTTAATAATAAACAAAAGTGTGGTTTTCGTTGCAGCCTGTCAGTGTATCGATACCACTGGTATCGATACTTGCCGCCCGATATTTCAACGGGATCGATACCTTTACAAAAATTGTATCGATATTCGAATATCGATGCTTTTCGCAGTATCGCCCAATGCTAGATCGAACCAAGCTATAATCTGAGATTATAACCGGATTCGAACCCACAACACCCACATGCGGTTAAAACAAGTCTAGGCGGGTTAAAATGCACCATGAGAAGCACGAATTAACTAAGCACACGCTTGCAGCGCAGGCAAACATGTGTCGATCTAGTAGCTCATGCGCGCGAGTGGACAAACGTCAAAACGTTTGTAAAAAGCCATATCTTAGCATCGACCGCTCCAGCGAAAAAAGATCTCGTCGGGACCGGGATCTGGAATAACAAATTTAAGGATTAGGTAGGTCACGCTGTTCTGAGTCTAGCCACTTTGCATTAAACTTAAACTAAAACTGAACGGATTCTGCTCATTGATTATGGCGCATTTTAACCCTTGGTTGTACTTTGTTTTGTACACACTTATGCGCATTTTGCCCCTAAGTAATCTGCAAACCAACTTTCGGAGGCCTTAGAAAATTTCACAATTAACCCATTATGACCCGAGTATACCTAAATTTGGACCAAATGAAGTGAAACTCTGTAATCTATTATATTATGGCTCGAATGTGTCGGGAAACGCAAAATCGTCATTTGGAATGCTTTCAGGGCCAAAATATCGCAGGTTAAATATTTTATAGGCTCAGTTTCAAACAAACAAATCACAAAGTTTTTTACAGATTTCTTATCGAATTTTGTGATAGACTTTACATATAAATACTAATTTACATGTCAGGTAATGTTTCGTCACTAAATGTAGACTTTTTCATGCGTTTTGGAGACAAACATTTTTTCGCCATTTTTTCAACTTTTTTTCCGCCATTTGTCACAACTTTGCACTGTTGAAAATACAGGTGAAATGACAAAAACTGACAAATTATATCACACACACATCAGATTGATGTCTTATCTCTCTTGTAGTGATATATTAACAATGCTAACTATTGAAATTCAGTAGTAAACAGGTTTTGAAGACGAGGTATGATATATCATACGCTGGGTCATAATGGGTTAAATTGTTTTTAAATGCTCATTTCGCCAGCCCCACAAAGATGTTTTTCTATAGTTTGGTTTTAATATCTTTATCAAGGCTTAAAACGGCGCGGCAAAAATTATTCCATGTTTAAATAAAATTGGGTTTGCTTTCATTATTGTAAAGACAAAAAAATCACAACCTGCAGCTAGGTTTTTTTGCCAAATTTTTGAAGCACTTTAACGGTAAATTTAGTATTTATTTTACTGCCTGGTCAATTGATATTATTGAACACAATAAGCAAACGTACTTAGTTTTTTTTGTCATTGCTTTAAAAATATCCCCGTAAAATTACTGCAAAAAACGAGTGCTAATAAATCATGGAAGTTCGACAAGTCGCTCGGACAAGTCCAAATCACCGTATGAATCTAAAAATTTTTCATTCGATAAATTTTCTGATTTGCTTGTATAAATTACAGAAATATAAATTACTTTAGTAGCATAAATATATGGGAAAAGAATTAGCCAACTAGTCATTCGTGCAAGCAAGCATGCAACAAATATAATTTGTTATTCGTCACAAATTGCTCGCGAAGAATAACATAAACGCTCTTCAAAATGCATCATCGCCGGCTATCCGTCAACAAATTCATCCAGTAATATTTGCTTCGTAAACTGATCGAATGTTGTAACTAAGATTACAAGCAACCTATTTATCATACCACATTCACTCGTTCGGTGCTTGTTTACAATTTACACCGATTGCATGCAATCGCAACATTGTTGTGTGCAATTTTCCTATTATAACTGTTATCGTTCATATTCATGAACATATTCACCTATCTGCAACCTTGATTTTCATCACAGTATGCCACCGTTTTTAGTAATTTCAGACTATGGGGGCATTCATAATAACGAACGCTCCAAAGACGCTATATTGCTAAAATGGATGGAAAAGACGCTAGGATTGGCTTTTTACACAAATGGTACACTTTCGCATATGATTCAAGATGTGCCACCGGGAACATTATTATTGTATTATTGGGTACGTAACTATCGGTCGAAAATAACGATAAGAATAGTGTATTTGAGCTTACAGCCGGAAAAAACCACACAATCATTGAAGTATGAAGGCATAAGTTTAGTGGTCCTAAAGAACTTCCCTGCGGAACTTCAGATTGAATGCGGAAACCCTACCATTCGACGTACCATTATTTCATTGAAAGCTTACGATTGATAAAATACACACGTAAAAACTAAATGAAGTCATTTAAGCACTATTTAGTTTTATTAAATTTGAAAAAACTACTGCAAATGGTATGACTGTAAAGGCATATTCGAACGAACCTGAAGCCACTGACAACTAGAGCAGAGGGAACAAAGCCCTCAAAAGGAGGATGGTTTTAATAGCTGTTATCTATGGCTATTACGTAAAGACTTGAATGGATAAACCCCTAATCCAAGGTGTGACGCGACCCGTGCCGAGGAAGGAAAGGGTGGAGGGGGTTCTATAAAGAGAGAGCCTGTGGAGGCCGGAGAGCCTGTGAACCGCCCTCCAAAGCAATTTACCATTGCTGCATTAAGCCTATCACTGATGCAGTGGACCATTTCTTACCGAGCAGCCTCTCTCTGCCGGAAAACAATATCTGTTGCCGGCGAGGTTCAGTCCTGTTCCTCGTCTATCCTCAACACGCTGGCTCGTTGTGAGTCAACAGACGAGCCAAGGTATCCCTGATTGGCACCTGTCTCACTCACTACCAGCCCATCACTTCCGCAATAACTGATAGATAAGCTTGAAGCGTACAGTAAAAGAAATAAACAGGGCATACCACAATGGTTCAAAATACTGGACTGGACTGGATAGTGGTAAGAGTACCCAACAGAAGAGGAGATATTTCGCTCTTCTTTTTGAAACGTTCTCTTAAACCACAAACTAGTTAGTGTCTGTATAGTTTGTGCTTGAACAATGACACTCACAGATTCTTATAAATATACATATGCCAGAAATGCAGTTTACATTAGTTTTTGATCTAATGATCTGATATAGGGCTGTCTACCTTGTAGTTTTAGTTTTCCTTTGTATTTTTCAACTAAAGATGAAAAAAATAAATATGAGAGGATCGGGAATGGGAAGAACTGAGAATTACAAATTGATGTTCGCACGATTTTCAGATTCAAGATGACCACAATAGGGAATTGAGACAAAGACAGCCAGAGATGCCTCTGCTCAACCGTCAAATGTCTTTCAACTTGAGAGGCACGTTGAAACAAGTATTTTCAAAAAAAAAAATCACTGCGTTTTATCATACAAGTATTCTTTTTTTACATACTTCTCATGATTCCACATAGTTGTACAAAATAAATTAACTGAACGTGGCTCTATATTAAATCGATCAACCCTCCTCCAGGGGACGCCTTCTGTTCCCCGTGCACGCTGTGACGTTCTCGATGCTTCGCGGCTTGGTTTTGACGTGAAAAGCGACGACCGCACTGGTCACACTCGTACGGTCGTTCGCCGGTGTGCACCGTCATGTGCTTTTGCAAACAGGACTGCCACAGGAATGGTTTGTCACAAATCGGACATTGCCGTTCCGAGAGGGTGCTATGAATCCTGAGATGTGTTTGAAAATTTTGGCTGCTTATGAAAGCTTTCCTACAAAGCGTACACTTGAACGGTCGTTCATTGCATGCGGTCCACTTGTGCGTCCGGAGACTCATACCGGAGGGAAATTGCATTCCGCAGTGGCATCTGAAACTTCGGTTATCCAAGTGTACCTGCTTGTGAGTCTTAAGCCCGTGCTCGAAGACAAACCTGGCATCGCACGCGTCACATTTGAATGGTTTTTCCTCGAGATATGCGTGGGTTTTCTGGTGATTTTTAAGAGAATGAGACGATCTGAATGACGAACCACATATGCTGCATTCAAAAATTCGTTCATCCGTGTCACAGGGAGCGTGCCTCGTGAGCTGTTGACGAAACTTAAACTGTTTTCCGCAAATTGAGCAACCGAACGGTCGATCGGTGGCGTGCGATTTTCGGTGAACTTCTAAATATCCTTTCAGGGAAAAGCTTCTGTTGCACACTTCACACTTAAAGTTTTTTCTTTCCGCATGAGTCCTCTTGTGCCTGGCCAGGCAATTGGATCTGGTGTACGCTTTGTTGCATTGATCACATTTGAACGGTCGATCGTCGGTATGGATTTTAATGTGGGCTGTGAGGTATTCCTCCCGGCGGAAGCCTTTGGCACAAATGTTGCAAACATGCTGCTCCTCCTCCGGCTGCTGCTGCCCGTTGTTTAGGGCGGTCACCTCCTCCGAGCCTTCCGCCGCAGCGCTGCAACAAAAGAATAGTAATCCTCAAACAACAGATATTTCCAGGCTGAAGCTTTCGATCATTAATTCGAAAAATCTTCATCAAAAGACGCTAGAAAAATCTTCTTCATAAGAGATGGGGTTACGCCCTACTTGGAGGGATTTTGGTTTATCCTCATCAATAGATTTTGCAATTGGTTGCAATTGTACAAGAGTGATGAGTGGGTTTCTTATTAACAGCAACTTCCGGACAAGATTTGCAAATAGAAAAATTTAAAAAGCGATTTTTACTCAAAATTAAATACACTCAAGTACTTTCTTTATACGGTTTTTTTAAATTATTAAGAACGGGGCAACCTGCTAAGCATTCATTTATTTCTCAATACGTTTGGGAGAGAACCGACATTCGTCACGTAGTTTTTGAATAGTCTCTAAGTTGCACCGTTCTTTTGTAATCGAAAAAAAAACAAACCGTGTAAAAAAAAGACTTCAGTGTACGCAAAACTGTTTAAAGATATATTTGAGCTGATCAAACTTAGATAGGTACAATTTGCTAAGATTAGGTGGAATTTGCAAATTCTGAAATATTTTAAAATGTCATCATTTAAAACTAGTTGGCTATGTAACATCTCTTACAAAACAATTCTAAGTATTCCCTAGAGAACGCGTACGCGTACCAATACATTGGCGTAAAAAAGCAAAACCTAGGTGCTACATTCCGTTATCGAAACTTGACCTTGTTTTTATACGACAGACTTCGCAGTCAGCTGTTAGAGTGCAGAACAATTGCAGGGCCAATTGCTACGATCCTATTGACTCTAACAGCCTCTCCCAGTTGTGATTCTAGCCTACGACGACTGGCTTATTAGACCAGCGTCATACCTCGAAGCCAACTGGGAGACGTTAGCACTACTGCCGAAATCAGGAAAGTCACGGGGAGACAAAACTATGCAGGCACTTGCCACTGCTGGAAAAGTTAAGTCTTCAAAACAAGATTGTTTTAGTTATTCTTTTGCTTCATGTTTTCTAAAGATTTAGCTCAGTAGTAAGAAAAGCTTATCTGATATCAAATCCCAGTTTAGCTGCAGTGAAATTAAATTTAAATGAATTGAGTGGGCTGATCGTTTCGTATTTATTCCATTGGTTCATACAATCGAAAATTTCAAACAAAAATTCAAACAAAACAGATTCACGATTATCACTTCGCAGTCATTAATACCGTGTCAGTACGATGTAATGCATCGGATGACTCGACGCCTGAACCGGCAGCGGACTCAGATCAAGAATGGCTGCCATAGTGTTGTCCGGTTCATCAGTCAATTTCACCTGCTCTCCTCTAGATGAAGCATCATTTAACCCAGGACCAGATCCATCCTCCACGACTTGGCTTAACCCTCCACCACTTCGTTATCAGTTTTTTTTCTTCTCACGTGTCTGGTTCCTCGACGTTCACCGGTAGCGGCTAGGCGCTTAAGTGAGTTCTTAAGCTTTCTCATAAAGAAGCTTGTCAGTTTCTGCTGCGTAACCACTTCCGTATCATCACTACCAACTTCTATGAAAAGCTGCAACATATTACGATAGGGCATGATTGCAATTTTCGGTCCCTTTCGGCTGGCTCCAGTCCAGGTACACTTCGTTTGCATTTCCTTGCTGATCAACAGATCCAGAACGCGTAGCATGCGGTTGTCTGCGCAGTTATCGCTACAATGTACGCGCAGCCATTTGACCTAGGATGGGTGAAATAGAGAATGAAGGTATAATTAGTGGCAAGTATTGTCAAGCTGAAGGGTAAGGAAAGACTAAAAAATTATCACCCCCCCTTAAACGCAAATAAAAGGAAATGAGGAGGCGATGATAAAACTGACATAAATAGTTGCAGTTTTAGCCGACTTACCATTTTTGATTTGTAGTCGTCGTCCGCCAAGTTAAGCTCCAGATCGGCTAGTTCTTCCTCTCGTTCAACAGGACTGAAGCAGAAATCCCAAGGTTCTCCAGTCGATTTTCGCGATCCGTTCATTTCGGGATGATGTCGGGAATCGTTTAGCCGGGAATTCAGCTTTCGGACTTCATCAAGGATGAGTTCATTTTGAATGGTGATGTCCGCCGTACGCTGCTCAATGAGATCCAGACGATGATTCACTTGTTGATAAAGTCCGATCAATTCCTTCAGGCGATTTTGCGTTGTTGTGTCCATCAGCACACTTGTATCGGGAATAGTTTCGAAAAGCGTCAATTACATTAGGCGAGTTTGTGGTTTGGAGGCTTGGAGTGGGGACCCAATACACTCAATCCTCACTAATATGAAAAACACCTCATTCAGATAAGTGATAATTCATAATTCATTTTAATCTGAATACTTGGTAACTTTATTCATTTTCACATACGCGGAAGGCGCGCACTCTATGAACTTGTTTTGATTTGACGAAAACAAACGTTTTGAAAACATTTCGATTAGGTGCGAATTCTAAATCGTCCGAATTGTAGAAGAGGAAATTGGCTCGACAGTTTCAACTAAAATGGTCTCTTTTGGGTGCTGAAGAGAGGTAAGTTGCATTTGAGCCAAATGCATTTGCCAAAGCTGCTGAGCAAGAGGAAACGTATTATTTTTTTTGTGCTTTTTTCCCATTTACCCGGTCAACTTAACCGAAATTGTGTAAGACGCTTGATCAGTTTTTAATGCACACATTCATAATACCGGGGTTCAGATTAAAAATGTTCAGATTAAAGAAAATAATTCTATCATAGAGGCGCTGGACAAAAGGAGACTGCACAACCCTCTTATTAAGCACGCGACGTATCTTCAAATTCTACCATGTGATGGCGTACAAATTGTGCCTCTTCCTCGATCTATTGTAATCGAACCGCCGAATCGAATCGAAAAATTAGTCTTGATTCGGAATGGTAAATTGACCTGTGGACCAATAATAATTTCCTTTACTAAATTTTACTTTTTGGTTGAGTGTATCTTTTATTAATTGTTTTTGTGTCAAATCGCTCCGATACTATTCGTTATTTTTTGCATGTTATTGCTTTTAAACCGTTTTGTGATACATCAATAGTGAAACTAAAACGATTGCAAATAGAATCATAGTTTTATATGACCAAATTAGTGCATAGCAAAGTGGTTTCAATTACTCTAGTGCGAACAGCTTTCTCCTTTTTGTTTACCACCGTAATCGAGTGATTCAGATTAATCGTCACGACTCGCTATCGGTACATCGACAAAGTGGATTCACAGTAGCCGTCACCGGAACGTCTACAGCCAAAGTGGTAGAAAGCTAAGTGCATTTGCGCTACGGCTTTAAATTCGAACCTCCTAATCTTCAACTTTTAATTTCAAAATGGAAAACGCTTGTGATCAGTGCGCTAAACCAGTTCAAGTCGACGGAGAACACATCAAGTGTATGAGTTACTGCGACCAACTCGTGCACGTTAAATGCGCTAAAATAAACGCGGCTTTTGTGAAAGTCTTACGCGAACGTAAAAATCTGCTTTGGATGTGTGACGAGTGTGTTAAGCTTATAAAAATGACTCGCTTCAAGAGGGTCATGTTTTCGGTAAGCTGCGCTGTTTCGTCGATCGCTGGTAGCCATGGCGAAGCTATCGGCGAATTGAAGCAAGCCATACTTGTCAACGGACAACGCATAGAACAGCTTTCGAAGAATGTTTCTGAAGCCGCCACTACGCCTCTTACGTCAAGATACGCGACCGCAGAACCGCCGAAAAAACGACGCCGCGAAGAGCGTGCAGTGGTCAGCAAACCGCTTCTTGTTGGTACTAAATCGTCCACATCGCAAACCGTGTTGACCGTTTCCCCTCCAAAAACTACAAGGTATACAGCCCTAAAGGTTGTACGAAAGGGTGACGTAGGACTGTGTCATATAATACTCATTACATTGATAACATGTTTTAATCGATGAAGTATAACTTTATGTCTGATCATTAGATCAAAGACTAATGCAAAAGGCATTTATGGCATATGCATATTTGAGTATCTGTGAGTATCATTGTTTGAATGTTTATTTGTAAAAGAAGAGCGAAATATTCTGATTTAATTCTTCATTGAATCAATGGTGGTTTGAAAAAAAACCATTTGAAATTGTTTGGTGGCCCTGAAAAGAACTATGTTTGAGCTGATAGCACTTCTTAAAAATCAGTACTATAATTACTGTTGCCAATATATAGATGGATGTCGCTATTCGGCCCTTTAGACTCTAGTATGATGGTTGCCCGCTAATACAGGAGTGATAGGAAATACCAAATCACTGTATAGTAGAAATGGATTAGTTTTATCAAAATACTGACCGTCCGTCTGTGCGATCGTGCGATAAATGAGCAGACGGCGAACCTAGTGTGCTATTTTATAGTCACTGGCACTGCCGTTGCTACTTGTAAGCTAGTGTAGGTGGTGGGGGAAACCAGATCAATTGCTGCTGCTCAAATGATTGTCCGACACTGATTGAGCAAGCTATCGAACAATTTCGCATGTCTGCGATGGGGATAATGCAAAATGTAATGTTAAGTGCATCGTGTGGGATTCACTTGGCCATTGCCCCATTGCTCCCATTGCTTAGTGGTGTAATTGGTTAAAACAACACGCTCAACTAGAGATTGGGAGCTGTGAGTTCGACTCTCACCTTCGCTAAGTCTATATTTTTGGCCTAATATCAAGAATTTTCAGTTTGCCTGAATCTTCATTTCTCGCATTAAGCATTTATTCTTCCCCAACATTGCCCTCTGATTCCGCTTGTCTTTGGGACCGGTGTTGCCGTCAATAGCCATCGATGTTGCCGATTGGATTGAAAAGGGGTGTGGCTTACAAAGTGGTCTCAAGGTTATCATTTGGATCCAAATCCTTTGGTGTATCTAATTGTCGTCCGTGCCTGTGAAGCTAGGCGATAACAAGGGAAATGTATGGAAAAATTCGACCTTGAATCTTTACACACATTTTCACTATTTAGCGTATAAAAAATTATTATTAGTATGTTACCATAAAATTGCTGGACATTTTATCTATCCAACGACATATTAACTGTTATGTTTCATTCAGTAGTATAGTAGCTATTAGCGTTTGAAATATTTCATTCAAACATCTCACTTCTATTTTTCGTTTTTACAAAGTGCTACCCAGTCCCAGTATAGTAAACAAAGACGTAGTCCTACGTCAAAAAAATTGTTCTGGCTTTACCTCTCTCGGATACGCCCCAGAGTGAAGCCCGAAGCCGTCGTCGAGTTGGTTAACGATTGTTTGCAGTGTAATGATCCGATCAAAGTGATTCCTCTGATAAAAAAAGATGCTGACCTAATCACCATGATTTATATTTCGTTCAAAGTCGGTATGGATGAAAAGTATCGAGACATTGCTCTCGATACGAGTACATGGCCCCAAGGTCTGCTTTTCAGGGAATTCGAAGGCACCAGAGTAAAAAACTACTGGGCACCATCTGTACCTCGAGCGACTCCGATAACTCCATGTATAGAGGTAACCCCAGCGAGCAATCCTTCGTCCTCCAACATAGATCTGGGATCGTTGCCAACAGGGTCTTGGAGTCCAAATGCAGGACAAATTGGATGCTGGGACGCAACGACTTTAGTACTTCGTAAGCCCTCAACCACCCCGCCGCAGTCGAGCTACTGCCGCCAGCGTACAACAGTCGTCCCGGCCCTGCGTGTGGGTTTGGGGAACAGGGCTTCCAGAACCAGACTCATGGCAAGTATCATTCTTGTCCACGTTTATACCATGCTGACGCGTACCGCGCTTTCAGACCAACGACCACTGGACCATTGAAAGATGATTCGCTCCCCGCTTCTATTTCTGCATCATCGGAACGCACGCCAAAAAGTATGATGGAATGCCATCAGAGCCGTTCCGTTCCTGTGATCGGTACCGGTGATGAGGGTTTCCAACTTGCTTTCCCAGGCAAGTACCGACTTTATAGTCCATCCTCGCTTCCTGATGTACTCTCCATCCGTAGCAATGGTTCCTGCAGCGACATCCCTTGTCATCGAGTCTCCGTTCCCAGCGCTCACCTAAACTGCCATCCGCCGTGTACTCCAGCCTCCGAGCCAAACTGCGGAATTGTCACAGCTAGCAACGTGGAAAATAACTATCCGAACGATGCATTGCCGATATTTCAAGTCGATAGAACACCGGGATGCACCGACAGTAGCACCATGGAAGTCCCTATCCTGCCCGCCGCAGTCGCGCCTTTCCTGCCAGCGCTCATCCTCCCGTTGATTCGTCTCCCGTTTCTAGCACATCATCCAACCGGTTACCGACCAGCACTCGCGACGTCCAGCAAAACATCCACGTGTACTACCAGAATGTAGGCGGAATGAATGCAAGCGTTCACAACTATCTGCTAGCGTGTGTCGATAGTCCATATGATATAATCGTTTTAACCGAAACCTAGCTTGACGGACGAACCTCTTCACACAATTCTTCGGACCGAACTACGAAGTCTTCCGTTGTGACCGAAGTGCGCACAACAGCCGAAAATCAACGGACGGCGGCGTTTCAGTAGCGGTTCATCGCCAACTCAAGACCTCTGTCTTAGAACACAACGACTGGTTACCTGCTGAACAAGTTTGGGTGTCTATAAATTTATCCGATCGCTATCTATACCTGTGCGCTGTCTATTTCCCACCGGATCGAGTAAGGGACGCCGTACTCCTCAAGGCTCATATGGCATCGGCCTCCACAATTTCTTCGGCAGCCTCCGCCTCTGATGATTTGCTAATTCTGGGAGATTTTAACCTCCCCGGGATTAATTGGTGTGAACGCGGCAACGGCTATCTGTTCGTCGACTTCAGTTCTATAACTCCTCCCCCGATCACCACCGAGTTGTTCGACTGCTATAGTACTGCCACTGTGCAGCAAATTAACAAAATCACCAATGAAAACGGACGCTGCTTGGATCTCTGCTTTGCTAGTGTCTGCAGTCAGGCTCCAGAATGTATGTTGGCGCCTGCTCCACTCGTTAAAGATGTTCTCCATCATCCACCGCTATTAGTTCCGAACATACACCATGCAAAACGACAGACTCACCGTTGTCTGTCTATTACGATTTTAACTGTGCCGATTTTGATGCGATCCAAGGTATACTAAACAGTATCGACTGGAACGCAGCCTGGGAAGAGAACAACGTAAATGCTGCCGCCTTGACCTTCTCGCATATTTTAAAATATATCATCGACCGCCACGTGCCGAAAAAGACGATACGCATAGAGCCGCACCTGCCTTGGATAAACGCCACGCTACGTCGCCTTAAATCTGAAAGAAAGGCTGCCTTGAGGAGGTTTTCAAGGTATAAAATCCAATCTCAGCGAAACTACTATCAGGCTCTCAACAAGCGCTACCAAAAGTTAAGCCGACTCTGCTTCCGCAAATACTTAAACAACGTTGGGCGAAGACTGAAGCGTAACCCCCAGTCGTTCTGGAAATATGTTAGTGTACAACGGAAAGACGACGGTCTTCCATCAGCCATGTTCCCTGGAAGCAAAACTGCGACTACATTGGATATGGTTTGTCAACTGTTCTCGCGTCAACTCTTCTTTGTCGATGAAAGGCTGTCCGAAACAGAAGTATCGACTGCTTTAGTCAGCGTTCCAAATCTCAGCGATTCTCTCACTAACCTGTCTATTGATGATTCTATGATCAAGCAGGCCGCTTTGAAGTTGAAAAGCTCAACTTCCAGTGGACCGGATGGCGTGCCTTCAATATTTTTAAAGAACTGCATTGATGCCTTGGCTGCTCCAATCCGACGTCTATTTAACTCCTCGATTAGCTCAGGCATATTTCCTGCTGCTTGGAAATCCGCTTACATGTTTCCAGTTCATAAGAAGGGGAACAAAAGAAACATAGACAACTACAGAGGCATCTCTGCCATATGTGCATTATCGAAACTCTTCGAGCTCGTTGTTATCGTGCCAATTTTTTCGTTCGTCCAGCAATACATCGCTGATGAGCAGCACGGATTCATGCCGAAGCGCTCAACGTCTACCAATCTACTAAAGCTCACTACGTACGTAACGGACTGCTTTGACGACCGATCCCAGACGGACGTTATCTACACTGACCTCTCCGCCGCCTTCGACAAGCTAAATTATCAAATCGCCGTTGCAAAACTGGACAAACTGGGCATTGGAGGGCCGCTGCTTCAGTGGTTTAAATCGTATCTGACGAACCGTCCTACCAACGTGTCTATCAATGGCTTCACCTCACCGGCTTTCACCGCTTTTCTGGAGACCCACAAGGTAGCCATTTCGGACCGTTGGTCTTTCGTATTTATTTCAACGACGTCAACTTAATGCTCAAAGGTCCTCGGCTTGTGTTCGCCGACGACCTGAAACTGTTTTCGAAAGTTAACGATTCATCGGACACTCTCGCACTCCAGGACCAACTGTTGATATTCGCTGGATGGTGCAAACACAATCGCTTGGTACTAAACCCCAACAAATGTGAAGTAATAACGTTCTCGAGAAAGCTTAACCCTATAATATTCGATTACCGATTATCAAGCGTACCCTTACGCCGTGTAGATTGCGTCAAGGATCTTGGGGTACTGCTGGACTCTAAATTGATTTTCAAACAGCATGTTACATTCGTTGTCGACAAGCCCTGCAGAAACCTGGGATTCATCATACGTATCGCAAAAAACTTCAACGATATTTATTGTTTGAAATCACTCTTCTGTGCGTTGATTCGCTCCAACCTCGAGTATTGCGCACCCGTATGGAGCTCGTATTACCAAAACGGCGTCAGTCGAATAGAGGCGGTGCAACGGAGGTTCATCCACTTTGCCTTCCGCAGGTTACCATGGAATGGTAAGTTCCGGCTACCAAGCTACGAACAGCGTTGCAGATTTATCAACTTGGACACCCTGCAAACACGTCGGGACGTAACTAGAGCCGTCTTCGTATCAGATGTTCTGACATCCCGGATTGACTGTCCTTGGATTCTAGGAAGACTAGACATCTTAACTCGGTCTCGCTTAAAGCGGAACAATTCCTTCTTGCATATACCGCATCGGAGAACTAACTACAGTACTTTCGGTACTATAACCGGCTTTCAACGGAACTTCAACCGTTTTGTGTCCTACTTCGACTTTGACGTCAGCCGCAACGTGCTGAACACCCGATTTAGAGCTCTTGCTATTAGTATTTAAGTAGTCAGTAGGATAGAAAAATCTGTTGACTTTTAATTAATAAACGATAAACAATGAATTGATGTATCAGAAAATGTCATTCAAATCGGAAAGGACAATTTGACCTGAAAGTGTTGAATACTCGCAATAAGTTGTTTTGAAATTATTTTAAATATATTATGATATCCATGTCCGCCGGCCTAGCAGAACAAAGGGATGATATGAATGGATATGAAGGGATGATGTTACACGCCATGGCTTGCATCTGTCGCCAGGACAGGTTCTCGTCAACAGCCCGGATGTTGTTTGCTAAGCTCCGCCACCTCTGGGTCTGCCAATTCTACACTGTCCTTGCGGGTTCCTGCCGAGTGCTTCTCTACAGATCTCGTTGAATCCTTACCTCAAGGTATGTCACTTTCACTAAGGTACTCCTGGTCTTTCGTTAGAGCATTCCCCATCTGCGGTGATAACGCGCAGCCTTGTCTTACGCCATCAGTAACCCTTATAGGATTGAACAACACGCCATAGTGCAACATCTTGCACAATAACGCCTTATCTGGAACCCCTCTACGCTTAAATGCGCCCCAGATGTTTCTGTGGTTAAGTCGATCAAACCGATTTTCAAAGTCAACGAACACTGGTAGAAGAGAGTTCTGGAATTTACTCTGGTAATTTATGACTCAATCTAAAAATCGCCATAAAAACATGTAAAAACCTAGTTGCGTTAAATTTCAGTTGAACTTTCATTGAAGTACTTGTCAATATAATCGGGAAAGAAATTAATGTCTGAAACATAAGGCTCATCTCGTATTGTTGAGTTACAAAGTAAATAGAATGGGCGCTAATACGCTACCTTGTGGTACACAGTAAGACTATTCAATGAAGTGAAATTTACAACCACCAAGAAAAATGAGCGGAAATTGATGATAGTCTCGCTTGGGGTAAGACATTTAATGTACATTTCACTTCACAGAGTTTTAAAACATCAAACATAAATGGCTACTAAATCAAGTCCGTTACATCCAAAGCCTCTGACGTATCAACATGTGTGGCTCGAGTGGCACGTTCCTCAGCGTTGATTGAGAGCTTTTTCCTGGCTTTCACGGAAACGTCGTCTTTGGTTCCTTCTTTCCATGACGACGTTCCCGGTGCTTCGCAGCTATGTGTTTTAGTGTAAAGCGACGCCCGCACTGGTCACACTCGTACGGCCGTTCACCGGTGTGCACTGTCATGTGCTTCTTCAAACAGGACTGCCATTGAAATCGCTTGTCACAGATCGGACATCGGCGATCGCTGTCCTCCCGGTGAATCCTGAGATGAGTCTGAAGGTTTGCGTGACTTATAAAAGCTTTCCCACAGTCCGCGTCCGTACACTTGAACGGTCGCTGCTTGCACGCCGTCTGCTTGTGCTTCTGAAGATTCGCACGGGAGGGAAAAACCATTCCGCAGTGGCACTTGAAACGCTGCTCATCCGAGTGTCTCTTCCTGTGAGCCTTCAGCCCGTGCTCGTAGACAAACTTGGCACCGCATATGTCGCATTGGAACGGCTTTTGCTCGAGATATGTGTGGATCCTTTTGTGATAGTTAAGAGCTTGTGATGATCGGTAGGAAGAGCCACAAATGTCACATTCGAAAGTTCGTTCATCGGTGTCGCAAGGCGTGTGTCTCTTGAGCTCTTGACGGTATTTGAACTTCTTTCCGCAAACGGAGCAACCGAACGGTCGATCGGTGCTATGAGCTCTGTGGTGAATCGTTAAACTTCCTCTCCGGAAAAAGCTTTTGCCGCATACTTCACACTTGAACTTCTTGTCTTCTGAATCGCTCGTCTGGCGGCGATCTGGACAGTTAGCTGCGAAAAATCCATTGCTGTATATAACACCATCAAACAGTTGCTCACTTGCACCGATATGAGTTTTTTTATGGGCTGTTAGATACTTTTCTGATATGAAGCCTCCTCCACAAATGTTATAAACGTGCTGCTGCGGTTGCCCGTTGGGGGAAGTCATCCCGTCCAAGCTCTCCGCAACGCTGCAACAGAAGAGAGAGTAATTCTCATACAACAATTATTTTTCGCTGCGCTGGGATCAATCATTGATTGAAACAAATGAAAACGAAAAACAAAAAGCTTTGGATTCAAAGGCGTCTTTTAGTGGATCAACAGATTTGACTTTGCACCGCCAAAGTCGACATTTTAAGGGTTTGAAGCCACAAGAGTTGCCGATTGCTCATGACCCGAAGGTCGGGACGTATTTTTATTCGCAAATTAGCCACCGCGAAATTATTTCAAGGGACTTACACAAATCCAATAGCATGTATTCACTGACGCAGGGGATAATTACTATCAATGCAGCCGTTTTTTATGACTCAAAGTAAGCTTTTTAGGTCACCTGAACCTGTTCTTGAATTGCCCTATCATGTGTAACATCCGGTCAGAAACGATATTTCTTTGTTTTAGAATCGAGTTATCGGAGAGAACCCTTACAAACCAATCAGCATGAATGGTGGAATGGACAACAAGGTACAGGTAATTTGTCCCTGCCAACAAGTAATCCAGCAGATCACTCTAATACTACAAATACTATAAGATTAGAACATTTTGCACCAAATGGCTTTGCTCCTACCTCCAACATTTCAGCAAGCAGATTCTTGATCATTACAATGCTTTGTAGATAGCAGATAAATGGATGAGTAAAAAGTAGTGCGAATTCGATACTTTAAAATTAAAATGAATTGTAAAATCTTAGCACTCAATCTAGTCAATAGTTCTGTATACATAGAAGACAACGGCAAACAAATACCTGGAACTGCAAGCTGCTGTTTCATCATCTGCTGCTGTAGATGCCACGGGTAGCCTGTCCTCAATCGCATCGACGCTATCGGGTCCGGGTTCTTGTTTCACAAGGACACTTGGGCCGGCAACTGATAATTCACCCTCCGAATAGGGTAGAGCATCATTTATTATAACCTCTTCCACTTTTATCGAGGCTGACTCTTCCACTTTGATCGGTGTTGTTGATTCTTCCATTTCGATATCTTTCACTATCTGATGGTACATGGTAGGCACTTTCACCACAAAACACCCGTCAACGATCGCGAAGGAAATTCGATTTTTGTCGTAGTTTATTTATCTAGTGTATTGCCGAAAAACTGGAAGGAAAATCACTTTTTTAGCTTCGATAAGCGGCACAACAAAATCAAAATAATCTTCTTAAAAGTCGAACGGGCATCAGCTGTCATATCATTTAAAGCTGGAATCACACGGACCGTCAGCGAACATCATCGGTAACGTATATCGTAACGGAACGTCCACCAGTGATGGTCGCATGGGTCGCATATGCATTTTCAACATTTTCAATGAGCCGTGATGTGACGTTCAGGCGTCGTCGCATTTTGAATTTTGATTTTTTTTTCTTCTGTGGTGTTTTCTGTTTTGTTGTGAGAAAATGGAGTGCTACAAATCACGCTGCCAAGCTGGCCATGATTTGTAGTCATGGTGAGATATGTGTAACAAAGAGTGAAAATTATTGACGTTCGTGGTCTAATCGGCAGCTCAAAGAAGGTGAGTTAAACCGGCACAAAAAAGCGGGCACTAAACCGCTTGAAGTGGGCAACCCAGCACATTAGGAATTGCTGCTCAACAGCTGGTCGCTAGAAGCAACAAATCGGCCTGCAGGCGGAAGCTACAAGGTTTCTTTTCAAGCCAATAGAAAATCATGAGAAGGATACCTACGAGGCAACGGTGCCATGCCAGTAAGTTGAATTGTACTATAATATTTTGTAAATTGGTTGGAAATTCCTTTCTTTTGTAGATCCCCGTCGCCAAAAATGCTCCTTAAACGGGGCATGAAAATGTGCCAGCTGATTCAACAGCAACACCATCCGCCACCACGGCCACCAAATACGACGACGGATTCACAACAGCAATCGCCTCCGTTTTCCCTGTCTGCATCGGAAAGCTCACCACACAAAAAAAGCTAAACTATCGAAAGGATCGAAAGTGATTCCCGAGTTCCTACTACATTTCTGAGGTGCTTACTTATACCCATGGATAGGCGTGAAGCAGCAGTTCGTTCCCCCACCACATCCCGGTGGGCTGATTTGTAAATATCAGGTGAGGCATTTTCGTTTTTAAGTTCTAGCTTTTAACTCCGGTACAAACTAGAGATGGTCGGGTATGAAAATTTGAATACCCGAACCCGACCCGTACCCGATCAAGAAAAAAATTGAAAACCAGTACCCGGCCTGAACCGGCAAGTTTATTATTTTTGATACCCGAACCCGACGGGTACGGGACGGGCCCGGGTACCCGACCATCTTTAGTGTTAAATGTGGTCAATGGAGATACTCGACCCGACCCGTACCCGGTTTCATAAACAAAAATTAAGAACCCGTACCCGACCCGAACCCGCAGATTTTTTTTTTCAATACCCGAACCCGACCCGAATCTGGTGGGTACGAGTACGGGTGCGGGTTTCTGGCAAATTTTCCGCTACCCGACCATCTCTAGTACAAACGTGATGCGTCGCGAGAGATGATTATTCGACAGATTAACGTAATAGTATTCTTCGACAAAATTTACTTCTACTCTAGTTATATCTATACCTATAAAAATGGATTTCTGTCTGTCTGTCTGTCCCTGTGTTCCTTACAGAATCGAAAACTACTGAACCGATCGGCGTGAAAATTTACATGTAGGGGTTTTTGGGGCCAGGGAAGGTTCTCTCGATGGCAAAAGATCCCTGCCCCACTAAGAAGGGGGCTCCCATACAAATCTATGCCTATAAAAATGGATTTCTGTCTGTCCTATGTTCCTTATAGAATCGAAAACTACTGAAAATTTGCATGTAGGGGTTTTTGGTGTCAGGGAAGGTTTTTATGATGGTTAGAGATCCTTCCCCCCACTAAGAGAGAGGACTCCCATACAAATCTATACCTATAAAAATGGATTTCTGTCTGTCTGCCCGAATGTTTCTTATAGAATCGAAAACTACTGAACCGATCGGAGTGAAAATTTGCATATAGGGGTTTTTGGGGCCAGGGAAGTTTCTTATTATGGTTAGAGACCCCTCCCCCACTAAGAGGGGGGGCTCCCATACAAATGAAACACAAATTTGTGCATAACTCGAGAACTAATCAAGCAAATGGAACAAAATTTTACATGTGGGTGTTTTCGGAGTCAAGAATTTTTTCTATGGTGAATTGAGACCCCTCCCCACTTTAGGAGGGGAATAATGAACTTTCTCTTTTTTAAGAGAGGGGCTTCCATTCAAATGAAATACAATTTCCTCATAACGCGAGAACTAATTAAGCAAATGGAACAAAATATGACATGTGGGTGTTTTTGGAGACAAGAATGTTTTCTATGGTGAATTGAAACCTCTCCCCGCTTCAGGAGGGTGGGCTCCTATACAAATGAAAAACAAGTTTCCTCATAACTCGAGAACTAAACAAGCAAATGGAACCAAATTTGACATGTAAGTGGTTTTGGAGGCAAGTTTTTTTCTATGGTGAATTGAGACTCTTCTCCTCTTTAGAAAGCGAGTTATGACCCATCTTCCCTTTAAGAGGGTGGGCTTCCATGCAAATAAAATGCAAATTTCCTCTTATCTCGAGAACTAATCAAGCAAATAGAACCAAATTTGGCATGTGGGAGTTTTAGATTGCAGAAATTTTTTCTATGGTGAATTACGACCCCTTCCCCTTTTAAGAGGGGGGGCTCCCATACAAATGAAATACAAATTTCCTTATAATTTGAGTACTAATCAAGCCAATGGAACCAAATTTAGCATGTAGGAGATTTTTGAGTCTTGAATTTATTTTATGATAGTTAGAGACCTCTCACCCCTGTGGTAGGGAGATATGGACTCTCATGCAAATAAAACAGATTTTTTTGCGAAACTCAAAAACTAATCGAACTCGAGAAATTCGAGACTCTTCCATAAAACATTAATCAATAACAAGACCACAAAAACCATCTATACACTCGAGTCTTTTTTTACACGGTTTGTTTTTTTCAAGAACGGTGCAATTTAGGGACCATTTACAAAATACGTGACGAGTGTCGGGCCTCTCCCAAACGTATTGAGAAATAAATTAATGGTCCCTAAATAGCCCCGTTCTCAATATTCGAAAAAACAAACTTATTTTCCTAGGTCTACCTGGGTTTCCTGGAACGAGCGACAGCGAGTAAGGAAAGGGTCGCGAAATGGTACTTTCCACAAAAAAGTTTTCCGTGAAATGGTACATCTGCTTTCTGGCTATGCAATGAGGGGACAGGGGAGTTGTTTTCTACTTTACTGTGAGGAAAAATTGCAAATTTGTATATTAAACTACCCATTCCAGGTAACTAATAAGCCTTAACGTAAGCATCAAATCAGCGTATCTGGCATTTTATACTGCACGTTATTGTATGTTAGCGATTGTATGTGACTTAAATGCTTATTGGCCTATATTTGAATAGCATTGGTGATGCTTATTGGTTACCTGGGATGCTTTCATAGTTACGTAACTGCCAAAATAAATCATCTAAGGTTGAACTCCTCAGAAACTTGCAAAACTCGAGATTGTGACAAAGATCATCCGAGATTCATGATTTATGTACAACACAGGTTAATTTGTGGCAATACGAAGTTTGTCGGGTCAGCTAGTCTATGCCTATAAAAATGGATTTCTTTCTGTCCTATGTTCCGTATAGAATCGAAAACTTCTGAACCGATCGGAGATCATATAGGGGTTTTTGGGGCCAGGGAAGGTTCTTATGATAATTAGAGACCCCTCCCCCCACTAAAAGGGGGAGCTCCCATACAAATGAAACACAAATTTGTGCATAACTCGAGAACTAATCAGGCAAATGGAACAATATTTTACATGTGGGTGTTTTTGGAGACAAGAATGTTTTTCTATGGTGAATTGAGACACCTCCCCTCTTTAGGAGGGGAATAATGACCCCTCTCCCTTTTAGGAGAGGGGCTTTCATACAAATGAAATACAATTTCCTCATTACGCGAGAACTAATTTAGCAATTGGAACAAAATATGACATGTGCGTGTTTTTGGAGACAAGAATGTTTCCTATGGTGAATTGAAACCTCTTCCCGCTTCAGGACGGGGGGGGGGGGCTCCTATACAAATGAAATACAAATTTCCTCATGACCCGAGAAGTAATTAATCAAATGGAACCATATTTGGCATGTGGGTGTTTTTGGAGGCATGAATTTTTTCTATGATGAATTAGGACCCCTTTCCCTTTTCAGGAGGGGGGCTCCCATACAAATGAAATACAAATTTCCTCATAACTCGGGAAGTAATCAAGCAAATGGAACCCAATTTGGCATGTGGGGGGTTTTGGATATTAACACACCCATGAACTCCCCAGAAACTTGCAAAACTCGAGATTGTGACAAAGGTCATCCGTGATTCGCGATTTATGTACAACACAATTTAATTTGTGGCAACACGAAGTTTGTCGGGTCAGCTAGTACCTTATATAATTGATCGTTAAACTAATCATTGCGCTATCACTGACTCACAAATTTTATCGATTTTTTTAAAATTATAATTGAATCAGTTATACCTAATGACGAACAAATGGATTTTTCTTCCATCGTTGACGTTTTGTCTAAGCATATGATCGTACCTATTATTTTATGTTGGGCGAGTGTTTAACCTTCACGTCCCCGACATAAAAAATTATGGTACTTGCAGTTACACTTTTGGTTCTATCTCCACTTATTTTCGTTCGATTTTTATGCAATTAACCTTAAAAGAACCACAATAGATTGGCCTTTATTGAAAAAATAAGTTAATAAATTTTGGTTCCATTTTCCCGGAGATATTCCAGGTCGCAGTGGGATTTTTTTGACGTCATAAGTAGCATGGGAAATAAAACTAGAAATTTGCTTAACAGAGTACGCAAAAGTTATCCATTTCATTTGTGGTCAATAAGAATGAATCTTACACTATCCTGTAGAGCGATTTGATATATGTATTTCCAAAGAAAATTCAAATAGGCCAATTTTTAGTACCGGAATGTCCAGGTCAGCTCAAAATGCATCCTAAAGTCCACGCAAGAAATCACGTTGAAAAATCCTTTCATTTGATACCCCTTTTGCCATATTACTGAAGAGAATTTAAAACGGTCAATTTTCAGTTCCGGTAGAACCGACAATGGATATTTCGGAATGTCCAGATCTGGTCAAAATACATCCAAAAGTCCACGCAAGAACTCGTGTTGTAAAATCCTTTGATTTGATACCCCATTTGCCATATTTCTGATGAAAATTCAAAACGGCCATTTTGAGGTCCGGTAGAACCGACAACGGAAAAAAGAAAATTCTATCGGAGCCGTCTTAACCGCGCTGTCCTGTGGTGGGATCTCGGGTGTCGTCGCGTTTTGAATTTTGAGTTTCAAATTTTCTTTCTCCTGTGGTGTTTGTTTAAATGTTCTAAGAAAATGGAGCACTACAAATCACGCTGCCAAGTTGGCCATGATTTGTAGTCATGGTAAGATAGAGAAACAAAGTGAAAATTAATGGCGTTTGTGTTCTAATCACCAGGCAGCGAAGTCAAACTGGAATAGGAAAGAAGGAACGGAACGATTACGACCAGTAGGTATTCGTTCCAACCGGTTAACGAAGATTGGTCCTGCGGTTGTTTTTTACTTTCGTTAGTGGTGAAAGACGGAAAGGCCTTACCCAAGAAATTTCCTTTCGGCTGCCCGAAGAAGTTTAGTTCATCCGGCGCAAAAAAACGAGCACTAAACCGCTTGAAGTTGTCGTATCACTGGCGTATTTGGAACAACCCAGCACATTAGGAATCGCTGCCCAACACCTGGTCGCTAGAAGCAACAAATCGGCCTGCACGGAACGGGACCTAAGATTTGTTCCAGCAGCGACCATAGCAGCTTCAGAAGCAGCAATGCGCGTTTATCGACAGCAGAAAGACGCTAGAAAGATGCGGACGAGGTAACGGTGGCGCCATGCGGGTAAGTTGAATTAAACCTTAATTTTTGTTAAATGGTTGAAAATCTCTCTCTCTCTCTCGCTTTTGCAGATCTCCGTCGCCGAAAATGTCCCTTAAACTGGACATGAAAATGCGCCAGCTGGCACAACAGTAACACCAACCGCCACCACCACCACACGACGACGGATTCACGCCAGTAACCGCCTCCGTCTTTGCCGTCTGCATTGGAAAGCTCACCTCAGAAAGAAGCTAAGCTATCAAAAGTGATTCCCTAGTACGACATTTCTGAGGTGCTTACTCATATCCATGGATAAGCGTGAAGCAGCAGTTCCTCCCTCCACCACACCCCGGTGGACTGATTTGTAAATATTAGGTGAGGCCTTTTCATTTTTAAGTTCTAGCTTTTAACTCCGGTACAAACGTGATGCGTCGTGGAGATGATGATTCGAAAGATTAACGCAATAGTATTCTTTGACAAAATTTACTTCTACTCTAGTTATATACCTTACCTTACATAATGTATCGTTAAACTAACCATTGCGCTATCAGGGACTCAAAAATTTCATCGATTTTGCTTTAAATTATAATTGAATCAGTTATACCTAATGACGAAGAAATGGATTATTCTTCGCATAGTCGTCATTTTGCCTACGCATATGACTGTATTTAAAAATAAAAACACATCGTACCTATTATTTTATGTCGGGAGTCGTCTATCGAAGTCGTGTTAACCGTGTTGTCCTGCGGTGGGACCTCGTCGGGCGTCGTCGCGTTTTGAATTTTAAGTTTTAAATTTTCTTTCTCCTGTGGTGTAAACACCACAAAAAAAATGTAGGAAAATGGAGCGCTACAAATCATGCTGCCAATGCCAAGTTGGCCATGATTTGTAGTCATGGTGAGATAGGGAAACAAAGTGAAAATTAATGGCGTTCGTCTTCTAATCACCAGGCAGCGAAGTCAAACTGGAATAGGAAAGAAGGAACGGAACGATTACGACCAGTAGGTATTCGTTCCGAACGGTTAACGAAGATTGGTCCTGCAGTTGCTATTTTACTTTCGTTAATAGTGAAAGCCGGAAAGGCCCCACCCAAGAAATTTCGTTTCGGCAGTCTGAAGAAGGTTAGTTCATCCGGCGCAAAAAAGCGGGCACTAAACCGCTGGAAGTTGCCGTCTCACCGGTGTATTTGGAATAACCCAGCACATTAGGAATCGCTGCCCAACACCTGCTCGGTAGAAGCAACAAATCAGCCTGCAGGCGGAAGCTAAGGTTTCTTCGAGTAGCAACAGCAGCAGCAGAAGCTCGTCATCGTCATCGCACATCGTCAATGGAAAAGCATGAGAAGGATGCCTACAAAGCAACGGTACAATGCGAGTAAGTTGAATTGTACAATAATTTTTGGTAAATTGGTTGGAAATCCCCTTCTTTTGCAGATCGCTGTCGCCGAAAATGCCCCTCAAACTGGACCGCCATCACCTACAACGACAGGTTCCGACGGTGGCGAAGCTAGCAGCAACTATTGCTTCCATCTACACCGTCTACAATGAAAAGCTCACCCCAGAGCTACCAAAAGTGATTCCCGAGTACGGACGGCATTGTTGATGTGCTTACTCAAGAAAAGGATGAAGCAGCAGTCTTCTTTGTATATATTAGGTGAGTTATCTAGATAGCTTTTAACTCCGGTACAAACTTTTTCAATTATAATTGAATCAGTTATAAAATAATGGAATAATCATTTAGTTATCGAGTACGACAAATTCTAAGCTATTAATTCGGTTTTATCTTATTTAGGTCCCCCAGTGAAACAACTTACAGCTGATGTGTGATAAGCTTGTGACTATGTCCAAACAGTGAACCCAGAACCGGAAGTAACCCTGGAGCCAGCGGATGGAGCACCACTATCGAAAGCGGGACTCGTCCCAGTAAGGTACGTGGATTTTTGGTTCTTTAACAAATGCTTGCCTTATAAGGCCGATATTTTGATTGTATGACATTTGCCCGAAAACCACTTGCCAGAATGAACCCAATGTAACCCAATCCTGCCAGTCTTCATTTTTATTCTGGCGTAGATTGCCTTCGCCGTCCCAAGATTTCTAGTAATGATGTCGTCTGCGAAAGCTAGGATTTGGCTACTCTTTCTGAGGATCGTTCCTCTCGTCTCAATGCCCTCTCAACGGATCACACCTTCAATAACAATATTTAATAACATAGAGGGCAGTCCACCCCTTGCCGAAACGCGCACGTAGCTCACCACCCGCTCCAGGGCAGTTTTGAACAGCCGCGTCAGTATGGTCGGAAAACCGTACTCGTGCATTATCTGCCATAGCTGTTCGCGTTCAACTGTATCGTAATGTATCGTGCTCTGAAATCCACGAAAATATGATGCGTGGGCACGTTGTACTCTCGACATTTCTGGGGGATTTGTCGAAGAGTAAAAATTTGATCCGTAGTTGCACGGGCCCCCATAAAACCCGCCTGATACTGCACTAGGAATTCTCTTGCTATTGGGGATAAACGACACAACAAAATCTGGGAGAGCTCCTTGTAGGCGGCGTTAACCAGCGTATTGCCGCGGTAATTACAGCAATCTAACTGATCGCCCTTTTTGTAGATGGGACAAACTACACCTTCCGTCCATCTAACGGAACTCGGAGCTGGCCGTTTTAGATTTTCTTTGGAAATATGTCAAATGGGGTATCAAATGACAGGATTTTCCAAGACGAATTCTTGGGTGGACATTTGGATGCATTTTGAGCCAATGTGGACACTCGGGAATGCCCGTTTTCAGTTCCAACGGAACTCAAAGCTGGCCATTTTGAATTTTCTTTGGAAATATGGCAAATGAGGTATCAAATGACAGGATTTTCCAAGACGAATTCTTAGGTGGACATTTGGATGTATTTTGAGCCAATGTGGACACGGGAATGCCCGTTTTCAGTTCCAACGGAACTCAAAGCTGGCCATTTTGAATTTTCTTTGGAAATATGGCAAATGAGGTATCAAATGACAGGATTTTCTAGGACGAATTCTTGGGTGGACATTTGGATGTATTGTGAGCCAATGTGGACAATCCGGAATGCCCGTTTTCAGTTCCAACGGAACTCAAAGCTGGCCATTTTGAATTTTCTTTGGAAATATGGCAAATGGGGTATCAAATGACAGGATTTTCCAAGACAAATTCTTGGTTGGACATTTGGATGTAATTTAAGCCAATGTGGACACTCCGGAACGTCCGTTTTCGGTTCTAACGGAACTCGGAACTGGCCGTTTTAGATTTTCTTTGGAAATATGGCAAATGAGGTATCAAATGACAGGATTTTCCAAGACGAATTCTTCAACTTATCAGAATGTAGACATCTCGGCATTAATGTGGCTCATTCCTTTCGGTGGTTTGGCGGTTGATGCTTCTTGAAATCCCGTCAAAAGTCTTGTCCAGGATCGAATTTTTTCACTACAGTCGTTTGAAAAGACTTACTTGCTAGAAAGAAAACCCATGGAAAACTTTACTTTTTATCGGTGAAGGAGGAAGGTTTGAAGGAACTTAAACATGCTTATGGGTATTGCACAAATATCATTTTACAAGTTTCGCTAGTACATTCATACAGTTCATTTGATATTATTATTGTTTGTGAGGACTTAATTTTACCTTCATAAATGTACTGATGTGTGTAGAGAGTGACTCTAGTACTCTAGGCTTATCCGTGAAAGCAACCAACACTCGTGGACTAAAAATGCTTCGCGCTAATGGCATAGTTCCCCTGCCGAAGAGTATTACCACAGCCGTGATTGGCCAATGCTGGGATAGAAAGGCCACGAGGGTTTGATATTTGTACAATTACTATCAGCAATTATTGATTGAAAATTAATCAGAACAGAGAAACCAGTTAATGATCGGGTATTTTGTAAATGTAATGATATTGAGTTGATTTGCTAAAATTATTTTTGTAGGATAACCAACGTGAAATATGAGAGGGCTGTTATCGAGAACCGAGGGATTTTAACCCTATGTATTAGTATAAACATTATATTATTCTATTTTAAAATATGAGTCCATTTAGCGTTACCCAGGTTGCACCACGAGGAGGCGGACTCTTTTGCAACCCGTTGTGTCGTGTGTGAGTGTATGCATGGGTGTGTTATGTGTTTGTATGAATGAATGTGTATCTGTATGTATTTGCAAATTTTGTTATGTAAATATTGTTGTCTGTATGTAAATTTTGTTACTTTTTTTTACTGTTTTTCATTTAACTGTTAATTTTGTTACGGTTCTAATTGTTATTGGGTTATTTATAAATTTTGTTACGGTTCTAGTTGTTATTCATTTAACTGTAAATTTTGTTACGTTTTTAATTGTTATTCAAAAATTGAAAATTTAGAGAACTTAGAATTTATAACAATTGACAAAATATTCCCAGCAATTGAGAAAAGGAGCATAAAACGAAAGTGAATGAAAAATATCTAAACAAAGAACAATAAAACTTCAAAACTAAAAGTAAAACTCGAAAATTACTAAAAAGCATCAAAAATAAGAAAATATAAAGCTAAAATTCTAAATTCGACATTCGAAATTTAATTTTCTAAATTCTAAAACAAGAATCTAAATACTAAAATATTAAAGGTTAAAAATCTAAAACCTAGAATTTATAAAACATAAGATTGAAATTTTGAAACTGAAAATTTAATACTGAAATTTAGTCACATGAATTTTAAAATTTTAAATGTTTAACTGAAATTTAAAATCTGAAATTCAAATTCAGACTTAACATTTAATATGTAAAATGAAGGTCTCTAACAAAATGTAAGATTAAAACTTGAAATTTAAAACACTAAAATTTACAACTGAAATTTAGAATACTAAATTTCTAAACTTGTAATGTAAAATTTATAACTGAAATTTAGAAACATAAATTTTGGAACTGAAAATTTAAAACTTATTAAAACTAACTGAAACTTAAAACTCAAAACGTGGAACTGAAATTTATGCTTTTATTGTTATTCATTTAACTGTAAATTTTGTTACGTTTTTAATTGTTTTTCATTTAACTGTTAATTTAGCTGCGGTTTTAATCGTTATTCATTTAACTATAAATATTGTTACGGTTTTAATTGTTATTTATTTAACTGTAAATTTAGTGACGTTGTTATTCAAAAAATGAAAATTTATAGAACTTAGAAGTTAGAACAATTGACAAAACATTCGAAGCAATAAAACAAAAGTGAATGAAAAATTTCAAAACAAAAAACAATAAAACTTCAAAACTAAAAGTAAAACTCGAAAATTATTAAAGAGCAGCAAAACTAAGAAAATAAGCTAAAACTCTAAATTCGACATTCGAAATTTAATTTTCTAAACTCTAAAACAAGAATCTAAATACTAAAATATTAAAATTTCCAAACGTTAGTTTAAATTTTATGGTTAAAAATCTAAAACCTAGAATTTATAAAACGTAAGACTGAAATTTTGAAACTTAGAATTTAATACTGAAATTTAGTCACATGAATTTTGAAATTTTAAATGTTTAACTAAAATTTAAAAACTGAAATTTAAATTCAAACTTAACATTTAATATGTAAAATGAAGGTCTCTAATAAAATGATTAAATGATTTAAAACTTGAAATTTCAAAAACGAAAATTTAACTAAAATTTTCAGCTGAAATTAAAAATTTAAAATGTAATACCTAAAATTAAAGTCTTTAAGGTAAACTTAAAAATAATTACTAAAATTTAGAAACATAAATTTTAAAAACTTCAGTTGAAATTTGGAAATTGAAATTTCAAACTTTACAAATTCCAAAATTACAATGAAAAACTGGAATTTAGAAACTTGAATTTTGAAACTTAGGCTTAAAACACAAAATTTAAAAAAAGCTAATTTCAGCTGTAAATTTTAGTTAAATTAGAATTTTTTAAATTTCAAATTTTAAAACCTACATTTAATTAGTGTATTAAATGTTAAGTTTTAAATTTTAGGTTTTATATTTAGGTAAGTTTTAAGCATTTTGTTTTTATTTTAGGTTTTAAATTGTATGAATTTCAAGTTTCAAATTTAGGTTTCTAATTAAAGTTTTGAACTTAGAGATAAATTTTACGTTTCAAGCTATAGTTTTAAAGTACGTTTTTAAATTTTAAGTTTGAAATTAGGATTTTCATTGAAAGTTTTGAGTTTTGAATTTAAATTTTCAAATTTTACTTGTACATTTATATAGTTTTATAGTATCAATTAGTTTATATTTTTCAGGTTAAAGTTTTTATTGTAGGCCTTAATTTTAATTTTTACTTCAAGTTTTAAATTGAAATCCAATTCGAAACTGGAATTTGAAACCTCGCAAAAAAATGTGACTTAAAACTTAAACTCGAATAAAAATTTTTAATTTTTACTTGAAATTTGAAACTGACGTTTTGGAAACTTAATTCTGAAACTGAATATTTAGAAACATGAGACATAGGAATTTGAAAACTTAAATGTTGAAACGTATGTTAAAAATTTTTATACTTGAAGCTAAAATCAAAATTAAAGCCAATAACAAAAACTTTGTATTGAAAACTAAAAATGAACTAAAATTTAAAAATATAAAAAAACTAAGATCTTAATAAAGCCTAAATTATAAACCTAAACTCAAAACTTAAAATTAAGATCCTGAAATTCAAAACATAAAACTTAAATCTTACATTCAAAGCCTAAAATAAAAGCACGAGATTTGAAACCTAAAATAAGAGCTTAGGTGTAAAACTTAAAATTCAATCCTAAAATTTAAAACTCACAATTTAATACTAAAATTTAGACACATAAATTTTGAAATTTAAAATGTGGTACTGAAATTTAAAAACTGAAATTCAAAACTTAAAATTTAAAACTTAACATTTAAACTAAAGTCTCTAATAAAATGTAGGTAAGATTTAAAACTTGAAAGTTGAAAAATTAAAATTTAACTAAAATTTTCAGCTGAAATTAAGGTAAACTTAAAACTAATTACTAAAATTTAGAAACATAAATTTTGAAAACTTCAATTGAAATTTAGAAATTGAGATTTCAAACTTTACAAATTCTAAACTTACAATGAAGAACTGGAATTTAGAAACTTGAATTTTGAAACTTAGGTTTACAACACAAAATTTAAAATAAAACGTAAGTTCTAAATTTCAGCTGTGAATTTTAGTTAAATTTGAATTTCTTATATTTCAAGTTTTAAATCTTACATTGTATTATTGTCCCTAATTTTAGGTAATAAATGTTAAGTTTTAAATTTTAGGTTTTACATTTAAGTTTTAAATGTTCTGTTTCTATTTTAGGTTTTAAATTTTATGATTTAAGTTTTTTGTTTTGAATTTCAAGATTTAAATTTCAAGTTTTAAATTTAGGTTTCTAATTAAAGTTTTGAACTTAGAGATAATTTTTGCGTTTCAAGCTAAAGTTTTGAAGTACGTTTGTAAATTTTAAGCTTTAAGTTTAGATTTTCATTGAAAGTTTTGAGTTTTGAAATTTTGAATTTAAGTTTTAAAATTTTAGTTCCACCTTTTTAGTTTTATAGTTTCAATTAGTTTATATTTTTCAGGTTTAAGTTTTTATTGTAGGCTTGAATTTTTATTTTTATTTCAAGTTTTAAAGTAAAATCCAATTCGAAACTGGAATTTGAAACCTCGAATGTCGAACTTATTATCTCGAAAAAAATGGTAGATTATTATAAGACTTAGAACTTAAACTCCAATCAAAAATTTAAACTTTTATTTGAAATTTGAAACTGAAATTTAGAAACTTAAATATTGAAACATATGTCAAAAATTTTTATACTTGAAGTTATAAGCCAATAACCAAAACTTTGTATTGAAAACTAAAAATGTAGAACTAAAATTTAAAAATATAAAAAAACTAAAGTCTTAGTAAAAACCTAAATTAGAAACCTAAACTCAAAACTTAAAATTAAGATCCTGAAATTCAAAACACATACTAAAATTTATACACATAAATTTTGAAATTTAAAATGTGTAACTAAAATTTAAAAACCTAAATTCAAAACTTTAAATTTCAAGCTTAACATTTAAACTAAAGTCTCTAATAATATGTAAGAGTTAAAAATTGAAATTTGAAAAATGAAAATTTAACTAAAATTTTCAGCTGAAATTAAAGACTTAAAAATAATTACTAAAATTTAGAAACATAAATTTTAAAAGCTTCAATTGAAATTTAGAAATTGAAATTTCAAACTTTACAAATTCTAAACTTACAATGAAAAACTGGAATTTAGAAACTGGAATTTTGAAACTTAGGCTTAAAACAAAAAATTTAAAATAAATCGTAAGTTCTAAATTTCAGCTGTGAGTTTTAGTTAAATTTGAATTTCTTAAATTACAAGTTTTAGATCCTACATTTTATTAGTGTTCCTAATTTTAGGTATTAAATGTAAAGTTTTAAATTTTAGGTTTTACATTTAGGTAAGTTTTAAATATTCTGTTTCTATTTTAGGTTTTAAATTTTATGATTTAAGTTTTTTGTTTTGAATTTAAAGTTTTAAATTTAGGTTTCTAATTAAAGTTTTGAACTTAGAGGTAAATTTTACGTTTCAAGCTAAAGTTTTAAAGTACGTTTTCAAATTTTAAGTTTTAAATTAGGATTTTCATTGAAAGTTTTGAGTTTTGAATTTAAGTATTCAAATTTTAGTTCCACATTTATGTAGTTTTATAGTATCAATTAGTTTATATTTTTCAGGTTAAAGTTTTTATGGTAATTTTTTTTAAAATTTAAAAAAAAAATATGGTAGGCTTTAATTTTTATTTTTATTTCAAGTTTTAAAATGAAATCCAATTCGAAACTGGAATTTGAAACCTCGAATGTCGAATTTAGAATATCGAATTAGAGCTTTTCACTAATTGTGTTATTTTCTGCAATATAAAGTTTTTATTTTGTTATTTTTATGCTCCTTTTCCTTTAATTTTGTAAATAATTTTTTCGATTGCTAAATTTGCTAAATTTAATTTAATTTTGTTTTTTTTTGCCTTCGGGTTTATCAATTTTTTTCACTTTTGTAATTTGTATGACAATTGTTTTTTATAGTTCATTTTTTTTTGCTTTCTAATGCATATTAATTTTTATTTTTACATTTGTAATTTTTTTTACTTAAAATTTTCATTAAATCGTATGAATAAAAAAATTTGCTTAATTTCTCTCATGAAAATTAGACACGAGAAAACAAAGCAAACTGGCTTATTCATACGACTCGGCTGTCATTTTTGTTCTCTTGTTCCTTCACTCTAATCAAATTTTTAACCCTTTATAAGACAGTGGCAACTATATTGCCACCATCGAAAAATATTAGTTTTGCTTCTGTAATAATGTTGATATTATTATAGAGGCAAAACAAATATATTTCATTGGTGGCAAAATAGTTGCCACTGCCTTATAAAGGTTTAAAAAACTATGAAGGCAACAAGAAGCGAACCGTCAGCCACGATTGTTAAAAGCAGGAAGTAGATGTCCTGTGCTGTAATTCGAGCTATTAATTGTTGATAGCTCCTACACTGGCCGCGCACCCACCGATAATGTCTGCTTCTCGTTATGAAGCGAAGCCTTCGGTTCCAGGTCCGATCACTGTACCAAAACCGAGTAGCTGGAACAGTAATCTGGACCCGGCCCCGACGAGGCAACGCCCCAGAACGGCTAGAAGCAGCCCTTGATGGACTGGGAACGGAGGAAAAACAGCAGCCAGAAGGACCAGGTTCGTCGGACAACGACTCTGTGCCTGTCGGCTGCTTTTTTTCCTCAGCCGATTTTGAACATTCTGCTAGGTCGACTCTGCTGGCTAGTGCTTGCTCGGAGATGTCATCTTCATTCTCTCCGGAAGTCCTGACACAGGCCAGAACCGACCTAATTTCATATAATTCTATTAGTTTATATTCTATTCTATTAATATTGCACATATTTACCTTTTAATTTTGTTTATACAACGTAAAATCCAAGACATTTTAGTATCCAGTTTGGAAAAAGCCCTCTCTTCTACACCATCAAAACCCGAAGGCTTGAAAATCATTGTTCGCACCTATATTTATAAACTTTTCAGAACAAACGAACTGAAAACTGTTTGCTGTGATTGCAGATGAAAAAAATATGCAACTGACAGCTGACACTCTGACACTTTGACAGTGTGACAGAAATTGTGTCAAATCTGAAATATAACAAATGCGGTATCGAGTGATAGAAGTTTTCAAGACGAATTCATGGGTGGACATTCGGATGTATTTTGAGCCAAATGTGGACACTCCGGAATATCCGCTACCGCTTCTACCGTAACTCGGAACTGGCCGTTTTAGATTTTCTTTGGAAATATGTCAAATGGGGTATCAAATGACAGGATTTTCCAAGACGAATTCTTGAGTGGACATTTGGATGCATTTTGAGCCAATGTGGACACTCGGGAATGCCCGTTTTCAGTTCCAACGGAACTCAAAGCTGGCCATTTTGAATTTTCTTTGGAAATATGGCAAATGAGGTATCAAATGACAGGATTTTCCAAGACGAATTCTTAGGTGGACATTTGGATGTATTTTGAGCCAATGTGGACACGGGAATGCCCGTTTTCAGTTCCAACGGAACTCAAAGCTGGCCATTTTGAATTTTCTTTGGAAATATGGCAAATGAGGTATCAAATGACAGGATTTTCTAGGACGAATTCTTGGGTGGACATTTGGATGTATTGTGAGCCAATGTGGACAATCCGGAATGCCCGTTTTCAGTTCCAACGGAACTCAAAGCTGGCCATTTTGAATTTTCTTTGGAAATATGGCAAATGAGGTATCAAATGACAGGATTTTCGAAGACGAATTCTTGGGTGGACATTTGGATGCATTTTGAGCCAATGTGGATACTCCGGAATGCCGGTTTTCAGTTCCAACGGAACTCAAAGCTGGCCATTTTGAATTTTCTTTGGAAATATGGCAAATGAGGTATCAAATGACAGGATTTTCCAAGACGAATTCTTGGGTGGACATTTGGCTGTAATTTAAGCCAATGTGGACACTCCGGAACGTCCGTTTTCGGTTCTATCGGAACTCGGAGCTGGCCGTTTTAGATTTTCTTTGGAAATATGGCAAATGGGGTATCAAATGACAGAATTTTCGAAGACGAATTCTTGGGTGGACTTTTGGATGCATTTTGAGCCAATGTGGACACTCCGGAATGCCGGTTTTCAGTTCCAACGGAACTCAAAGCTGGCCATTTTGAATTTTCTTTGGAAATATGGCAAATGAGGTATCAAATGACAGGATTTTCCAAGACGAATTCTTGGGTGGACTTTTGGATGTATTTTGAGCCAATGTGGACACTCCGGAATGCCCGTCTTCAGTTCCAACGGAACTCAAAGCTGGCCATTTTGAATTTTCTTTGGAAATATGTCAAATGGGGTATCAAATGACAGGATTTTCCAAGACGAATTCTTGGGTGGACATTTGGATGCATTTTGAGTCAATGTGGACACTCCGGAATGCCCGTTTTCAGTTCCAACGGAACTCAAAGCTGGCCATTTTGAATTTTCTTTGGAAATATGGCAAATGGGGTATCAAATGACAGGATTTTCCAAGACGAATTCTTAGGTGGACATTTGGATGTAATTTAAGCCAATGTGGACACTCCGGAACGTCCGTTTTCGGTTCTAACGGAACTCGGAACTGGCCGTTTTAGATTTTCTTTGGAAATATGGCAAATGAGGTATCAAATGACAGGATTTTCCAAGACGAATTCTTAGGTGGACATTTGGATGTATTTTGAGCCAATGTGGACACTCGGGAATGCCCGTTTTCAGTTCCAACGGAACTTAAAGCTGGCCATTTTGAATTTTCTTTGGAAATATGGCAAATGAGGTATCAAATGACAGGATTTTCCTAGACGAATTCTTGGGTGGGCATTTGGATGCATTTTGAGCCAATGTGGACAATCCGGAATGCCCGTTTTCAGTTCCAACGGAACTCAAAGCTGGCCATTTTGAATTTTCTTTGGAAATATGGCAAATGGGGTATCAAATGACAGGATTTTCCAAGACGAATTCTTGGGTGGACATTTGGATGCATTTTGAGTCAATGTGGACACTCCGGAATGCCCGTTTTCAGTTCCAACGGAACTCAAAGCTGGCCATTTTGAATTTTCTTTGGAAATATGGCAAATGGGGTATCAAATGACAGGATTTTCCAAGACGAATTCTTGGTTGGACATTTGGATGTAATTTAAGCCAATGTGGACACTCCGGAACGTCCGTTTTCGGTTCTAACGGAACTCGGAACTGGCCGTTTTAGATTTTCTTTGGAAATATGGCAAATGAGGTATCAAATGACAGGATTTTCGAAGACGAATTCTTGGGTGGACATTTGGATGCATTTTGAGCCAATGTGGACACTCCGGAATGCCGGTTTTCAGTTCCAACGGAACTCAAAGCTGGCCATTTTGAATTTTCTTTGGAAATATGGCAAATGAGGTATCAAATGACAGGATTTTCCAAGACGAATTCTTGGGTGGACATTTGGATGCATTTTGAGCCAATGTGGACACTCCGGAATGCCCGTTTTCAGTTCCAACGGAACTCAAAGCTGGCCATTTTGAATTTTCTTTGGAAATATGGCAAATGGGGTATCAAATGACAGGATTTTCCAAGACGAATTCTTGGTTGGACATTTGGATGTAATTTAAGCCAATGTGGACACTCCGGAACGTCCGTTTTCGGTTCTAACGGAACTCGGAACTGGCCGTTTTAGATTTTCTTTGGAAATATGGCAAATGAGGTATCAAATGACAGGATTTTCCAAGACGAATTCTTCAACTTATCAGAATGTAGACATCTCGGCATTAATGTGGCTCATTCCTTTCGGTGGTTTGGCGGTTGATGCTTCTTGAAATCCCGTCAAAAGTCTTGTCCAGGATCGAATTTTTTCACTACAGTCGTTTGAAAAGACTTACTTGCTAGAAAGAAAACCCATGGAAAACTTTACTTTTTATCGGTGAAGGAGGAAGGTTTGAAGGAACTTAAACATGCTTATGGGTATTGCACAAATATCATTTTACAAGTTTCGCTAGTACATTCATACAGTTCATTTGATATTATTATTGTTTGTGAGGACTTAATTTTACCTTCATAAATGTACTGATGTGTGTAGAGAGTGACTCTAGTACTCTAGGCTTATCCGTGAAAGCAACCAACACTCGTGGACTAAAAATGCTTCGCGCTAATGGCATAGTTCCCCTGCCGAAGAGTATTACCACAGCCGTGATTGGCCAATGCTGGGATAGAAAGGCCACGAGGGTTTGATATTTGTACAATTACTATCAGCAATTATTGATTGAAAATTAATCAGAACAGAGAAACCAGTTAATGATCGGGTATTTTGTAAATGTAATGATATTGAGTTGATTTGCTAAAATTATTTTTGTAGGATAACCAACGTGAAATATGAGAGGGCTGTTATCGAGAACCGAGGGATTTTAACCCTATGTATTAGTATAAACATTATATTATTCTATTTTAAAATATGAGTCCATTTAGCGTTACCCAGGTTGCACCACGAGGAGGCGGACTCTTTTGCAACCCGTTGTGTCGTGTGTGAGTGTATGCATGGGTGTGTTATGTGTTTGTATGAATGAATGTGTATCTGTATGTATTTGCAAATTTTGTTATGTAAATATTGTTGTCTGTATGTAAATTTTGTTACTTTTTTTTACTGTTTTTCATTTAACTGTTAATTTTGTTACGGTTCTAATTGTTATTGGGTTATTTATAAATTTTGTTACGGTTCTAGTTGTTATTCATTTAACTGTAAATTTTGTTACGTTTTTAATTGTTATTCAAAAATTGAAAATTTAGAGAACTTAGAATTTATAACAATTGACAAAATATTCCCAGCAATTGAGAAAAGGAGCATAAAACGAAAGTGAATGAAAAATATCTAAACAAAGAACAATAAAACTTCAAAACTAAAAGTAAAACTCGAAAATTACTAAAAAGCATCAAAAATAAGAAAATATAAAGCTAAAATTCTAAATTCGACATTCGAAATTTAATTTTCTAAATTCTAAAACAAGAATCTAAATACTAAAATATTAAAGGTTAAAAATCTAAAACCTAGAATTTATAAAACATAAGATTGAAATTTTGAAACTGAAAATTTAATACTGAAATTTAGTCACATGAATTTTAAAATTTTAAATGTTTAACTGAAATTTAAAATCTGAAATTCAAATTCAGACTTAACATTTAATATGTAAAATGAAGGTCTCTAACAAAATGTAAGATTAAAACTTGAAATTTAAAACACTAAAATTTACAACTGAAATTTAGAATACTAAATTTCTAAACTTGTAATGTAAAATTTATAACTGAAATTTAGAAACATAAATTTTGGAACTGAAAATTTAAAACTTATTAAAACTAACTGAAACTTAAAACTCAAAACGTGGAACTGAAATTTATGCTTTTATTGTTATTCATTTAACTGTAAATTTTGTTACGTTTTTAATTGTTTTTCATTTAACTGTTAATTTAGCTGCGGTTTTAATCGTTATTCATTTAACTATAAATATTGTTACGGTTTTAATTGTTATTTATTTAACTGTAAATTTAGTGACGTTGTTATTCAAAAAATGAAAATTTATAGAACTTAGAAGTTAGAACAATTGACAAAACATTCGAAGCAATAAAACAAAAGTGAATGAAAAATTTCAAAACAAAAAACAATAAAACTTCAAAACTAAAAGTAAAACTCGAAAATTATTAAAGAGCAGCAAAACTAAGAAAATAAGCTAAAACTCTAAATTCGACATTCGAAATTTAATTTTCTAAACTCTAAAACAAGAATCTAAATACTAAAATATTAAAATTTCCAAACGTTAGTTTAAATTTTATGGTTAAAAATCTAAAACCTAGAATTTATAAAACGTAAGACTGAAATTTTGAAACTTAGAATTTAATACTGAAATTTAGTCACATGAATTTTGAAATTTTAAATGTTTAACTAAAATTTAAAAACTGAAATTTAAATTCAAACTTAACATTTAATATGTAAAATGAAGGTCTCTAATAAAATGATTAAATGATTTAAAACTTGAAATTTCAAAAACGAAAATTTAACTAAAATTTTCAGCTGAAATTAAAAATTTAAAATGTAATACCTAAAATTAAAGTCTTTAAGGTAAACTTAAAAATAATTACTAAAATTTAGAAACATACATTTTAAAAACTTCAGTTGAAATTTGGAAATTGAAATTTCAAACTTTACAAATTCCAAAATTACAATGAAAAACTGGAATTTAGAAACTTGAATTTTGAAACTTAGGCTTAAAACACAAAATTTAAAAAAAGCTAATTTCAGCTGTGAATTTTAGTTAAATTAGAATTTCTTAAATTTCAAATTTTAAAACCTACATTTAATTAGTGTATTAAATGTTAAGTATTAAATTTTAGGTTTTATATTTAGGTAAGTTTTAAGCATTTTGTTTTTATTTTAGGTTTTAAATTGTATGAATTTCAAGTTTCAAATTTAGGTTTCTAATTAAAGTTTTGAACTTAGAGATAAATTTTACGTTTCAAGCTATAGTTTTAAAGTACGTTTTTAAATTTTAAGTTTGAAATTAGGATTTTCATTGAAAGTTTTGAGTTTTGAATTTAAATTTTCAAATTTTACTTATACATTTATATAGTTTTATAGTATCAATTAGTTTATATTTTTCAGGTTAAAGTTTTTATTGCAGGCCTTAATTTTAATTTTTACTTCAAGTTTTAAATTGAAATCCAATTCGAAACTGGAATTTGAAACCTCGCAAAAAAATGTGACTTAAAACTTAAACTCGAATAAAAATTTTTAATTTTTACTTGAAATTTGAAACTGACGTTTTGGAAACTTAATTCTGAAACTGAATATTTAGAAACATGAGACATAGGAATTTGAAAACTTAAATGTTGAAACGTATGTTAAAAATTTTTATACTTGAAGCTAAAATCAAAATTAAAGCCAATAACAAAAACTTTGTATTGAAAACTAAAAATGAACTAAAATTTAAAAATATAAAAAAACTAAGATCTTAATAAAGCCTAAATTATAAACCTAAACTCAAAACTTAAAATAAAGATCCTGAAATTCAAAACATAAAACTTAAATCTTACATTCAAAGCCCAAAATAAAAGCACGAGATTTGAAGCCTAAAATAAGAGCTTAGGTGTAAAACTTAAAATTCAATCCTAAAATTTAAAACTCACAATTTAATACTAAAATTTAGACACATAAATTTTGAAATTTAAAATGTGGTACTGAAATTTAAAAACTGAAATTCAAAACTTAAAATTTAAAACTTAACATTTAAACTAAAGTCTCTAATAAAATGTAGGTAAGATTTAAAACTTGAAAGTTGAAAAATTAAAATTTAACTAAAATTTTCAGCTGAAATTAAGGTAAACTTAAAACTAATTACTAAAATTTAGAAACATAAATTTTGAAAACTTCAATTGAAATTTAGAAATTGAAATTTCAAACTTTACAAATTCTAAACTTACAATGAAGAACTGGAATTTAGAAACTTGAATTTTGAAACTTAGGTTTACAACACAAAATTTAAAATAAAACGTAAGTTCTAAATTTCAGCTGTGAATTTTAGTTAAATTTGAATTTCTTATATTTCAAGTTTTAAATCTTACATTGTATTATTGTCCCTAATTTTAGGTAATAAATGTTAAGTTTTAAATTTTAGGTTTTACATTTAAGTTTTAAATGTTCTGTTTCTATTTTAGGTTTTAAATTTTATGATTTAAGTTTTTTGTTTTGAATTTCAAGATTTAAATTTCAAGTTTTAAATTTAGGTTTCTAATTAAAGTTTTGAACTTAGAGATAATTTTTGCGTTTCAAGCTAAAGTTTTGAAGTACGTTTGTAAATTTTAAGCTTTAAGTTTAGATTTTCATTGAAAGTTTTGAGTTTTGAAATTTTGAATTTAAGTTTTAAAATTTTAGTTCCACCTTTTTAGTTTTATAGTTTCAATTAGTTTATATTTTTCAGGTTTAAGTTTTTATTGTAGGCTTGAATTTTTATTTTTATTTCAAGTTTTAAAGTAAAATCCAATTCGAAACTGGAATTTGAAACCTCGAATGTCGAACTTATTATCTCGAAAAAAATGGTAGATTATTATAAGACTTAGAACTTAAACTCCAATCAAAAATTTAAACTTTTATTTGAAATTTGAAACTGAAATTTAGAAACTTAAATATTGAAACATATGTCAAAAATTTTTATACTTGAAGTTATAAGCCAATAACCAAAACTTTGTATTGAAAACTAAAAATGTAGAACTAAAATTTAAAAATATAAAAAAACTAAAGTCTTAGTAAAAACCTAAATTAGAAACCTAAACTCAAAACTTAAAATTAAGATCCTGAAATTCAAAACACATACTAAAATTTATACACATAAATTTTGAAATTTAAAATGTGTAACTAAAATTTAAAAACCTAAATTCAAAACTTTAAATTTCAAGCTTAACATTTAAACTAAAGTCTCTAATAATATGTAAGAGTTAAAAATTGAAATTTGAAAAATGAAAATTTAACTAAAATTTTCAGCTGAAATTAAAGACTTAAAAATAATTACTAAAATTTAGAAACATAAATTTTAAAAGCTTCAATTGAAATTTAGAAATTGAAATTTCAAACTTTACAAATTCTAAACTTACAATGAAAAACTGGAATTTAGAAACTGGAATTTTGAAACTTAGGCTTAAAACAAAAAATTTAAAATAAATCGTAAGTTCTAAATTTCAGCTGTGAGTTTTAGTTAAATTTGAATTTCTTAAATTACAAGTTTTAGATCCTACATTTTATTAGTGTTCCTAATTTTAGGTATTAAATGTAAAGTTTTAAATTTTAGGTTTTACATTTAGGTAAGTTTTAAATATTCTGTTTCTATTTTAGGTTTTAAATTTTATGATTTAAGTTTTTTGTTTTGAATTTAAAGTTTTAAATTTAGGTTTCTAATTAAAGTTTTGAACTTAGAGGTAAATTTTACGTTTCAAGCTAAAGTTTTAAAGTACGTTTTCAAATTTTAAGTTTTAAATTAGGATTTTCATTGAAAGTTTTGAGTTTTGAATTTAAGTATTCAAATTTTAGTTCCACATTTATGTAGTTTTATAGTATCAATTAGTTTATATTTTTCAGGTTAAAGTTTTCATGGTAATTTTTTTTAAAATTTAAAAAAAAAATATGGTAGGCTTTAATTTTTATTTTTATTTCAAGTTTTAAAATGAAATCCAATTCGAAACTGGAATTTGAAACCTCGAATGTCGAATTTAGAATATCGAATTAGAGCTTTTCACTAATTGTGTTATTTTCTGCAATATAAAGTTTTTATTTTGTTATTTTTATGCTCCTTTTCCTTTAATTTTGTAAATAATTTTTTCGATTGCTAAATTTGCTAAATTTAATTTAATTTTGTTTTTTTTTGCCTTCGGGTTTATCAATTTTTTTCACTTTTGTAATTTGTATGACAATTGTTTTTTATAGTTCATTTTTTTTTGCTTTCTAATGCATATTAATTTTTATTTTTACATTTGTAATTTTTTTTACTTAAAATTTTCATTAAATCGTATGAATAAAAAAATTTGCTTAATTTCTCTCATGAAAATTAGACACGAGAAAACAAAGCAAACTGGCTTATTCATACGACTCGGCTGTCATTTTTGTTCTCTTGTTCCTTCACTCTAATCAAATTTTTAACCCTTTATAAGACAGTGGCAACTATATTGCCACCATCGAAAAATATTAGTTTTGCTTCTGTAATAATGTTGATATTATTATAGAGGCAAAACAAATATATTTCATTGGTGGCAAAATAGTTGCCACTGCCTTATAAAGGTTTAAAAAACTATGAAGGCAACAAGAAGCGAACCGTCAGCCACGATTGTTAAAAGCAGGAAGTAGATGTCCTGTGCTGTAATTCGAGCTATTAATTGTTGATAGCTCCTACACTGGCCGCGCACCCACCGATAATGTCTGCTTCTCGTTATGAAGCGAAGCCTTCGGTTCCAGGTCCGATCACTGTACCAAAACCGAGTAGCTGGAACAGTAATCTGGACCCGGCCCCGACGAGGCAACGCCCCAGAACGGCTAGAAGCAGCCCTTGATGGACTGGGAACGGAGGAAAAACAGCAGCCAGAAGGACCAGGTTCGTCGGACAACGACTCTGTGCCTGTCGGCTGCTTTTTTTCCTCAGCCGATTTTGAACATTCTGCTAGGTCGACTCTGCTGGCTAGTGCTTGCTCGGAGATGTCATCTTCATTCTCTCCGGAAGTCCTGACACAGGCCAGAACCGACCTAATTTCATATAATTCTATTAGTTTATATTCTATTCTATTAATATTGCACATATTTACCTTTTAATTTTGTTTATACAACGTAAAATCCAAGACATTTTAGTATCCAGTTTGGAAAAAGCCCTCTCTTCTACACCATCAAAACCCGAAGGCTTGAAAATCATTGTTCGCACCTATATTTATAAACTTTTCAGAACAAACGAACTGAAAACTGTTTGCTGTGATTGCAGATGAAAAAAATATGCAACTGACAGCTGACACTCTGACACTTTGACAGTGTGACAGAAATTGTGTCAAATCTGAAATATAACAAATGCTGTATCGAGTGATAGAAGTTTTCAAGACGAATTCATGGGTGGACATTCGGATGTATTTTGAGCCAAATGTGGACACTCCGGAATATCCGCTACCGCTTCTACCGTAACTCGGAACTGGCCGTTTTAGATTTTCTTTGGAAATATGTCAAATGGGGTATCAAATGACAGGATTTTCCAAGACGAATTCTTGAGTGGACATTTGGATGCATTTTGAGCCAATGTGGACACTCGGGAATGCCCGTTTTCAGTTCCAACGGAACTCAAAGCTGGCCATTTTGAATTTTCTTTGGAAATATGGCAAATGAGGTATCAAATGACAGGATTTTCCAAGACCAATTCTTAGGTGGACATTTGGATGTATTTTGAGCCAATGTGGACACGGGAATGCCCGTTTTCAGTTCCAACGGAACTCAAAGCTGGCCATTTTGAATTTTCTTTGGAAATATGGCAAATGAGGTATCAAATGACAGGATTTTCTAGGACGAATTCTTGGGTGGACATTTGGATGTATTGTGAGCCAATGTGGACAATCCGGAATGCCCGTTTTCAGTTCCAACGGAACTCAAAGCTGGCCATTTTGAATTTTCTTTGGAAATATGGCAAATGAGGTATCAAATGACAGGATTTTCGAAGACGAATTCTTGGGTGGACATTTGGATGCATTTTGAGCCAATGTGGATACTCCGGAATGCCGGTTTTCAGTTCCAACGGAACTCAAAGCTGGCCATTTTGAATTTTCTTTGGAAATATGGCAAATGGGGTATCAAATGACAGGATTTTCCAAGACGAATTCTTGGTTGGACATTTGGATGTAATTTAAGCCAATGTGGACACTCCGGAACGTCCGTTTTCGGTTCTAACGGAACTCGGAACTGGCCGTTTTAGATTTTCTTTGGAAATATGGCAAATGAGGTATCAAATGACAGGATTTTCGAAGACGAATTCTTGGGTGGACATTTGGATGCATTTTGAGCCAATGTGGACACTCCGGAATGCCGGTTTTCAGTTCCAACGGAACTCAAAGCTGGCCATTTTGAATTTTCTTTGGAAATATGGCAAATGAGGTATCAAATGACAGGATTTTCCAAGACGAATTCTTGGGTGGACATTTGGATGCATTTTGAGCCAATGTGGACACTCCGGAATGCCCGTTTTCAGTTCCAACGGAACTCAAAGCTGGCCATTTTGAATTTTCTTTGGAAATATGGCAAATGAGGTATCAAATGACAGGATTTTCCAGGACGAATTCTTAGGTGGACATTTGGATGTATTTTGAGCCAATGTGGACACGGGAATGCCCGTTTTCAGTTCCAACGGAACTCAAAGCTGGCCATTTTGAATTTTCTTTGGAAATATGGCAAATGAGGTATCAAATGACAGGATTTTCCAAGACGAATTCTTGGGTGGACTTTTGGATGTATTTTGAGCCAATGTGGACACTCCGGAATGCCCGTCTTCAGTTCCAACGGAACTCAAAGCTGGCCATTTTGAATTTTCTTTGGAAATATGGCAAATGAGGTATCAAATGACAGGATTTTCCAAGACGAATTCTTGGGTGGACATTTGGATGCATTTTGAGTCAATGTGGACACTCCGGAATGCCCGTTTTCAGTTCCAACGGAACTCAAAGCTGGCCATTTTGAATTTTCTTTGGAAATATGGCAAATGGGGTATCAAATGACAGGATTTTCCAAGACGAATTCTTGGTTGGACATTTGGATGTAATTTAAGCCAATGTGGACACTCCGGAACGTCCGTTTTCGGTTCTAACGGAACTCGGAACTGGCCGTTTTAGATTTTCTTTGGAAATATGGCAAATGAGGTATCAAATGACAGGATTTTCGAAGACGAATTCTTGGGTGGACATTTGGATGCATTTTGAGCCAATGTGGACACTCCGGAATGCCGGTTTTCAGTTCCAACGGAACTCAAAGCTGGCCATTTTGAATTTTCTTTGGAAATATGGCAAATGAGGTATCAAATGACAGGATTTTCCAAGACGAATTCTTGGGTGGACATTTGGATGCATTTTGAGCCAATGTGGACACTCCGGAATGCCCGTTTTCAGTTCCAACGGAACTCAAAGCTGGCCATTTTGAATTTTCTTTGGAAATATGGCAAATGGGGTATCAAATGACAGGATTTTCCAAGACGAATTCTTGGTTGGACATTTGGATGTAATTTAAGCCAATGTGGACACTCCGGAACGTCCGTTTTCGGTTCTAACGGAACTCGGAACTGGCCGTTTTAGATTTTCTTTGGAAATATGGCAAATGAGGTATCAAATGACAGGATTTTCCAAGACGAATTCTTCAACTTATCAGAATGTAGACATCTCGGCATTAATGTGGCTCATTCCTTTCGGTGGTTTGGCGGTTGATGCTTCTTGAAATCCCGTCAAAAGTCTTGTCCAGGATCGAATTTTTTCACTACAGTCGTTTGAAAAGACTTACTTGCTAGAAAGAAAACCCATGGAAAACTTTACTTTTTATCGGTGAAGGAGGAAGGTTTGAAGGAACTTAAACATGCTTATGGGTATTGCACAAATATCATTTTACAAGTTTCGCTAGTACATTCATACAGTTCATTTGATATTATTATTGTTTGTGAGGACTTAATTTTACCTTCATAAATGTACTGATGTGTGTAGAGAGTGACTCTAGTACTCTAGGCTTATCCGTGAAAGCAACCAACACTCGTGGACTAAAAATGCTTCGCGCTAATGGCATAGTTCCCCTGCCGAAGAGTATTACCACAGCCGTGATTGGCCAATGCTGGGATAGAAAGGCCACGAGGGTTTGATATTTGTACAATTACTATCAGCAATTATTGATTGAAAATTAATCAGAACAGAGAAACCAGTTAATGATCGGGTATTTTGTAAATGTAATGATATTGAGTTGATTTGCTAAAATTATTTTTGTAGGATAACCAACGTGAAATATGAGAGGGCTGTTATCGAGAACCGAGGGATTTTAACCCTATGTATTAGTATAAACATTATATTATTCTATTTTAAAATATGAGTCCATTTAGCGTTACCCAGGTTGCACCACGAGGAGGCGGACTCTTTTGCAACCCGTTGTGTCGTGTGTGAGTGTATGCATGGGTGTGTTATGTGTTTGTATGAATGAATGTGTATCTGTATGTATTTGCAAATTTTGTTATGTAAATATTGTTGTCTGTATGTAAATTTTGTTACTTTTTTTTACTGTTTTTCATTTAACTGTTAATTTTGTTACGGTTCTAATTGTTATTGGGTTATTTATAAATTTTGTTACGGTTCTAGTTGTTATTCATTTAACTGTAAATTTTGTTACGTTTTTAATTGTTATTCAAAAATTGAAAATTTAGAGAACTTAGAATTTATAACAATTGACAAAATATTCCCAGCAATTGAGAAAAGGAGCATAAAACGAAAGTGAATGAAAAATATCTAAACAAAGAACAATAAAACTTCAAAACTAAAAGTAAAACTCGAAAATTACTAAAAAGCATCAAAAATAAGAAAATATAAAGCTAAAATTCTAAATTCGACATTCGAAATTTAATTTTCTAAATTCTAAAACAAGAATCTAAATACTAAAATATTAAAGGTTAAAAATCTAAAACCTAGAATTTATAAAACATAAGATTGAAATTTTGAAACTGAAAATTTAATACTGAAATTTAGTCACATGAATTTTAAAATTTTAAATGTTTAACTGAAATTTAAAATCTGAAATTCAAATTCAGACTTAACATTTAATATGTAAAATGAAGGTCTCTAACAAAATGTAAGATTAAAACTTGAAATTTAAAACACTAAAATTTACAACTGAAATTTAGAATACTAAATTTCTAAACTTGTAATGTAAAATTTATAACTGAAATTTAGAAACATAAATTTTGGAACTGAAAATTTAAAACTTATTAAAACTAACTGAAACTTAAAACTCAAAACGTGGAACTGAAATTTATGCTTTTATTGTTATTCATTTAACTGTAAATTTTGTTACGTTTTTAATTGTTTTTCATTTAACTGTTAATTTAGCTGCGGTTTTAATTGTTATTCATTTAACTATAAATATTGTTACGGTTTTAATTGTTATTTTTTTAACTGTAAATTTAGTGACGTTGTTATTCAAAAAATGAAAATTTATAGAACTTAGAAGTTAGAACAATTGACAAAATATTCGAAGCAATAAAACAAAAGTGAATGAAAAATTTCTAAACAAAAAACAATAAAACTTCAAAACTAAAAGTAAAACTCGAAAATTATTAAAGAGCAGCAAAACTAAGAAAATAAGCTAAAACTCTAAATTCGACATTCGAAATTTAATTTTCTAAACTCTAAAACAAGAATCTAAATACTAAAATATTAAAATTTCCAAACGTTAGTTTAAATTTTATGGTTAAAAATCTAAAACCTAGAATTTATAAAACGTAAGACTGAAATTTTGAAACTTAGAATTTAATACTGAAATTTAGTCACATAAATTTTGAAATTTTAAATGTTTAACTAAAATTTAAAAACTGAAATTTAAATTCAAACTTAACATTTAATATGTAAAATGAAGGTCTCTAATAAAATGATTAAATGATTTAAAACTTGAAATTTCAAAAATGAAAATTTAACTAAAATTTTCAGCTGAAATTAAAAATTTAAAATGTAATACCTAAAATTAAAGTCTTTAAGGTAAACTTAAAAATAATTACTAAAATTTAGAAACATAAATTTTAAAAACTTCAGTTGAAATTTGGAAATTGAAATTTCAAACTTTACAAATTCCAAAATTACAATGAAAAACTGGAATTTAGAAACTTGAATTTTGAAACTTAGGCTTAAAACACAAAATTTAAAAAAAGCTAATTTCAGCTGTGAATTTTAGTTAAATTAGAATTTCTTAAATTTCAAATTTTAAAACCTACATTTAATTAGTGTATTAAATGTTAAGTATTAAATTTTAGGTTTTATATTTAGGTAAGTTTTAAGCATTTTGTTTTTATTTTAGGTTTTAAATTGTATGAATTTCAAGTTTCAAATTTAGGTTTCTAATTAAAGTTTCAAATTTTACTTATACATTTATATAGTTTTATAGTATCAATTAGTTTATATTTTTCAGGTTAAAGTTTTTATTGCAGGCCTTAATTTTAATTTTTACTTCAAGTTTTAAATTGAAATCCAATTCGAAACTGGAATTTGAAACCTCGCAAAAAAATGTGACTTAAAACTTAAACTCGAATAAAAATTTTTAATTTTTACTTGAAATTTGAAACTGACGTTTTGGAAACTTAATTCTGAAACTGAATATTTAGAAACATGAGACATAGGAATTTGAAAACTTAAATGTTGAAACGTATGTTAAAAATTTTTATACTTGAAGCTAAAATCAAAATTAAAGCCAATAACAAAAACTTTGTATTGAAAACTAAAAATGAACTAAAATTTAAAAATATAAAAAAACTAAGATCTTAATAAAGCCTAAATTATAAACCTAAACTCAAAACTTAAAATAAAGATCCTGAAATTCAAAACATAAAACTTAAATCTTACATTCAAAGCCCAAAATAAAAGCACGAGATTTGAAGCCTAAAATAAGAGCTTAGGTGTAAAACTTAAAATTCAATCCTAAAATTTAAAACTCACAATTTAATACTAAAATTTAGACACATAAATTTTGAAATTTAAAATGTGGTACTGAAATTTAAAAACTGAAATTCAAAACTTAAAATTTAAAACTTAACATTTAAACTAAAGTCTCTAATAAAATGTAGGTAAGATTTAAAACTTGAAAGTTGAAAAATTAAAATTTAACTAAAATTTTCAGCTGAAATTAAGGTAAACTTAAAACTAATTACTAAAATTTAGAAACATAAATTTTGAAAACTTCAATTGAAATTTAGAAATTGAAATTTCAAACTTTACAAATTCTAAACTTACAATGAAGAACTGGAATTTAGAAACTTGAATTTTGAAACTTAGGTTTACAACACAAAATTTAAAATAAAACGTAAGTTCTAAATTTCAGCTGTGAATTTTAGTTAAATTTGAATTTCTTATATTTCAAGTTTTAAATCTTACATTGTATTATTGTCCCTAATTTTAGGTAATAAATGTTAAGTTTTAAATTTTAGGTTTTACATTTAAGTTTTAAATGTTCTGTTTCTATTTTAGGTTTTAAATTTTATGATTTAAGTTTTTTGTTTTGAATTTCAAGATTTAAATTTCAAGTTTTAAATTTAGGTTTCTAATTAAAGTTTTGAATAATTTTTGCGTTTCAAGCTAAAGTTTTGAAGTACGTTTGTAAATTTTAAGCTTTAAGTTTAGATTTTCATTGAAAGTTTTGAGTTTTGAAATTTTGAATTTAAGTTTTAAAATTTTAGTTCCACCTTTTTAGTTTTATAGTTTCAATTAGTTTATATTTTTCAGGTTTAAGTTTTTATTGTAGGCTTGAATTTTTATTTTTATTTCAAGTTTTAAAGTAAAATCCAATTCGAAACTGGAATTTGAAACCTCGAATGTCGAACTTATTATCTCGAAAAAAATGGTAGATTATTATAAGACTTAGAACTTAAACTCCAATCAAAAATTTAAACTTTTATTTGAAATTTGAAACTGAAATTTAGAAACTTAAATATTGAAACATATGTCAAAAATTTTTATACTTGAAGTTATAAGCCAATAACCAAAACTTTGTATTGAAAACTAAAAATGTAGAACTAAAATTTAAAAATATAAAAAAACTAAAGTCTTAGTAAAAACCTAAATTAGAAACCTAAACTCAAAACTTAAAATTAAGATCCTGAAATTCAAAACACATACTAAAATTTATACACATAAATTTTGAAATTTAAAATGTGTAACTAAAATTTAAAAACCTAAATTCAAAACTTTAAATTTCAAGCTTAACATTTAAACTAAAGTCTCTAATAATATGTAAGAGTTAAAAATTGAAATTTGAAAAATGAAAATTTAACTAAAATTTTCAGCTGAAATTAAAGACTTAAAAATAATTACTAAAATTTAGAAACATAAATTTTAAAAGCTTCAATTGAAATTTAGAAATTGAAATTTCAAACTTTACAAATTCTAAACTTACAATGAAAAACTGGAATTTAGAAACTGGAATTTTGAAACTTAGGCTTAAAACAAAAAATTTAAAATAAATCGTAAGTTCTAAATTTCAGCTGTGAGTTTTAGTTAAATTTGAATTTCTTAAATTACAAGTTTTAGATCCTACATTTTATTAGTGTTCCTAATTTTAGGTATTGAATGTAAAGTTTTAAATTTTAGGTTTTACATTTAGGTAAGTTTTAAATATTCTGTTTCTATTTTAGGTTTTAAATTTTATGATTTAAGTTTTTTGTTTTGAATTTAAAGTTTTAAATTTAGGTTTCTAATTAAAGTTTTGAACTTAGAGGTAAATTTTACGTTTCAAGCTAAAGTTTTAAAGTACGTTTTCAAATTTTAAGTTTTAAATTAGGATTTTCATTGAAAGTGTTGAGTTTTGAATTTAAGTATTCAAATTTTAGTTCCACATTTATGTAGTTTTATAGTATCAATTAGTTTATATTTTTCAGGTTAAAGTTTTTATGGTAATTTTTTTTTAAATTTAAAAAAAAAATATGGTAGGCTTTAATTTTTATTTTTATTTCAAGTTTTAAAATGAAATCCAATTCGAAACTGGAATTTGAAACCTCGAATGTCGAATTTAGAATATCGAATTAGAGCTTTTCACTAATTGTGTTATTTTCTGCAATATAAAGTTTTTATTTTGTTATTTTTATGCTCCTTTTCCTTTAATTTTGTAAATAATTTTTTCGATTGCTTTTTTTTTTTGCCTTCGGGTTTATCAATTTTTTTCACTTTTGTAATTTGTATGACAATTGTTTTTTATAGTTCTTTTTTTTTTGCTTTCTAATGCATATTAATTTTTATTTTTACATTTGTAATTTTTTTTACTTAAAATTTTCATTAAATCGTATGAATAAAAAAATTTGCTTAATTTCTCTCATGAAAATTAGACACGAGAAAACAAAGCAAACTGGCTTATTCATACGACTCGGCTGTCATTTTTGTTCTCTTGTTCCTTCACTCTAATCAAATTTTTAACCCTTTATAAGACAGTGGCAACTATATTGCCACCATCGAAAAATATTAGTTTTGCTTCTGTAATAATGTTGATATTATTATAGAGGCAAAACAAATATATTTCATTGGTGGCAAAATAGTTGCCACTGCCTTATAAAGGTTTAAAAAACTATGAAGGCAACAAGAAGCGAACCGTCAGCCACGATTGTTAAAAGCAGGAAGTAGATGTCCTGTGCTGTAATTCGAGCTATTAATTGTTGATAGCTCCTACACTGGCCGCGCACCCACCGATAATGTCTGCTTCTCGTTATGAAGCGAAGCCTTCGGTTCCAGGTCCGATCACTGTACCAAAACCGAGTAGCTGGAACAGTAATCTGGACCCGGCCCCGACGAGGCAACGCCCCAGAACGGCTAGAAGCAGCCCTTGATGGACTGGGAACGGAGGAAAAACAGCAGCCAGAAGGACCAGGTTCGTCGGACAACGACTCTGTGCCTGTCGGCTGCTTTTTTTCCTCAGCCGATTTTGAACATTCTGCTAGGTCGACTCTGCTGGCTAGTGCTTGCTCGGAGATGTCATCTTCATTCTCTCCGGAAGTCCTGACACAGGCCAGAACCGACCTAATTTCATATAATTCTATTAGTTTATATTCTATTCTATTAATATTGCACATATTTACCTTTTAATTTTGTTTATACAACGTAAAATCCAAGACATTTTAGTATCCAGTTTGGAAAAAGCCCTCTCTTCTACACCATCAAAACCCGAAGGCTTGAAAATCATTGTTCGCACCTATATTTATAAACTTTTCAGAACAAACGAACTGAAAACTGTTTGCTGTGATTGCAGATGAAAAAAATATGCAACTGACAGCTGACACTCTGACACTTTGACAGTGTGACAGAAATTGTGTCAAATCTGAAATATAACAAATGCGGTATCGAGTGATAGAAGTTTTCAAGACGAATTCATGGGTGGACATTCGGATGTATTTTGAGCCAAATGTGGACACTCCGGAATATCCGCTACCGCTTCTACCGTAACTCGGAACTGGCCGTTTTAGATTTTCTTTGGAAATATGTCAAATGGGGTATCATATGACAGGATTTTCCAAGACGAATTCTTGGGTGGACATTTGGATGCATTTTGAGCCAATGTGGACACTCGGGAATGCCCGTTTTCAGTTCCAACGGAACTCAAAGCTGGCCATTTTGAATTTTCTTTGGAAATATGGCAAATGAGGTATCAAATGACAGGATTTTCCAAGACGAATTCTTAGGTGGACATTTGGATGTATTTTGAGCCAATGTGGACACGGGAATGCCCGTTTTCAGTTCCAACGGAACTCAAAGCTGGCCATTTTGAATTTTCTTTGGAAATATGGCAAATGAGGTATCAAATGACAGGATTTTCTAGGACGAATTCTTGGGTGGACATTTGGATGTATTGTGAGCCAATGTGGACAATCCGGAATGCCCGTTTTCAGTTCCAACGGAACTCAAAGCTGGCCATTTTGAATTTTTTTTGGAAATATGGCAAATGAGGTATCAAATGACAGGATTTTCCAAGACGAATTCTTGGGTGGACATTTGGATGCATTTTGAGCCAATGTGGACACTCCGGAATGCCGGTTTTCAGTTCCAACGGAACTCAAAGCTGGCCATTTTGAATTTTCTTTGGAAATATGGCAAATGAGGTATCAAATGACAGGATTTTCCAAGACGAATTCTTGGGTGGACATTTGGATGCATTTTGAGCCAATGTGGACACTCCGGAATGCCCGTTTTCAGTTCCAACGGAACTCAAAGCTGGCCATTTTGAATTTTCTTTGGAAATATGGCAAATGAGATATCAAATGACAGGATTTTCGAAGACGAATTCTTGGGTGGACATTTGGATGTATTTTGAGCCAATGTGGACACTCCGGAATGCCGGTTTTCAGTTCCAACGGAACTCAAAGCTGGCCATTTTGAATTTTCTTTGGAAATATGGCAAATGAGATATCATATGACAGGATTTTCTAGGACGAATTCTTGGGTGGACTTTTGGATGTATTTTGAGCCAATGTGGACACTCCGGAATGCCCGTCTTCAGTTCCAACGGAACTCAAAGCCGGCCATTTTGAATTTTCTTTGGAAATATAGCAAATGGGGTATCAAATGACAGGATTTTCGAAGACGAATTCTTGGGTGGACATTTGGATGTATTTTGAGCCAATGTGGACACTCCGGAATGCCGGTTTTCAGTTCCAACGGAACTCAAAGCTGGCCATTTTGAATTTTCTTTGGAAATATGGCAAATGAGATATCATATGACAGGATTTTCTAAGACGAATTCTTGGCTGGACTTTTGGATGTATGTTGAGCCAATGTGGACACTCCGGAATGCCCGTCTTCAGTTCCAACGGAACTCAAAGCTGGCCATTTTGAATTTTTTTTGGAAATATGGCACATGGGGTATCAAATGACAGGATTTTCCAAGACGAATTCTTGGGTGGACATTTGGATGTAATTTAAGCCAATGTGGACACTCCGGAACGTCCGTTTTCGGTTCTATTGGAACTCGGAACTGGCCATTTTGAATTTTCTTTGGAAATATGGCAAATGTGGTATCAAATGACAGGATTTTCCAAGACGAATTCTTGGTTGGACATTTGGATGTAATTTAAGCCAATGTGGACACTCCGGAATGCCCGTCTTCAGTTCCAACGGAACTCAAAGCTGGCCATTTTGAATTTTCTTTGGAAATATGGCAAATGGGGTATCAAATGACAGGATTTTCGAAGACGAATTCTTGGGTGGACATTTGGATGTATTTTGAGCCAATGTGGACACTCCGGAATGCCGGTTTTCAGTTCCAACGGAACTCGGAACTGGCCATTTTGAATTTTCTTTGGAAATATGGCAAATGGGGTATCAAATGACAGGATTTTCGAAGACGAATTCTTGGGTGGACATTTGGATGTATTTTGAGCCAATGTGGACATTCCGGAATGCCCGATTTCAGTTCCAACGGAACTCAAAGCTGGCCATTTTGAATTTTCTTTGGAAATATGGCAAATGAGGTATCAAATGACAGGATTTTCCAAGACGAATTCTTGGGTGGACATTCGGATGTATTTTGAGCCAAATGTGGACACTCCGGAATATCCGCTACCGTTTCTACCGTTACTCGGAACTGGCCGTTTTAGATTTTCTTTGGAAATATGTCAAATGGGGTATCAAATGACAGGATTTTCGAAGACGAATTCTTGGGTGGACATTTGGATGTATTTTGAGCCAATGTGGACACTCCGGAATGCCCGATTTCAGTTCCAACGGAACTCAAAGCTGGCCATTTTGAATTTTCTTTGGAAATATGGCAAATGAGGTATCAAATGACAGGATTTTCCAAGACGAATTCTTGGGTGGATATTCGGATGTATTTTGAGCCTAATGTGGACACTCCGGAATGCCCGTTTTCAGTTCCAACGGAACTCAAAGCTGGCCGTTTTGAATTTTCTTTGGAAATATGGCAAATGAGGTATCAAACGACAGGATTTTCCAAGACGAATTCTTTGGTGGACGTTTGGATGTAATTTAAGCCAATGTGGACACTCCGTATCGTCCGTTTTCGGTTCTAACGGAACTCGGAACTGGCCATTTTGAATTTTCTTTGGAAATATGGCAAATGGGGTATCAAATGACAGGATTTTCGAAGACGAATTCTTGGGTGGACATTTGGATGTATTTTGAGCCAATGTGGACATTCCGGAATGCCCGATTTCAGTTCCAACGGAACTCAAAGCTGGCCATTTTGAATTTTCTTTGGAAATATGGCAAATGAGGTATCAAATGACAGGATTTTCCAAGACGAATTCTTGGGTGGACATTCGGATGTATTTTGAGCCAAATGTGGACACTCCGGAATATCCGCTACCGTTTCTACCGTTACTCGGAACTGGCCGTTTTAGATTTTCTTTGGAAATATGTCAAATGGGGTATCAAATGACAGGATTTTCTAGGACGAATTCTTGGGTGGACATTTGGATGTATTTTGAGCCAATGTGGACACTCCGGAATGCCCGTTTTCAGTTCCAACGGAACTCAAAGCTGGCCATTTTGAATTTTTTTTTTGGAAATATGGCAAATGGGGTATCAAATGACAGGATTTTCGAAGACGAATTCTTGGGTAGACATTTGGATGTATTTTGAGCCAATGTGGACATTCCGAAATGCCCGTTTTCAGTTCCAACGGAACTCAAAGCTGGTCATTTTGAATTTTCTTTGAAAATATGGCAAATGAGGTATCAAATGACAGGATTTTCCAAGACGAATTCTTGGGTGGACATTTGGATGTATTGTGAGCCAATGTGGACACTCCGGAATGCCCGTTTTCAGTTCCAACGGAACTCAAAGCTGGCCATTTTGAATTTTCTTTGGAAATATGGCAAATGGGGTATCAAATGACAGGATTTTCGAAGACGAATTCTTGGGTAGACATTTGGATGTATTTTGAGCCAATGTGGACACTCCGGAATGCCCGTTTTCAGTTCCAACGGAACTCAAAGCTGGCCATTTTGAATTTTCTTTGGAAATACACTCAAGTCTTTTTTTACACGGTTTGTTTTTTCGATTATTTAAGAATGGTGCAACTTAGGGACCATTTACAAACTACGTAACGACTGTCGGGCCGCTCCCAAATGTATTGAGAAATAAATGACCTAACTTGTCCCGTTCTTGATAATCGAAAAAACAAACCGTGTAAAAAAAGTACTTGAGTGTATGGCAAATGGGGTATCAAAAGACAGGACTTTCCAAGACGAATCGGGTTCTTGAATGCACGAGAAATTTCACATTTAGTTGCATTTATCCATTAAGAACACTCCCAGGAACATATAACAAAATTTATTTTTGCATTTAAATTGCCTACTGCTTCGTTTTTTTAAAAAGCATTGTTTTAATTTTTTATTAAAAGACCCTTGCGTTTATATAATGACTTTCGTGAGTCACGTGAAGAAACAGGCACAAGACACGTAAGATGATTTCAACAGGGACGTTATTTCATCACAGTGACAACAAAAATGTCAAAATCTTTCGCAAATGCGGTGGACTATAGTTGATATTGAATTAAGGTTGTCACAAACTATTAGGAAAACAAGCATGAATGTCGCGAATGGTTTTCCGATGGCATGTACTAAAATACTGACCTGACTTATTAAACATTAAAAATTTTTTTTTTACATTTATACAATAACAAAAACCAAATTATTTGCCAATAATATGATAATCTGTATCATATGCCATCAAAACCTAAATCAAAACCTGGCCGTTTTAGATTTTCTTTGTAAATATGGCAAATGGGGTATCAAATGATAGGCTTTCCAGGACGAATTCTTGGGTGGACATTTGGATGTATTTTGAGCCAATGTGAATACTCCGGAATATCCGTTTTTGGTTCCATCGTAACTCAAAGCTGACTTTTATTAATCTTTTTTTTAATTTTTTTTTTTTAATTTTTTAATTTAATTTATCTTCGACATAAAGAAAACATCGCACAGACATAAAACTTATCTAACTAACTAAATACTACTAATTCTTAGCCTAAATACACTTTTTGACAAACCAAAGTCGAATAGATAGTAAATTTCATTGAAACGACTGCAGCAAACTTCCAGCGGGTTATTCATTCCGTAAGCAGTGCGATGAGGTAATTGCCGAAAAAAGTCAGTTTGGCGCATCACCCGTGATGGCGTGTTGAAGCGAAGTTTGCTCAATATATCCGCACAGTCGATGTTGCCTGCTATAACGTCGAAAATAATCATGCGTTGAAGGAATACTCGCCTACTTGACAACGTTGGTAGGCCGATAAGCATACAGCGACTTTCATACGGTGGTAGGTTTATCCTATCCCTCCAACCAAGATTCCGAAGAGCGTATCGAATGAACTGCCTTTGCACACGTTCGATTCGGTTGATGTGAACTACATGATATGGTGTCCACACTTGCACACCATACTCTAGAACACTCCGCACGAGCGAGCAGTACAGGGTCTTCAAACTGTAGATATCTGCAAAAAACTTCGTATTTCTTTTCAGGAACCCCAACATTGCGTATGCCTTAGCCGTAACAGCAGAGATGTGTTCTACGAATCTTAGTTTGCTATCAATCAGAATTCCCAAATCCTTCACAGTTGTCTTTCGTTCCAAACTGGTAGCTGCCATGATGTAATCAAACACAATTGGTGCACGTAACCTGGTAAATGATATTATGCAGCATTTATTCACGTTTGCTTCCATACCGTTCAAACTGCACCAATCCATGAGTGTGTTGATATCCGTTTGGAGTGCGCAACAATCTGTCAACGTCGTGATCACTCGGTAAAATTTGAGGTCGTCAGCGTATAATAATTTTGGAGACTTTAATTTCCAACATAGATCGTTGATAAATAAAACGAATAGCAATGGTCCCAGGACGCTGCCCTGAGGTACACCGGACTGAATTTGGAATGAGGTAGAGCAGACACCACAAACCTTCACAGTTGAGCTGCGACCCGTAAGATAAGACAGGATCCACTGAGTTATCCATTCTGGTAACCCTATTCTTTTAAACTTCTCGACCGCTAGAACGTGTGGGACCTTGTCAAAAGCTTTGGCGAAATCGACATACACAGCGTCAATTTGTTGTCGTTTTTCCATTTTGTCCACTAGAGTCGAAATCTTCTTTAGAGATATGGCAAATGGAGATCAAATGACAGGATTTTCTGATGACGTTAATGCAAATCTTTATGATACTTGTTGGAGAATTGAGTTTTGTCTGTACTTGCATTCCCGGCTAAATATGTCAGAAAGTTCCGTGGAACTCAGTTTAAAGCAAATGTCAGCTTTCAAGTTCAATTTTTAAGTATTATGCGAACTTCTGGTTGTTTGGGAAGGTACTTCTGTGCAGGAAGTTTATTTTAGGTAAATGCAAATTATAAACTCAAGTCTTTTTTACATGGGGGATACGTGGCGCGTAAAAGAAAACCATATGAAAAAGCGCGTTGAAGCTTTGATCGCTTTAAATCAATCCGTAAACAGCAATTGCTCTTGGAATTCAACTACCGTTGTTACCTGGGTTCCTGATTGGCTGATTTCATGCGTGCAACTGTAGAAACTAAAATTCACAAGGGAAGCACAAAAGTGTTGCTGGAAACCACAGCAAACACTTAATCCGTCAAGTTTTTCACGTTACTATAGTATTTTAAGAGTTCGTTGATCGTGGCATGTTGACATAAAACAGACTAAATCGAAGTATAAGCACAGAGAACAGATTACCAGGCTCGAAAAAAGTAATCGACTTTTTATGTGTAAAATCTGTCAGTGGCGTCCTCCAGAAATAATTTGCCTGACGCATAAAAAATATGCATGCACCTTTACCTATACAGTTGGATTTCGAATTTGGCATGGTTGGCATGGCAAGATATTTCTCTTCCAAAAATATGCTTAAATATCAATCAGTTTCCGCATACATGCTTTAAATGACGAAAAAATGATGCCCTGAGTATGTTTATGAAAAAAAGTTATGTGGTTTCGAACAAGAATATTTTTATTGCCGTAGGACTACGTCTTACCGCAGGGTGTCAATAACTTTTTGCAATCGGTGATTAATGATATTTAGTCAACTTATAAAGCATTTACATTAAATTTTTTTCATATCGAAAAAGGGTCTCAATTTTGGCACGGTTCCGATTTTGGCAACATAGGCGACAAATTCGAAATCCTACTGTATTACTTTGTGCTGGAGTTACATATGTAGTAGCGACACTCTTAAATGATTCTACCTGTAAATAGATCGGATTTAGTTAAAGCTATGTTGAAACCTAGGACAGCACATGACATGTTGTATCGCAAAAGAGCCAATTTGCTGTCAAAAAAGAGCCAGCTTCCTAATGGGCTGATTTCATGCGTGCAACTGTAGAAACTAAAATTCACAAGGGAAGCACAGAAGTGTCGCTGGAAACCACAGCAAGCACTGAAACCATCAAATTTTTAACGTTACTAGGATTTTAACAGTTTGTTTATCGTGGCGTGTTAGCATAAATCAAACTAAACTCAAGTGAAAGTGTAATTCAAGTTTTTGTGTAATTAGTGATCGACTAGGACAAGTGGCTTCTATCATAAAATGCAGCTGCATTCTTGGAAACACTTCGTTGCCGTAGTAAATTTTGAAAGGGAATCGCCAAAACAATAATCAAGAATAGTAAGAAGTCACATGTCATGTTCTGTCCTATAGGTTGAAACTACTCAAAATGCCCTTAAAGTGTACAAACTCAGATTTTGAGTATCACTTCTCGTCAATTACCTGGTACACACTTATAGCGAATTTTTTTTATTCAATCCGGGTTGGACCGGATGAACTTTTTGTGTTCATTTGCTCCTATCTGATAGATAAAATTCATCCAGTTCCGGCCCGAATTGAATAAACAAATTCGCTATTAGTTTAAACAACTAATGTCGGTAAAATTTACTGAATGTTGAAACAGCTGATTGTTTTCAAATTGACTCAAGATTACCGAAAACTCAGCATCGACAAAACTCTGAAGCTGTCAAAATGCACCGACTTTCTCGGTAAAAAGTGACGACAGACCCGGTGACAAATATTCAACTTACCGTGCGCCCAGTGAATTTTGCAATTGCAATTGCGGACAGATTTGTAAAATCTTATAGTTATTGCCCGTTTCTTTGCTAACAAAACGCGCTGGTCACTTTTTTGATAGCTTGAAATCGTCGCAGAAAGAATCTGCTTGGCTGTATGTAAGTAATAAGTATATATTATGCTTGTCTAGCACGTAAGCTACTGATTTACTTGACAAAATAAACGATTCTTGCCCCCGCGACGATTCTGGCGATGGTTTCGCTCGCGACGGTTATAATTCATCGCGTACGAACTCGTTGTTGTTCTTTGTACGTTATGCCGATATCTAGTATTTTACGATCCATAATAATTGACATTTCCTTAATACATCGCACGTTCACGGTAAAACCAAAGGAACGTACGGAAAGAAAACGTGCGATGTATTGCTAAAATGTCAAATATTATGGCTCGTAAAAAGCTGGTTTGGACTCAGTCCGGTAAAGTTATAGTTTTACACAAATCTCAGTGGTTTACTTTGGCTAACTCAGTAAATCATAACAATTAATACTGAGCATCAGTAATTTTTCTGGCAAATGCTGAATTGTCGGTCGCATTTACAATTCAAAAATTGTAAGGAAAATTACCGAGAAGATTAAGTGTGTAGTCTGTTCTCTGTGGTTCAGAGTTGAATCAAAAACATTCCATCAAGAAGACTGGCATCTCTTCTTCGCGTCCATACAAATGACGAGTAACAGAAGCAACAGCGCTTCCCTCCCGACAAAAGTTGAAGCTGTGTGTACATGTATTGGTGGGAAAAGAAGTGTGCGAGCGTGGTAAGGCATTGCATACGTGTTTGTGTACATCCATATTCTAATATACACACACTAGTATGTGAAAGTTCAACTTTAACTCGGCAGATAGCATTGTTGTTACTGTCGCTCGACTTTTGGCAGAGTTGCCACCCAAGTAACAATGTGAGTTTTATTGTACTCTTATGATGGTTTTCATGACCAATTTTAGTCTTGAATGCCATCATAAGAGTGTAATAAAACCCAAATTGTTACTTGGGCAGTCTTCTTGATGGGATGTTTTTGGTTGAATTCATTTTATGAGTTAATTTTAAAGTTAATTGCACATATAACCTTTAGCGTGTGCAAGCGACGCTTTGCTTTGCTTGATGATTTTTGTGTTTTGAAAGTGGTTGAAGTTGAAGGAGACGATTTTATGTTTACTTACATCTCAAAATCAAAATCTCCCTAAGGTTTCACGAATTTTACGCCACCGAAAGGCCAATAAAGTATCACTGCATAGAAATCAAGTGTGCTTCGTATCCACAGACACAGTCCCCACCGGCGCAAAGGTGTATTCAAATACTGTAGTGGAAAATGGAAGAATTTGCCTTAGTAAAGCTTGAAGACGAACCAACAGCAATAAAGGTGGAAAAAGTTGAACTATTCGATTCTGTTCTGACTACGGAGCCGAGTGATTACAATTCCGAAGATGCGGCAAACAACACTTCCAGTGCTATGAAACGGGAACCTACAGTAAACATTATCGATGAAGCGGACGAAGAAACAGGACCGCCTTCTGTCCCACCAGTAGTGCCTGCAGCAGCCGGTTCAAGGTAATTTTTTAATTCTTCGACGTAGTTATATATGCCATTTTACGAATTATGCATGGTACTCAAGTTTGCAAACTTTTGTTTATCAAAGCCAGAACTGAATATCAGTAAAAACTAATCCATATCAGTAGTCTATATTGATCTATCACCAAATAATATGCCCAAACGTAGGTCATTCCACCTATTTGCTCCGATTGGGACATACATAACTATCCATTTTTAACTTCCGATTATTCAAATTATATTGGGGTCTATTTATGGGTCGCAAAAGGAGCAAAGTTAAGGATCGTTTGAAACACTTTCTGTAGATTTTTGAATGTAGCTCTATGAACGTATTGGGTTTTTATAGAGACCAATATACTAGAACTGAATAGCTGCAGCAGATAGACAGATGTCTATCTAGGCTCTTGTCATTTGTTCAGTTTTTCACACAAACTATCAGCCACTTTTCTTCTGTTGCAGAGATGCGGAAAATTTAGAAACAGATTCTGCTACTGATGGTCGAAGCAATAGTACAACAAAGTACCAGTGTGATGTTTGTGGTAAACAGTATCGCATCCGGCGATCGCTCCATCAGCACCAACTTCTTCATAGGGAAGTAAAACCCTTTAAATGTGCCACCTGCAATAAAGGGTACTCCACCAATACTGGTTTGCTGTACCATAAAAAACATGCTCATAGCAGCGTACCGAAGAAACAGTGTGATATTTGCGGAAAATCCTATTCAACGGATTTTTACCTAACCTTGCACCGTGCTTCTCATACCGGAGAAGGCCGGAAGCATGCTTGTACCATCTGCCCCAAAGTTTATTTAATGAAATCTCACCTCGTGGCTCATATGACCATCCACAGCAGCGAGCGGCTATTCGAATGTGATATATGCCACAAATCATACAACAGAGCCACCACTCTGACCTCTCATATGTTGCGACATAAAGGGGATAAAATTTTCGAATGTGATCTGTGTGACAAACGATTTTGCTTGAGAGGACAATTGAAGGAACACCGTCAACGGCACAGCTCGGACCGTCCGCACAGATGTTCGCACTGCGGAAACGGGTTTATATCGCGCCGAGAGCTTCTAAATCATGAGGCCACTCACTCTGATGAGCGAAATTTTGCTTGCGAGATCTGCGGATTGAAGTACAAATCCGGTCGGGCCGTGCTTGGCCATAAAAAGACACACAAAATGCGTTCTCCTAGCGTACCGGATGATGTTCGAATGTAAAATCGGCGGGGTACGCAGTGTATTATGTAGATTGACCAACAATGTTGTTAAAAACAGGAGTGTTGCGTAAAATACATAAACATTTCTGCTTGTTACTTGAAGGCGCAACAAAAAGTCCGCTGGTTTTCTTTTCCTAATATATTGTTGCATTAAAACATCCAGATTTCTGTTTTATTCGAAGTAAAATCAACAATCTGAGTAATAGTAGAATTAAGTGAAAAAAATCTCATTTACTTTTTTATGAGATTCTTCTAAGGTGCTCAAAAATAACTTAATTGTTTGGTTGGCCAAACGTGTAAGTTTCACTTAACTGAATGTAAGATGTTTTGCTAATCCTAAAGTGAAGTTCCACAAGTAGTCTATCAGTTGCTTTTCTTCTATTGCAGCAGCATGGACGATTCGGAAAAGAAATACCAGTGGAAACACATTTGCGATATCTGCTCCAAAGGATATATGACAGAAAGTTCCCTCAAATGCCATAGGAGAATGCACACCAGAGAAAGGCCGTTCAAATGTGACATATGCGACAAAGATTTCAGCACTATTGTCAGACTAAACCATCACAAAGTGAGTCACACGTGGGAAAAGAAATTCAAATGCGAAATATGTGGCAAATATTTTTCACTTCAAAAACGATTAACGCTTCATCTGAAAGAGCACGGCACGGAAAACCCGTATAAATGCACAATTTGTGAAAAAAGATTCAAAATCCAATCTTTGCTCGTGAAACACATGCAGCATCACAGCGATGAGCGATCGTTTATATGCGACATCTGCGGAGCGTCATACAAGACAGCTAGCGCTCGTAATGCCCATCGCAAAATTCACACATCCGTCGAGCCCAAACCTTTCGAATGCGACGAGTGCGGGGTTCGGTTCGTTCAGAAGAGTGGCCTTACAACTCACCGGAAATTGCACAGTTCGGATCGTCCACACGAGTGCTCCGTTTGTGGAAAAACCTTCAAGCTTGCTCATTATCTCGCAAAGCATGCGCGCCTTCACGGGAACAAGCAACAATCTAAAAGCGAATATTTTTGCGACATCTGTGACAAGAAATTCACTACAAAACATTCCCTCCTGAGTCACCGGATAACGCACACCGGCGAAAAACCGTTCGCATGCACTATTTGCGGCAAAACTTTCAGCGTAGCCGCCCATCTTAAAGCCCACGAAGCCCTTCACTATGCAAAGGAAAAGAACTTCAAATGTGAAATATGTGGCAAAGATTTCATCTCGAAAAAGCAGTTATCCACACATCAGAAGGTACACAGCACGGATCGTCCGCACCAGTGCCCACTATGTGGGGTATCGTACGTGTATCACTATCTGCTCGTACGGCACATGGGCAGACACAACAGCGATGAGCGGCTAGTATTTGCGTGCGAAAGCTGCGGCTTAACGTACAAGTCACTTCACGCCCTGAATGCTCACCGGAAAATCCACGCCAACATCGAGCCAAAACCGTTCAAATGTGATATTTGCGACAGGTCGTACAAATCATCTAGTAGTCTGAACGTTCACCGAAAAAATCAGCATCCATTGAATGAAATTGAAATAAAAGTTTAGATTAATCTAACATTCTGTGCATTTTGAATTTCTTGTGAAAAATGTGGTTTCTATCCTTTCAGGTTGGTTTGTTGGGCTTGAAAAACTGTCGGTAAAGAGAGAACCTAACGTTAAGAAAAGCGCCATTTTGAAAGGATTGTCAAGTAAAGCTTCAAGCTAAAGCTAAGGACAACGTTGTTGCTTACATGGTTGGTAAGGGTAAACCTGCGGTTACCAACCGAAGCAAAGATACGATTAAGCTAGATTCCGGTGCTAGTCGTCACTTGGTGAAAGTGTTTCATGTCACGGAAGAAGCTCAAACAGTGCGCGATAAATATATTGTAGCCATAAATCATCAAACCAAACCAAAAATATCATTTACCTACTTTTATTTCAAACAAGCTGACCACAGGTGAGGAAAGAGCTTCGATGTGTTTCACTGATTTTTCCTTGAATTTTGACGTAGGACTACGTCTTACGGCAAGTCTTGAGATAGGGTGTCATTCCAAAAAATCGAAAAATGCGAGCGTCACGAAAAATGAAAGGTTTTGAGCGCTAATAGCTCAGCGGTTTTCCGATCGATTTTCAACATTCTTACATCAATCGATCGGAAAATCTTCTAAGAATTGACCCAAATGAAGAAAAGTATGGATTCTTGATGCTGAACTATTGAAAAATTGAAAATAATGAACCTATGTTTTACCAGAATTCTCGTTTCGTGATTGGTTGGAAGATTCTTTACGATGATCTAAACCTATACCAATTCGATATCTGTGCTTGGGAAGTAAGCCAAAACAAGGGACCAAGTTTCCTCATTTCAACAAGATTTCTTAACACCGCGGTTCAACCTAGACCATTTTGACGTCCTTGCTTGGGAAGTACGCCAGAGAGAGTAACAAAGCCCCCTCGTGCCAACAGATTTCTTACGAACGCGATTAAACCTAGTCCAATTTGATGTCTGTGTTAGGAAAGTGTGCCAGAAAAAATGACACAAGTTCGTTGTCCCAACAGATTGCAAATTCTTCACTGCGACACGATTAAACCTCGGCGAACTTGATATCTGTGTTGGAAAAATGTGCTACAGCTGTAGTGTTCGGTTATAATACGGCTCTGTATGAATACGCATGTTTGCCGTTTCATTAGAAGTGTAGTGAAAAGATGTGCTGTTGATAAAATAGGATTGAATTGGTAAAATCCCTTCAACGTGGGAAACCATGGATAATAAAAACAATCTTTAATTTCAGTAAGGTATCAGGAAAGCAATAGTTTGTGTTCGTGATTTTGTTAAATTGTTTTCAAATGCACAATCTTTTGAGAATTGAACGTATGCAATGTTACTACTTTGATAAATGTTACATACAACGTATGTATGTATATATGTTGCATATAGCATGTATACATGAAGAATCGAATGATTACAAGCATGAATACATGCCACTATCACTACAAAGAGACTTACGTAGTCCTGCGTCACCTATATATGCGGTCGTGTCTTGTACACAACCCATTTGATTTTTTTTTCACCAATGCATGGATGTTTAATATATAACAAATTTGTTTATTCAACCCGAAATGAAATGAGATAAATTTATAGATAAAATTTATAGGAGTAGGAGGATAGGAGTAAAATAGGAGTAAATGAACACCAAAAATTCATCCAATTCCAACCTGGACTGAATAAATAAATTCGCTGTTATAGAAACATTTATATATGCTCTCATGGATTAAAACAACTATCAATCTGTCAAATATGAAATGGTTCGCATTCTGAACTGATTTTAAGGGGGGACCCTACTCTGGAAAGTCGGAAAAATCGAATTTTATTTTTTTGCATTTTCGAGACGCTTACACCTTCAAAAATGTCATGTAAAAAGAATTTTTTGATATCTGATATCATAGAAAACTTACGGCAAATATTGTAGAGTCACCTCAAGGGAAGTCCATTGCAGTACGTAACTTTGAACGCGTTTTCTCCGAAACCATGTTTCTTTAGCTGGCGGTACGTGTATCTCAAAGTCTGGTGGACCGATTTGGCTGAAATTTTTTTTCAGCATGTAAAAATGAATTATCTAAATTGCTGCGTAGTCGTTTTTTGATATCAATTTTTTAATTTTTTATGAGCTCTTAATTGGCGATTTTTGATGAAAAACCACCTTTCTTTTGGAAAAATTGCTGCCATTTTGGTAATTTTTCGTATTTTCAAAAACCGCTACGTAACAATTTAGGTATTGACCTAAAGCTTCAAAATCTTCCTTGAAATGCGTTATACGATACTCCGTTGGTGCCCGACTCGTACCGCCAGTAAGGAACTATTTTCTAGAGGGCATTCACGTGCCCACCTGCCGTCAGTGTAACAATCCCTATTCTGGTATCCAAAAAATACAAAATATATTTTCAAATATACCTTAACCAATAACCAAAATACTGGGTGTTGTGGGTTCAAATCCGGTTATAATCTCTGATTATAGCTTGGTTCGACCCATGCACCTTCCACCATTGATGGACAAAAGGTAGGAGGCGCCCCAACACTTAGCTATAATTCTAGCATGTGAAAAAATTTACAGAAATCTATTATTTTTCGGGTTTTAAGGGTCCCCCCTTAAGGCTGTCAACCATTTCGCGAAATTTTTAACTTTTTGGTTAAAATTTGATAGTTCGATGGTTTTTCGAAAATTAGAGAGCCATAGAGAGTCGCCATCTGAAACAAATAATCTAGCAACAATGCAGCTGCGTATGTCAGTGTTGCCGCACGCACAGATTATTCTGTGATCAACAGACATTTGGAATAAATAACTTTTATAAGATCTAGATATGTAATTCCTCTTCATGATAATTTTACTACAGTTAATGGTCGTACCGTAAATAATTATGCTGCTTTTGTCTGTTATTGCTAATTCTTTTGAGAACCAGCGATTTAAATTAGAGATTTTGAGTTTCACGATGCTACATATAATAATAACATACTCAAGGAACCCTTCTTCGAAGCTTTTATCTCGAATAATTCATAAAAAGGTGCTAAAAATACAGTAGAATCAATATAGGGTAGTTGATCCAGTAGTTGTGGTAGTACCAATAGTTGCGCTACTATTCATTATTAATGCATATTTTCGTCACCGTAGCATTTTAGATAAAACAATTACATTCATTATATAAAACAGGTTTTTAGAAGTATTGGTAGTTAGTCTACACCATTTAAAATTAAAGCATTATTTGCTAAAATGCCAATTTTCCAAAATCTAACGCGCAGTTGGAGCGCACAACTATAGGCGCTCATCTATAGTTTTGCTAGGATGTTTTTTCACTTTAGCAACCTAGCAATGTATATGGAATAACACAATTAAAGGAACATCAAACTTAATTAAGGAAACATTAGCGCAACTGTTGGTACAATATAATTGAATCATTCATTTCATTTTTTCTTTATAAAGCTTCTCGTACAACGAAAGCAATTGTCTTGCCTTGTGACAAATACCTTGTATTTGATAAATTTATATCCCACAAGCATTAATTGAAGCATATACCTCAATAAACAAGCAACATGAAGGTATATTGTGCTTAGTGGCGCAACTAATGGATCATCTACCCTATATAGAATGCCAGTGTCGCTGTTTTTCTACAGGACTCATTGTGGTAAACATGATGCTAACAATCTGTATCAAGTCTGTGAATTGGGAACTTCATTGTCAAAGTTGCTTATTGTTATTTATCTGTTCTTTATCTGTGCGCTGGTTGGTGCTGTCATCAGTGCGCTCATCGCTGTGTTTTCATGCCATAGTGAAATGTTTTTAAACGCTCATTTTCTTTTCGTCCGGATGCATTGAATCCACCCCATTGGCAGGCAACCATGTTTTCGCCGCCAACATCTCGTATGTGCGAAAATGGGATAGCATGTCAGCACTGCGTTTCACTCAACTGCCAGCAGTCTGATTTGGGCCCGCTGTCAAATTTTGAGCCCAGGACATACTGTCGCTGACGTTTACTGCAGCTCGATATAGATCATTTTGCGATGACGTCATTTTGCCGTCAAATGACACCACTTGGTGGTTTGTTTACATGTTTTTGTCACATCCAGCAGTTTCGATTTGAAATTTCGTGAAGGATTACTGCATCAGTTTCTGTAAAATGCATGTAAGGCACTTTCTCTTCAATAAAAACTATAAATTTCTATCATTATCTGCCGGACAAAGATAGAAAACTCAATTCAAAATTTAACACCACGTAAACAAACCACCAAGTGCTGTCAAAAAAGTGTGGTTAGGAGCTCCCGTGTAATGATCTATAGAGATGTCGATGGGGTGATTGAATCCCTCAACTGAGTCTTTTTCAGGGTGTCGATTATCCGGTGAAAATAAAATTCCCTGACTTTTCCAGGTTTTTCCAGGTGTATTTCGAAAAAATCCAGTTGCAAAATATCTCGCTAATTTCTCTTTTCAAAGTGTTTATTAGACTAAATTGGTTGTTAACTCTTTAATTACTATTTCTTAATGAATTCATTTGTCTTTATCAATTCAAATGCATCTTTTTTGCGACGATGAAGTGAGCAACGCAGCTTCGTTCTATTATTTGAATCCAGATCTTATATTTTTATTCGATCTACTTTTAATAACGTCGGGTTTATGATTCTATGGACTCTGTGCTCCCCTGAGTGCTTCCAGTCGAGTATCAAACATATGACTGATTTGTTGGACTAAATCAAGATTTTGATGCTGAAATAGTCTATCCTCCGAAAACGAATTAATCGTAGGTTTTCACTAGTGATCGACATCAGGGTGGTTATGCATGGGTTAAATGCCGTAGCTTATTTTCAAAGGCTGATTTTGGTTCAGTTTGATTCGTTCTCGTTTCGGTTACAGTCTGATTTCGGTCCGGAAGTCTGGAATTATCTAGATCAGCGGTTCCCAAATGGGGGTTCGCGAACCCCCAGGGGTACGCCAAAACTTTAGTTCGCTTCAGAATAGTATAGGGAAATCCGTCAGGGGGTACGCGAATCGAAAAAAGGTTGGGAACCGCTGATCTAGATGCAAAATTTCTTTGTATTAAAAGTTGGACTTTTCTAAATGTCAGCTCCCATGACCCAATGAATAGTTGTTCTCGAAGCGTAGAATAGTGTTGTAAGAATCTTGCTACATTAGCCGTAGAGAAAACAGAAAAAGTATTGTCTCAACAATAGTGATGCACAGATTAAAAATATGTCAACATCCACTAGCCTAGCATGGACTTTTATGTCACTTTCCATGCAAAATAAACTAATTAAGCACAAAAGTTGTCCCAAAAACTTTTGTGCTAAATATCCGATCAATATCGAAGAATCCAATAAATATTGAAATATTGATAATGATCAATTAGGTGGTGAGCGGTGAGCCCTTACGAAAATCGATCAAATCGGTCCAACCGTTGTTGAGAAGCGTGGTCTGGTAAAGAGCGGGTCAGTCGCACATTCATGAAATTCGAAACTCGATTTCGAAACTCTGTGAAATTTGTACGCAACAGATTGGTTGCACGTGAGTCAAACTCAAAATAACGTGCCATCTTTCATTTCATTTGTGCATTTGTGATGGCAATGAATAACAATGTGCCAGCTGCTTGAAATAAATGCTATCCTTGCCAAGCCATAGCTTTTTCGGTATATTTTCTTCACCTGTTAAAAATCCCTGACTTCAAACGAAATTCCCTGACATTCCCTGACTTATCCAGGTTGAAACGAATTTCCCTGACATTTCCAGGTTTTCCCTGATTTTCCAGGTAATCGACACCCTGCTTCTTGCACCGGTGTTTTCAGAAATTTGAAGCAAGCGAAGTTTACAATTACATTACTTGGCAGCCATATTCGAAATTTTAAACTGGTTGTCAAAGTTTGACAATGAGATTCCCCTTTTGCTGAATCTCAGGCGCACACACATATGCAAGTATAATGTAAATACATTATCTGAATATGTATGATGTTTGCCACGCGCACTGCAGCGACACTGGCATTCTATATATATATATATATTGATTATACTAAAAATACAGAAAAATGTGCTCAAAAATTGTTCTCGGTTTGAGATGGCGGCTCTCTATCTATAACAGGCTCTCTAGTCGTTACTCTTTTGGAGGCTCTCTAATCGGTGGTTTGACAAGTCTTCTGTCCGATTGGACTTTTGACCAGGGATGCCAGATATACAGACAAATCTGTATTATACAGACTTTTCGTTTTCTGATACAGACATGTTTTTGACTACAGATTTTATACAGACATGCGATAAAAATTTCGCAAAATATAGTTTTACTTTTGTCAAGGTAAAAGTATATTTCGATTTTAACTCGCACTGAAACCTCAAAACAATATCTCGTAAGCGACTATCAATCCTCATAAGGAGAAAGACTTTCGTCACTGAACAAGCGCAGTGCCGATATTGCATCCGACCATCAGCTTGTTATCGCTGAAATAGGTACTCAACGACTGGGGGAGAAAGCTAGGTATCGTTTCGATGTCCGCCGATTGGAAATCCCAAGGCGAAAAGGGTTTTTATCTAACAACTTGAATTCCGAGTCTAGGAACTGCTACCTGGTGGAACTGTCCAAGAGTAATGGACCAGCCTCAAGAATGCCTTCATTACGACCAGTGATGAAACCGTCGGCAAAGTGCGCAGCGGGCGGAGAGAGTGGATTACGGATGAAACTCCGAGAAAGATCGATGAATAGAGAAAGGCAAAAGCTGGCATAGGCGAGGGCGAACCAAAGCGACTAAGACAGCTGTCCGCTTACGATATGCCGAACTGGAGAGGGCTGAGTTTGTATGTGGGGCAAGAGAGCCTGGACTGACTCCCGAGTCGACGAAAGAGTTCGTTGTATTAACCGCGTCAAGTCGAAGGCGTCATTATTGGATGAAATTGAAGCAGCCATAAAATGCTATAGAGCGCCAGAAATAAAGGCGACCTAACCGAATGCGGGCGTGGCATCACATTGCTCTGTATTACTCTCAAAGTGCTCTGTTAGGTAATCCTCTACCGGATCCAGGAGAAGCTCAACGCTACTCTCTGGCGGCAGCAAGCTGGATTCTACACCAGCCGATCATGTATAGACCATACCAAAACGCTCCGCATTATGTTGGAGCAAATTCGCGAATTCCAAGACTCTTCTTCTAGTGTTCGTTGGTTTCGAAAAAGCGTTTGGTCGACTCAACCACGAAAACATCTGGGGCGCACTTGGGCGTAGAGGAGTTCCAGATAGTGCAAGGTTTAGCACAATGGCGTCTTGTCCGACCCTATAAGGGTTACTGCTAGCGTGAGATATGGCTGCATTTTATTCATCGTTTCTCATTGTTGGAGCAATTGACTATAGATCAAATCGAGATTTGCCTTGGGATCCTCTAACGATGGAGCAACTAAATGACCTCGTCCTAGCCGACGACCTCGCACAACGCCGAAACGATATGCGGAGCAAGTTAGAGGTTTTCTACTCTACGAGAGTTCCCAGGCAGCAGGTCTCATAGTCAATGTAGCTAAAACTAAGTCTATGGTAGTGAACACTGACAATCCCCTCAACTTCGCAGCAGCGGGACAAATTGAGCGGGCGGAAGCCTCAATATCTAGCCAGACAACGTCCGTTGGTGGTACCAAGACTGATATAGCAATACGGATCAGGAAGGCCAGAGTACACGCATAGCGATCACCAAGCTATACGGTACACAATTGAACGACGGATAGCATGGTCACGCTGGTTTAGGTCGCCTGGGAGGTGGTGGAAAGTGAAGGCCTTCGATAAAGACCTGTTCATTGAAGCACTCAGCGCCCGTGAGCTGACCAACGTCCTAATACAGGCATGTGATACCACTATACACAGGACGGGACAGCCAACGAACCGTCGTCGCTCGGTATACTAGTGGAGCGACACCATTGTTCAGCTCCGCTCCAGATACCACAGAGAATGCAAGCGCAGTGGGCCCGGACCGATGCAGATGATGAAGCTCGGGGGGTCGAACTTAGAGCGGCCAGGCTGGCGCTCAACAAGGAGGTTAGGCGTAGCAAGAAATCCTGTTTTCAGGAGCTTTGCCGCGATGCGGACACGAACCGCTGGGGTAGTGCATACCAGGTGGTGATGAAAAAGATGACGGGTGCATCCGCTCCGCAGGAAACTTGCCCCCAAAAGCTGAAAGTCATCGTGAAAGGGCTCTTCCCGCAACACGATCCAGTTTAGTGGCCTCCGACCCCGTACAGTCAATCGAATGATGTCCTCATTTCGGTCACGAATGAGGAACTCATCGTAATTGCCAGAGGTTTAAAAACGAAGAAAGCGCCCGGTCCTGACGGGATTCCGAACGAGGCACTCAAAACGGCGATCCAAGCATATCCCGATATGTTTAGTGAGACGCTTCAGAACTGCCTAGAGGTATGCGAATTTCCAGACAAATGGAAAGTCCAAAGATTGGTACTGCTGCCGAAGCCGGGGAAACCAGCGGGTGATCACTCAGGCCAATTAGCCTATTGGACACGTTAGGCAAATAGCTAGAGTGGGTAATCTTAAACAGGTTGACGCCTGTGGCGGAGAGCGATGTCGGGCTGGCAAGTTCGCAGCTTGGCTTCCGTAAGGGGAAGTCCACCGTAGAAAGTCCGTGGTAGAGAGGGCCGAGAAGCCTATGAGACGGAAAAGACGAGGCGACAGGTATTGTGCCATAGTCACAATCGATGTCAAAAACGCCTTGAACAGCGCTAGCTGTGGTGCAACCGCGCAGAGCAGAGCGCGCAGAGCAGAGAACCGCTCGATTGGAATCCGCAAGGACAGCGTAAAAGTGGCAGACTCATGGGCTCATGGCGACGTAGCATAGTCAACTGCATCCAGGCTGTAGACGAGAACCTGTCCTGGCGATAGGTTGAAGCCATGGCGGGTAATCGTCGGCAGTGGAGATCACTGATTTTGCTCTGCCGGACCAGCGGACAAGGACACATTAATAAGTAAGTTCTATTTAGTAAATGTTTCAATGAAGTTCTCTTGCGTTTCGATATTCTTAGAGTTGGTTTTCTCAAACAAATCTGCTACTTTGCCAAAATCTGATTTTGTGCAAAAGAGCCGCATTAAAGCAAAACCTAATCTAATGGATTGACAGATATTGCGCAGCGAATGATGGGTTTTCAATGGACCACAGACTTATACAGACTTTTACAAATTATTATACAGACCTGTCAAAAAAATATCTGGCATCCCTGCTTTTGACAGCTGATTCTGTTCGATTGGAATTTTCGGTTTAAGATGGCGAATCTTTAAGGCTCCCTATGAGCAGCATTTCATTCTCCATTCTTCTTAAGGAATTTCGATTTCTTTTGAGAATTGTCGACACCTCTTAGATGCTAGAACCACAGATGTTTTCACACGTATAAATTTGGGAGCCTACCATTTGCTCCGCAATATTTTTCTAGCGTACTTTTTCTGTAATATACATAGTTTATGAAGTACTTTAATTATCAGACATATTGGTAGAACCAGAACTCACAGGAACTGACAATTAGTGGGTCCCAAATTTATGCGTGTGAAAAAATCTGTGATTCTAGCATCTAAGTCTAGACCAAACGTCGCCACAGGCGTGACGAGGTAATGATACAATCGCTTTACTGTATCCCACTCTAGCGTATGCTTTTTCAGGAAACTGCATAGGTGGAAGAAATCCTTATATGCTTTCTTCACTCTCTCTGAGGTGGTTGTCTGCCTTGCTAAACTACTTGTGATAAGCAATCCGAGGTACTTTAACGTTGTAACCACTGACAGCACGTATTTGTCGAACTTCCTTGATGTATCTGGCGCTGTATTTGCGGTGTAGTAGGGGGCCATGACCTCCCAGTTGGCTTCGAGGTATGACGCTTGCCTAATTAGCTAGTCGTCGTATGTTCGAATCTCGACTGGGAGAACTGGCCTTGCAATTGTTCTGCACTCTTGCAGCTGGCTGCGAAGTCTGTCGTATAAAAAATCAGAGGGGTTGTGTACAAGACACGACCGGTGACGCAGGACTACGTAAGTCTCTTTGTAGTGATAGTAGCATGTATTCATGCTTGTAATCATTCGATTCTTCATGTATACATGCTATATGCAACATATATACATGCTACATGCGTTGTATGTAACATTTATCAAAGTAGTAACATTGCATACGTTCAATTCTCAAAAGATTGTGCATTTGAAAACAATTTAACAAAATCAAGAACACAAACTATTACTTTCCTGCTACCTTACTGAAATTAATGATTTTTTTTATTATCCATGGTTTCCCACGTTGAAAGGATTTTACCAATTCAATCCTATTTTATCAACAGCACATCTTTTCACTACACTTCTAATGAAACGGATTGCATGCGTATTCATACAGAGCCGTATTATAACCGAACACTACAGCTGTAGCACATTTTTCCAACACAGATATCAAATTCGCCGAGGTTTAATCGTCACGCAGTAAAGAATTTACGATCTGTTGGGACAACGAACTTGTGTCATTTTTTTCTGGCACACTTCCCTAACACAGACATCAGATTGGACTAGGTTTAATCGCGTTCGTAAGAAATCTGCTGGCACGAGGTCGAGGGGGCTTTGTCACTCTCTCTGGCGTACTTCCCAAGCAAGGACATCAAAATGGTCTAGGTTGAACCGCGGTGTTAACAAATCTTGTTGAAATGAGGAAACTTTGTCACTTGTTTTGGCTTACTTCCCAAGCACAGATATCAAATAAAAGAATCTTCCAACCAATCACGAAGCGAGAATTCTTGTAAAACATAGGTTCATTATTTTCAATTTTTCAATAGTTCAACATCAAGAATACATACTTTTCTTCATTTGGGTCAATTCTTAGAAGATTTTCCGATCGATTGGTGAGAATATTGAAAATCGATCGGAAAACCGCTGAGCTATTAGCGCTCAAAACCTTTCATTTTTCGTGACGCTCGCATTTTTTGATTTTTTGGAATGACACCCTATCTCAAAACTTGCCGTAAGACGTATTCCTACGTCAAAAAACAGAAGGTCAGGTCTCGGTAACGGAATGTAGCACCTAAGGGTCCCTGAAATGCACTTTTGCTTTTTTCTCGTTTGTTTCCAGACCTACTCACGCTAGCAAGGGGATCAGGAGGTCCAACAACTTTCCCACATCGTCCTCTTTGTTGGATAGGAATAAAATGTCATCCACGTATCCCAGCAGACACGGGAGGCGGATGTCCGTTCCCTGTTCCAGACGAAGTTCTGGCCAGAAGTCTTGCATAGAACTCAGCACGTGATGCAGAATTACAATGAACAACTCTGGGCTTAGAGGACAGCCTTGTTTGATTCCTCTAGCTTTGTTCATAACTGTCGTCCAAAATATTATGGCATCACTGATTAGAATTGTTATTGTTTACGTTTTGTGTGCTTCGAAGAGCGAAGGATTTGAGGATTTCCCTTTTATTAGTGGTTTTGGTAGATTTTCATCAACGGATACAGTTAAATTACTGCTAAAAACTTTCTTTCTTGTTTGCTTTCAGTTATAATTTGTTTATGGATGGCTTGGAATAGTAGCGCTCAACGAAATATGGAAGGAAGCACGTGCATAAAGGTAGAAGAGATTACGATAAGCGATACTGTAGATACGGACTGTAAATCAGTGGTAAACTGCGATAATGATCAGCATTCTGGTACTATGACAGTGGTCGCTGTTCCACCGGACGATCAGAGTTTTATTAAACGAGAGCCTACGATAAAGACAGAAGATGAAGCTGATAAAACTGATACAGCGGCATCGACGTCAACAACAGCAGTTGAAGGCGAAGCTGCAACCTCCAGTTACAGGTAAATATGGCATATCGCATTTTTCAGTCGCTAAATCAAAGTTCAAAAAACTGCTATAATGACGGTCTTAACTTTAATTGTAAACCAGGTAACTCTGCGAAACCGCTTTCTTATTCAAGCAAATATTTACAATTCATGGTTGTGTTGGACAAGGCGAATTAAAACCATTTATTCATTTCGTACATACAATATACATGCTACTGCCATCCAAATCTGAGCAGAAATATAAAAAGCAGCTAAGATTCCTCAAACAAGTTATATCTAAGTCTCAAAATTAATGCTATGAAAGTTGTTTTCCAAGGTAACATCTTTAGCAAGTAATAATGTATTTTATGTATAGACTCTAACCAATATGGTTGTTGTTTCCATTTGGTAAAGAACATGTGACGAAAACTACAAAAAAGGGCTGACATGGAGTTACAGTAATTCGTTTAGCATACAAACAGTATTCCGGCAAAGGCAAGCCTTGGCGTTCCTTTGTTCAGCACAGGTTACTGAAGACTTCGCGGCGATTTGGACTTCAGCGCCACCGTTTATGAAACCTTTTTTACATATTTTCCAAATAGAGGGATATTACAACGAATTTAACGGTATTTTGAGGCGTGTTGTAAATCCAAAATTCGATTCTGTCGTCAGAGCATTGCAGGAGGAGGAGAAAGCTACTTCTGGAGATTAGGTGGGCGGCGCTTCCGACGGCGGGTCACCGGCAACACTCGCGACCGTCTCGTCCTGAATGATCTAGTGTTACTATAGATAGTTTTTGGGGTCTTGTATTGACTAATGTTTTATGGAAGAGTCTCGAATTTCTCGAGTTCGATTAGTTTTTGAGTTTCGCAAAAATTTCTGTTTTATTTGTATGAGTCCATACCCCCTTCCACAGGGGTAAGAGGTCTCTAACTATCGTAAAATGAATTCAAGACTCCAAAATCTCCCACATGCCAAATTTGGTTCCATTTGCTTGATTAGTTCTCAAGTTATGAGGAAATTTGAATTGCATTTGTATGGGAGCTCCCCTCTTAAAAGGGAAAGGGGTCGTAATTCACCATGGAAAAAATTTCTGCCATCTAAAACTCCTACATGCCAAATTTGGTTCCATTTGATTGATTAGTTCTCGAGATAAGAGGAAATTTGCATTTCATTTGTATGGAAGCCCACCCTCTTAAAGGGGAGATGGGCCATAACTCGCTTTCTAAAGAAGAGAGGGGTCTCAATTCACCATAGAAAAAAATCTTGCGTTCAAAACCACTTACATGTCAAATTTGGTTCCATTTGCTTGATTAGTTCTCGAGTTATGAGGAAATTTGTTTTTCATTTGTATAGGAGCCACCCCCCCCCCCCCCTCTTAAAGTGGGGAAATCCATAGAAAATATACCATAGAAAATATTCTTGCCTACAAAAACACCCACATGATAAATTTGGTTCCATTTGCTTGATTAGTTCTAGAGTTATGAGGAAATTTGTATTTCGTTTGTATGAGAGCCCCCCCTCTTAAAAAGGTAAGGGGTCCCAATTCATCATAGAAAAAATTTTTGTCTCCAAAAACACCCACGTGTCAAATTTGGTTCCATTTGCTTGATTAGTTCTCGAGTTATGAGGAAATTTGTATTTCGTTTGTATAGGAGCCCCCCCTCTTAAAGTGGGGAGGGGTCCTTATTCACCATAGAAAATATTCTTGCCCTCGAAAACTTTCACATGCCAAATTTTGTTCCATTTGCTTGATTAGTTCTTCAGTTATGAGGAAATTTGTATTTCATGTGTATAGGATCCCCCTCCTAAAACGGGGAGGGGTCCCAATTCATCATAGAAAAAAATTTTGTCTCCAAAAACACCCACATGCCAAATTTGGTTCCATTTGCTTAATTACTTCTTGAGTTATGAGGAAAATTGTGTTTCTTTGGTACAGGAGCCCCCCCTCTTATAGTGGGGAGGGGTCCTAATTTACTATAGAAAATATTCTTGCCCTCGAAAACCTTCACATGCCAAATTTGGTTCCATTTGCTTGATTAGTTCTCGAGTTATGAGGAAATTTGTATGGAAGCCCCCCCCCCCCCCCTTTTAAAGAGGAGAGGAGTTATAATTCCCTTTATAAAGAGGGGAGGGGTCTCAATTTACCATAGAATAAATTCTTGTCACCGAAAACACCCACATGCCAAATTTTGTTCTATTTGCTTGATTAGTTGTTAAGTTATGCAGAAATTTGTGTTTCATTTGTATGGGAGCCCCCCCTCTTAGTGGGGGGAGGAGTTTCTAACCATCACTAAAACTTTTCTTGGCCCCAAAAAACCTCTACATGCATATTTTCATGCCGATTGGTTCAGTAGTTTTAGATTCTATAAGGAACATACGGACAGACAGACAGACAGAAATCCTTCTTTATAGGTATAGATTCTTCCAATCAAAATAACTAAGTTCGTTTTTCGCATAATCTATCAATCGCTTTTCTTTCCTTTTCCAGTGACACAGGAATTTTAAATACGAAGCCACCTACTAATAATGACTGTATCCAGCGAAAGCACATTTGCGATATCTGTGGCAGAGCGTATAGGAGAAAAAACTACCTCACGATGCACTGGAAAACTCACACCGGTGAACGGCCATACAAATGTGACATTTGTGGCGAAGCTTTCTTCCAAAAAGTCCGACTTCAATACCACAAGACACAACACAATCAGGAGAAGCATTTCAAGTGTGAAATCTGTGAAAAAGACTTCTCCCTCAAAGTTCAATTAACGATCCACATGAAACAACACAGCCAGGATCGTCCGCACAAGTGTCCGATTTGCGAAAAAGGGTTCAGGATCAGATCCTTGCTCACGCTCCATATGCACAGTCACAGCAAAGAGCGGTTGTTCGATTGCGACATCTGCGGTTCGTCGCACAGGTCACCCAAAGCTGTACTCGTCCATAGGAAAATCCATACATCCGTTCCGGAGATGTATTGCGCTGACGATGACCAACGTAATGATCCTCAATATAACATTGTTAGCACTGAAACAGCGTATTTGGAGAAAAAAATCAAGTGTGAGCTATGCGGTAAGGAATACGGCTTGCAAAGGCAACTGACGAGACACCTGCGATCGCATACCACGGATCTTCCGCATAAATGTGTTGTTTGCGGAAAAGCATTCAGAATTCGATCGATGCTCGTGAGGCACATCCGCCAGCACACCAATGAGCACGTACATTTTTGCGATTTTTGCGACAAAGGATTCAGCACGAATGCTAATCTTGCCAGTCACAGGAGAACTCACACCGGCGAGCGACCATTCGAATGTGACATATGTTATAAAACTTTTCGCATAACCACCACACTTAAGCATCATAAAGCCATACATCATTCCCGGGAAAAGAACTTTAAGTGTGAAACATGTGGTCAAGATTTTTCCATACAGTTACAACTGTCAAAACACGTGAGAAGGCACCACAGCACGGATCGTCCGCACAAATGCCTGGCCTGCGGAAAGGACTTCTCCGACCGTTACATGCTTGTAAGTCACATGCGCTGTCACGGTGATCAACGACTGTTTCGGTGCGAGATTTGCGGCCTGTCGTACAAGTCATCCGGTGGTTTAAACGAACACAGGAAAATTCACAACGTCCACACGGAAGCAGAAACGGTTCAAATGTGATAAGCAGCTCGCGGAAAAGGTTCACCTTACTATTCACAGAAAGCAGCGCGCTAATGGACTGCACTTGGAATATTAGGTAATTTTTTATTTATTATGAAATAAAAAAAACTTCACTTTTTGAGATGATCTAAACCTTTGTAATCGGAATGAAAAATTGCGCGTCGGATGTCGGTAACTAAGGTCGTATGTAGCCAGGAAAGGAGGCACTCATGTTTCCGCTGAATGCTGGTAAAAGAAACGGCCTTGCCAGCGGTGAGCGTTTATCTCAAAGTTAGGAGCGGCCCATGACGATGATCCCACTGCACGGTTGATCGTCAGTTCCTTATCGTGCGCGGCTGAATTCCAGATGAGGGGTGGCGTAAAAGGAAGACAAATCATGAAGCTTGTGCGACTACAAGAATGCCTAAAAGGTCAAGCTCTGCAGATGGTTCGACTTCTGCAAAATCATCTGGAGAAAGTACACAAGCTAGAACTACCGAAGGCCGGAAAGTTGGCCACATTCATTCCCTTCGGTATAGCCGTCGAGCAGCTATGCGAACACTTGGAGGCGGCGGATCTCGAACAGCACATGATTAATCTGCTACTCATTCAAGAGGTGGTCGAAAAGCTTCCGGATAACGACAAGCGTGACGGAATGCGCTTCAACTTTCATCGATTTGTTCTCCGAAACAGTGGTTCCGGTATTTCCAGAGTTTCAGAAACCTGTCGTTCGCAGACCGGATGAAAGTCGTCGATGGTTGGAAGTTGTGTCGCGTGTGTCTGAATGATCACGGATCGGTACCAGGTAAATTCAAGCTGAAATGCAACGTATGTGGCTGCAGAGAACCACATAATGAACTTATTCGTCTAATAGACGATGCCATTGGAACCAGCGCGCACATCCGAACGAACAACGATACGCTGTTCCGGAGTGATTTCGGTAAGCCTACACTAGGGGAAAAGTCCGTCACTGTCTTGGCCTTCCTGGACGTCGGTAACCCTGGTAGAAAAGAGCGGACCGCTTGGGCGTTGTTGGAGTCCACGAGAAACTAACGATAAAGATACGGTCGACATGACTAGAGTGGAGAACTTTCCAAACGGATTAACCTATGGTTGTCAGGGGCGGGGAGGATGAGAAGATGTTTCCTGCATCAACAAATCCAGTTCTTCATCCCACGGACCTGATCCTTCAAGAAGTTAAACGAGAAATCGGGTTGCTGAGAAGCCAACAAAATCGCTGGTAAGGACCGCCAACCGGCGAAGCTATATAAATGTGGACGAGAAACGCTGGCAACGGCTCTCCACTGGGTTATTTCCAAGATTTGGGAGAAGCTACCGGAGAAATGGATGGCAGGAGTTGTCTGTCCCATGTACAAAAAGGGTGAACGGTTCGACTGCTACAACTATCGCGGCATACCGCTGGTAAACGCCGCCTGCAAGGTACTCTTCCACATCCTGCTAGGCCGGCTGTCACCGATAGCACTGGGTTTCGTAGGGAATTACCAGGCGGATTTCATGGGAGCTTGCGCAACTGCGGACCAGATTTTTACCATCAGACAGATTTGGCAGAAGTGTCGGGAACACAACGTGCCCATGTTTCACATCTTTATTGAATTGAAAGCAGCATACGATACAGTCTATGGCACATCATGCACGAACACGGTTTTCCGGATAAACTGACGTGACTGATCAGAGTTATCATTGCATCTAGTGACGTGTTTCGTGCGCATCTTGAGGACACTCGAGTCCCTTCAACATCGGTTCAAAATGGCTCTTGCGGGGGTGATCCGACGAGCGGGCGTCGAAACGAGAGGCATGATTTTCACCAAGGGTAGCCAGCCTCCCAGGCTTTGCAGATGACTTCGATATCATAGGGGCTCCGGACTGGCCGTGAACGGGGAAATTTATAGTACGAAGTGATTGCCGGAAATTGCGTCGTTCATCAAGAAATACCATAAGGGCGAATACGCGGTGTTCTGGCCGGATCTGGCGTCGGCCCACTACTCGAAGCGATCGTTGGAGGATATGGAGCGGCTGGTACCCAAATCGGCGAACCCGTCCAGCGTCCCCAGTTGCGTCCCATCAAGAATTTGTGGACAAACCTGAAGCGTAAGATCTACTCCATCAATTTTGTCGCGAAAACTGAGAAGGAATTGATAAATAAAACCAAAAAAGGACTCAAAAACATGCCTACACGCATGGGTTCGTCCACCATGGTGAATGTTTCGGTTAATTGCCGGAAGGCCGCTCGCAAGGGCGTAGAATTTTTTTGTATGTTAACTAATATGATAACCTTCCATGGGAAATTTATCACACTTAATTAGTTGTCTTAGTTTTTTTTATCACCATTCGAAAAAAGTCGATAAAACCAAATGTGTTATAAAAGGGCGCGATAATTTCAAAAATGTCAGAGAAACCAAAAATTAAAATAATGTGTCAAAAATTATGCCAAGAACGTCACGAACGAATTAATAATGAACCAAACGAAAATTATCTAAAAGGCCACCTAAGTATCCTAAAGGAATTTGAAATTAATCCTCTTATTTTTCAAGCTGAAGATTTAATGGAAAAAAAAATTCGATTTTGACCATTTATTTAGCATCCATGAACCAGATCGTAGTGAATGGGAACGAGGGACCGCTATGTCAGGTCAGAGATGGTTCAATAACTTTTTACACTGATGGTTCGAAATTGGCAGACCGAATAGGAGCTGGCATTACTGGTCCTGGACTGAATAGGTCAGTGGCAATGGGCAAATGACCAACGGTCTTTCAAGCCGAAATATATGCTATTCTAGAATGTACTTCGATCTGCTTGAAGAGCAAATATAGGTATGCAAATATTTGTATTTTCTCAGACAGTCAAGCAGCTCTGAAAGCTCTAAAATCTGTTGCTTGCACTTCCAAATTAGTCTGGGACTGTGTAAAACTGTTTCAACAGCTATCTACACATAACAGGGTAAACCTCTTTTGGGTTCCCGGGCACTGTGGTATAGCAGGTAATGACAGAGCAGACGAGTTAGCCAGATCTGGATCTGCAATGGAATTTATAGGTCCCGAACCTTTCTGTGGGGTATCCAATAGTACGTGCAAGATGGAACTGAAAAAATGGGAAGAGAATCAGGTCATATTGCACTGGAATAATACTCTATCAGCCCGTCATGCAAAACGGTTTATTAAGCCAAATGCCTCAATCACGCAAAAGCTACCCTAATCTACCCTAATTGGAATGCAACTGCATTCCGTGGTCTGATCATTTCTAAGCTTGACTCTCGCATTTTAGCATCGCGGTGAAACAGCTGAAAATGCCAATATATGTTAACATTATCGTATGAAATTCCACTGTTTACTTGTTCAACAATCCAGAAAATCAACAATGAAAAGATTAGGTTTCGTTTTGATTTCGGAGGTGCTTTACCTTTCTGCGACAATTTCGACAAAAACGATCGATATGTTCCTCGGTTTTGACAGCTCGGCCCAATTAACGAAAGTCTTCACTAAATGGGATAAGAGCTTAGTGCAATTAGCAGAAGTTGGCTGTACATGAGGTGTATGTCACTGGTTTGATAATGACAAATACTCGCGGGCCACTGACTTATTTTATCCAGACTAAACTCAGTTCTCAATTTATAGGTAATCTAGGATCATGTATGGCAACTGTTAAAAACCAACTTAAAATGATATGTATGGGTGACACTAATACGCAAATCGGAAAAAATAACCTATCCCCCGAGGATTATGAGCTAGTAGGGCCATTTCTGGGACATGAACATAGCAATACGAACGGGGAACAGATGAAGTTTTTTTAAGTAGGCATAACTTGGTACTGAGAAGTACGATGGCTAATAACAAATTCATGACAACCTGGGCAGTTGGAACCAGAGGATCCCAGATCGATTACATTGTCACCGCCAGAAACTCTCTGATCTTTCTTAAAAATTTAAACGCAAAATGGATAAACAGTGTTAGTACGGATCATAAGCTTCTTACAGGACAAATAAAATTAGAAACAAAGTCAATTCGTAAAGTTTCCGAGGAAGATGAAATGGTCCTGGATGGACAAATTCGTTGGAATGTAGCACTACTACAGATCGAAAAATATAGAATTGAATATCGGAAAACTCTGAGTGAGATCAAAATCGATGTGAGCGATGGTGACATTACGAAGGTGTGGTCACAACTTGTTAACAAGTACAAGCGGACTGTGGTGAACATCATCCTCAATACCCGTAATATTCCGCTATCACCTCAGCGTAGGAAAGCATTGAACAGCATTCAAAAGTGGTCCTACAGGGTAAATAGGAACCCATTCAATCAAAATGCCATCTCCCAGTTAAAATCATCCAAAGCACTTTTTTCTAAACTTAGCAGTATCAAGGAAGAAAAAGAACCAAAGTCCTTTTTTGAAAACCTAAGCAAATTCAAGCTAGGAGAACGAATAAGTAGAACCCATAGGTATTTCAAAAAGTCAAAGAAAAAATTTAATTTTTGCAAAAAACCATACATCTCGATGAAACAATGGATGAGATCTGACGAGGGAGAGCTACTTATACCACCGAAAGTGTCAGCTTCTACAATAGACACAACCTTCGCTCTCGATAGGACTAAAATTTCTGAAATAGTTAAAGATAGTAAAAATGGTAAAGCAGCCGGTATTGACAATCTCCAAATTGAACTGATCAAATACGCGGACGACGGGTCGCTTAAGGAGTTGCAGAACTTCATGACAAGGGTATGGCAGGAAAACAAACTCCCAGCAGATTGGAAACGATCGCTGCTCATTCCAATACCCAAGGTTGCAGTGCCCAAAGGCGTAGGGGATTACAGGCGGATCTGCTTGAGCAGTGTGGGATATAAAATATATGCATCATGGCTTCTATCCCAGCTCATAAATTCAACTCACCCTATAGGATCTCATCAAGCCGCATTTCTACAGGGACGCTCGACGTTGGACCATATATTTGTGACCAAACGCATCCTCGAGGAAAAGTGGCGCGCAGGAGATAAATTGTACATTATGGCTCTAGACGTGAGTAAGGCCTTCGACAATATATCCCTGCTGGATCTACCGAATGTGTTAAAGAGGAAAGGGGCAAATGATGAGTTGGTATCCAGAATCATCGAGTGTGTTCGCGGTGAGAGTTCCCAAACACTTTGGGATGGACAAAAAACATGCAACGAAGAGAGGCGGATGGGAATCAAGCAAGGATGCCCCTTGTCACCTTATCTGTTTGACCTGTTGATGGAGAGAGTACTGCAACAGGTGGAAGAAGAGCTACAGGGGACATTTACAATGGATCAAAATGGTCGAATTCGCTTCCCAATTTCATTGGTTTATGCGGACGACATCTTAGTCCTGGCTAGCACCAAGAAACAACTGGATCTGCTAATCCCTGCACTGATGAAACATTTAGCGGAACTCAACCTACACGTTAACACAGCAAAAACTAAACTCTTGATTGGAGCCCCGGGAGAACAACCTTCACCAAACCTTATTATAGGTGGTAAGGTTTACAACGTGGCTGAAGAACTCGAATACCTCGGTCTGACAATAACAGACAAACTCTGTCGTTCAAAAACTGCTAAGTACAGATGTAAAAAAGCAATAAGAGCTTCCAAAGTGGTAGTGAAATTCGCTAAAGAAAATAAATCCTCACCTGCCATAAACCGTCTTCTATATGAGACGATAGTTGCACCAACAATGATGTACGGTTCTCAGGTGTCCGTGCACACAAAGCGATCGAGATCATCTTTAAGGAATTACGAAAGACAAATCATACACGAACTAGCCAGGTGTTGCACCAGCGATGATGAGGAAGTAGGAAAGACCACAAAGAAGATCTTAGGAGGTAAGACAGTAACAAAGAAAATTAGGGTTCTCCAAATGCGCTTCTGGAGCCACGTTATGAGGAGAGAAGACAATCACCTGTTAAAGCTTGCGGCCAAGTACTGTAGACCATACAAAAAGCGGGGGAGACCGGCTTACAATTGGCTGGATACCATAAAGCAGAATATGGATAGGCTCGGAGACTTGAATGGCCAGGAATGGGAGGAACTGGCGGCAGATAAAGGAAAAGTGAAGGCGAAAATCCAACAACTGTATGACGTGCCAGAATCGGAAGAATCTGATCAGTCAGACAATCAAAACTAATCTTCTAAAAAGAAAAAATACGAGGCTATTATAAGTGCTGATCAATTTTAGCAGCATGCATATAAAATTATTCTATCTATCGACAAAGTAAGTGCTTGTTGCTGCCTATATTCTTGTGTTGCTTTAGCCCTAAATGTATTACAATATTATATAATCTAATAATTGAAGCACCTTACTTACTTACTTAATTGGCCTAACGTCTTATGACAAGGCCTGCGCAGTATAATTTCTCCATCTGTTTCGGTCCATGGCAACTGATCTCCAGTTCCGCGGGCACCCAGTGCTCGCCAGATCTCGCTCCACCTGGTCTTGCCACCTCGCTCGCTGTGCCCCTCTTCGTCTTGTTCCTACCGGATTTGATGCGAAAACCATTTTTGCAGGATAGTTGTCCGGCATTCTAGCAACATGTCCTGCCCAACGTATCCGTCCAGCTTTAACCACTTTCTGAATACTTGGTTCGCCGTAGAGACGCGCGAGCTCGTGGTTCATTCTTCGCCTCCATACACCGTTCTCTTGCAATCCGCCAAAGATGGTTCTTAGCACCCGCCGTTCGAAAACTCCGAGTGCTCGTAGGTCCTCTTCTAGCAATGTCCACGTTTCGTGCCCGTAGAGGACAACCGGTCTAATTAGCGTTTTGTACAGTGTGCACTTTGTACGGGGGCTCAGATTGTTCGACCGCAAGTGTTTGTGGAGTCCGTAGTAGGCCCGACTTCCGCTGATAATACGTCTTTTAATCTCACGACTGGTATTGTTGTCCTCTGTTGCCAGCGAGCCAAGGTATACGAACTCGTCGACTACCTCGAACTCATCCCCGTCGATTACCACGGTGCTGCCCAAGCGAGCCCTGTCGCGCTCGGTCCCGCCCGCCAGCATATACTTCGTTTTAGACGTATTTATCTGCAATCCAATCTTCTCTGCTTCGCGTTTCAGTCTGGTGTACTGATCTTCCACCGCCTCAAATGTTCTGCCGACAGCATCCACGTCGTCAGCAAAGCAGATAAATTGACTGGATTTATTGAAGATCGTGCCGCGCATTTCGATCGCCGCTCGCCTTATAACACCTTCAAGCGCAATGTTGAATAGCAGGCAGGAAAGACCATCTCCTTGTCGAAGTCCCCTGCGAGATTCGAATGGGTCCGACAATCCACCCGAGATTCTCACACAGCACTGGATCCCATCCATCGTAGCCATGATAAGTCTAGTAAGCTTACCCGGAAAGCCGTTTTCGTCCAAAATTTTCCATAGCTCTTGTCGGTTTACGCTATCATATGCGGCTTTGAAATCGATGAACAGGTGGTGCGTGGGGACTCGGAATTCGCGGCACTTCTGGAGGATCTGCCGCAGGGTGAAGATTTGGTCTGTTGTAGACCGACCCTCCATGAAGCCGGGCCTGGTAACTTTCCACAAATCTATTGGCTATTGGCGATAGTCGATGAAAGAGGACTTGGGACAGCACTTTGTAGGCAGCATTCAGGATAGTGATGGCTCGGTAGTTATCACAATCCAGCTTATCACCTTTCTTGTAGATAGGGCAGATAACCCCGTCTTTCCACTCCTCCGGTAGTCGTTCCGTATCCCAAATCTTGACAATCAAATGATGCAGACAGCCGGCCAACCTGTCCGGGCCCATTTTAATAAGTTCCGCTCCAATGCCATCCTTGAAGCACCTGTTACTATTAATTACTTTTCTATAAATTGGTTGATTTCTGGAACCTATTAGTATATTAACTCTTATTTCTATGTATCTACTTATTCATCTATATTATTTATCATATTATATATTTAACATAGCTCTTGTTATCCTAGGTCCCTGCCTGGTGTGGTTTTGTTGGCGGTTGGGCCAAGTATGTTGTTCTAATGGTTTGTTTCGTTTTAGCTCATCATGCACCTCCTGCTACACTGTAAAACTTTGTGGCTGTAATAAGAGTAGATAATGCTCATGGATATCAGAAGTGAAGTGAAATTTAATAACTCATTGGATATTGGAGGTACGACACAATTGTATTTCGTCCGAGAGATTGCTGGTGAGATTGTTCTACTTTTACCTATATATACACCATTCATACTATATATTTTGCTAAATCGTATATTGCTGGGTACATGAACGTCTATGAGGATTGCGTGAGTTTTGCGCATCCTCTTGCAATTGGTGTTCAACTAACGTACCCATTTCTACAACCGTAAGGACATGGACGAAAAAAAGTGCAAAAAATAACAATAATGACAAAATCCACTCCATGTGTTATGAATGAGCTGAAAAGCCATAGTGTGTCATAAATAATGAACCAAAAATGTACCGAAACTGTATCAAAACAATATCAAGAATATGTAAAAATGATTAAGCCTTCAAATTTAGGTAAAAACAAATCCACCTACTTAAAAGTAGACATATTTACTTTTACCTACAATTAACTTCTCACGCGGAATGTGTGTCGATTCGATTGAAAATTATGTACCTATAGGTTGTAGGTAGAGGTAAAGGACATATAGGTAGAATCGACGTTGCTATAAAACAAGCATTCTCACAGCTTTCTCCATCAGTTGATTTTCAATCGGCAAAAGTAAATAGTTCGAATTAACTTAACCTAAAACTTGTTTAATACACTTTGATAAAACTTCAGTTAAAATACCAACATGAATAATATCGAGCATAGCGTACCTCGTGCTCCGGTAGATACCGTCGACGTCACAGCAAATAAGGAAGACCATCCAGGTGTGGAGGTCCGTCCTTCAACCAAGATTCAAGACTGGGAAATGGTGACTCCAGTTGAGAAAGAGAATAATATCGTCGGCCAATCAGCTCATGATCAGCTATCTGGGTTGAATGTTAGTTCTTTAAAGAACGCTCTCACCGAGATTGAAGAAAAAGTAGCACATGAGACTAGAAGGGACGTTAATGAGCAAGGCCGCACCATCATGCGGGAACTATCTACAAGAGTTACGGAGATGCATCGCCATATTGTAGAGATGAAGCAGATGATGGCAGCTAGTTCTCTTACGCCGTCAAAATTGGCAGCAGATATGAACGCCGAGACCTCAAAGTTGATGGATTCTCCGGTACCAGTTTTGAAAACAACCGACCCCACCGAGCGCAACCACGACGACGATGCCGAGAAAGTAGTTCAGGATCTTCGGGCGGAAGAAGAGCGTGAAAAGATACAGCGGAATGCCCTAGAGTTCGAGCTAGCTCTCGCTCGAGAACTTGTTAGGAATGAACTGGGTAAAGGATTGCATTTGATTCAAAAGCAACTTGCTGCGGTGTATGATCGAGTGGACTGTATTAAGGAAAAATTCACAAACTCAGATGCAACTTCCAAGGCCTTTCATTCGAACGACCTTATCGTCGTTGGTATTCCGTATACGTTGAATGAAGACTTGCAGTATTATTTTCGCCGTTTTTGCCGTATATTAGGATACGCTGATGCTACTATCCCATTGGTTGATGCCCGACGTTTAGCTAGAATGCCACAACGTGAAGGAAGCGATAGTCTTGTATTGTTTCAGTTTGCTTTTTACGGTCAACGAAATGACTTCTTTCGAAGATATTACCGGGTCCGTCCGTTCACTTTATCTCAAATTGGTTTTAAATCGGATCAGAAGGTCTACGTCAAGGAACATTTGCCACCGGCGGCAAGACATCTAAAAGCTAAGGCAATGGAATTGAAGAGAAACGGAAAGCTGCGAACCGTTTATTCTCGGGGAGAAACTATCTTCGTAAAATTGCCGAACTCTGAACAAGAGCTGGCCGTAGGCTCCGACGAAGAATTAATTCACTTAACTCAACAATGACCCTTCCTAGCGAGCGACCTCGAGATGGAATAGAAGTTCGAAAAACCGACTCTTCAATTCTTATGTATGGAGAAAGGATCATGTTCGGTTATCAAAGAAAGGAATGTCATCTTTGATTGGAACGTATTTCAGAGTGCCATCTAGTGGTGGGGGACTTTTTACACCGAAAAAATTGTACCACTTTCTAAAACCTGTTAGAGGGACAGCTTTCCTCTAAATCAGACAGTTTCGAATGAGGACGTTTCCATTAAGGCGGTAGATCCAACATGGAAAATCTCGTGATTCTGATCGTGTAAAGGTATGGGATGTGCGATATTTTATCGATACCGGAGGTATCGATATTTTCATTCGATATATCGAGTATCCGGCATCGATATTTTACCATGCGATATTATCGGATATCGATACCTTTTCATCCGATATTAGAGGTATCGAAAGCTACAAAAAGGCCAGTTCTTCACGCATAACTTTTTGCCAAATTATCGAACTCGCGTTTTTCAGTTCTCAAGCTTCCAAACAGGCATGTCTAAAAGCTGAACCATACTGCATGTCGCATTTGAAAAATGCTACAAAGTTTATTTGAGGCGGTACGCTGCTGCCGTGCCTGATAAAATGAACTGCACGCTCAAAAAAGCAACCGCAACCCGTTTCGGTATTGTCTTTCAGACGCCGGTTTTTAGCACTTCGGTAACACTCGGGATTACGTGTGCTAGCTTTGTAAAAGATACTCGGATATGTGCTGGTTGTGTTTCTTTTTGCTAGCATTACATTTTCGTATTCACGGCCAACTGAAATCAAGCGCTTCCATGTGTGTTTTTGCAAACTTGTGAATACTCTTCTACGGTGGATGCCGATATCAACGGACTGTTAGGTTGATTGTTTCCTGAAGCCACCACCGAACATCGTATCGTTGCAAGCGCAGATTGATTTCCAAGAACCATTTATACTGTGAACTGTGAAGCGAGCTACGTATGATAATTTGCTTTAAACCGATCCTGCTCCTGATCAGTTATTTATATTCTCTGCCTAAAAATGCGAATCTCATAATCCAGCCATGCCTTGTGTCACTCAAAATATTGCAGAAAATCGAAAAACTTTTTTAGTACTTAACATTAGTTTATTAGATGTTTCCGGATATATGGGGCTTTACCGAAAGTAGCTGAAAGGAGAGCTTTCAGCTTGGACCCCAGGACCAAACATTTCGGCTTCACTCAAATTATATGCAGATGACAGTCTTGCCGATATCAGTTAACTCGCGTTGGCCGATATCAGTTAACTCGGAAATGTGTTGACCGGGTGCATTGAAAACTGGTGCTAAAAGTATGACAAATTCAACACCACCGATAAATTCCTAGCCACACTTCGTGTTTGTTTGCATGTATGAAAAAGAGATGAACTTGGTTGCGTCGTCTTAGAAAGCGGTAACGACCGTATAAGCTACGTTCGGTGTTTTGCCAATGTCTGATTCTAATTTGGAATTTTATTTCTTGAGATGTAGATGATCTTTAATATTTTCCCCCCTAGAATAACACAATGTGAATAAATAATGTGAGAAGGTAAACTTATGCGAATCTAAATTACATTCAACACTTTTCTGATTATAGGAGTTGATGTAAGCATTTATGATGCTACTTTTGTTGAAATATAATAAACTATGAACTATAAAATCTTGCCAGGATATTTTCTTCCATTTTAGACCAATCTATTGAAAAATTCGTTTGAAACTGATCAGTTCTAGTTCTGGTGCTTCTAGTTAAAAAACGCCCGCCTGACCAATAAATCTGCAGCGAACATTGTCGAGTGGAACGTATACGGTATCTTGGAGGTGCGGAGATGCCGGCGACATACACGAGGCAGGTGGCCGCATCGCAAGCCCGTGACGGATCGTATCTGAAAACTTTCTGAATATTTCGGGTTTCGATATCGGTGAATATCGAAGTATCGATATTTTGGTTGCGATATACTCATTACTCAGTATCGGATCGGTCCGATATATTGCGATACCAGATATCGATACTTTGGCTTTCGATTCCCATCCCTAGGTATAGCACCTTCGACAAAGTTGTTCGATAGATCAAGGCCTTCCTTGCGGATGTAATATCTTTAGGTTTCCTTTCGAATTTGCGTTAATGCATATCACATACTTGTATGCGCAAGTAACATTCCAATAGCCAATTGGTTTTATTCATCTCTTACAGTAGTTTTATTAGAGTGGCAATCTATTTAAAGTCTTAAATTTATTGCCAAATAACAAGTTTTTATTTACTGGAAGAGTAGTTTAGAAGACTTTTCCAATAAAAATAAGTTATACGTACTTGCATCACTAATGAACCATTTTAGAAGCCAAATGAGAAATCGATAACAATCATTACTTAAAAATTGTGTCTCGTAGTACCGGACACTTGAGAGAAATCATAAAATAATCCCATTCAGGGCATCCAATCGATTGGAAAATCTAAGAATTGGCCCAAATGAAGAAAAGTGTGGATTCTTAATGTTGAACTATTGAAAAATTGAAAATAATGAGCCTATGTTTTACCCGAACTCTCGATTCTTGATTGGGTGGAAGATTCTTTACGATGATCTAAATCTATACCAATTTGATATCTGTGATTAGGACATAAGCCAAAACAAGTGACAAATTTTCCACATTTCAACAAGGTTTCTTAACACCGCGATTAGGCCTAGACTATTTTGATGTCCTTGCTTGGGAAGTACGCCAGAAAGAGTGACAAAGCCCCCTCGTGCCAATAGATTTCTTACGAACGCGATTAAACCTAGTCCAATTTGATGTCTGTGTTAGGGAAGTGTGCCAGAAAAAATGACAAGTTCGTTGTCCCAACAAATTCTTTACTGCGAGACTATTAAACCTAGGCGAATTTGATATCTGTGTTGGAAAATGTGCTACAGCTGTAGTTTTCGCTTTTAATATGACTCTGTATGAATACGCATGCTTGCCGTTTCATTAGAAGTGTAGTGAAAAGATGTGCTATTAATAAAATAGTATTAAATTGCAGCAAATTTCAAAGTAAAGAAGAATTAGCGACCGTGTCGCGGAGGTATTTAACGGTTTCTCAAAACATCGTTTAAAAGTATGCACTTAAGTCTCAGAGTAAAGTTCTGCCGAAAACGGCTTAGTAAAAAGAAATGATCAAGTGAATCGAAATCCCACTCTAAGGGGTGGCGGGATTATTAATCAATGCTGTCAGACTTCCACCTCGAATACTAACACCTTCGTAACGGAAAAATGACTGAAAAGTTTTTTTGGATGCGCCAAAGAAAGTTTGCGGTTTATTAACCACTAGTTGAGCTCGAATCTTACGATCCGGAAAATATTAATGTCTGTTCAGAATTCCGCAAACTGCGGATACATTCCATTGGCCAGTGTTTGCGAAGATGTTTAATCTTTGTATTAGTTGTTTGAGTTCTTATATTGCATAATATAACTCTAAGATGTTGTGCATAAAAGAGTCATAGCCGGAAACTGAAACAAATAGTTTTTATGGTCGTATTGAATTTTATTTAACTGAATAAAAACTTCTGGCTGTTTGCAACATTTATGTAGTCTGATTAGAGTAAAATGTTACTTAGAAAACATTTGATCGTTTGCTGTCATTAACCGATTTTTTTTTAATTTTGCGACTTGTTCCGGTCTGATTTAACACCGACCATATGATATAGCGACAAGCAATCGAGTTGAGAAGGCGAGTCGAGCAGTCGAATCAAGCAATCGAGTCAACAGTTGAGTCGAACAGTTGAGTCGAGCAGTTAAGTCGAGCAGTCAAATCGAGCAGTTAAATTAAGCTGTTCAATCAAGCTGTCCAGTCGAGCAGTTGAATCGAGCAATTGCATCTAGCGGTCCAGTCGAATGGTTTAATCGAGCATCTGTGTCGAGCAGTTGAGCCGAGTAGTCCAGTCGAACGGTTTAATCGAGCAGTTGAGACGAGTAGTACAGTCGAGCAGTCCAGTCGAGCGGCTGAGTCGAGCAGTTAAGTCGAGCTGTCGAATCAAATAGAAGTCAAGCTGTCTAGTTGAGCAGTTGAATCAAGCTGTTCAATCAAGCAGTCCAGTCGAGCAGTTGAGTCGAGTAGTTGAATCAAGCTGTCCATTTAAGCAGTCCAGTCGAGCAGTCGAATCGAACAGTCCAGTCGAGCAGTTCAATCGTGCAATTAAGTCGAGCAGTTGGGTCGAGTATTAAGTCGGGCAGTGGGGTCGAGTAGTAAGTCGAACAAATTAGTCAAGTAGCCGAATCGTGTAGTTAAGTCGAGCAGTTCAGTAGAGCAGTGAGGTGACTGACAATACAACGCATTGCTACGAAAGCATGACGTCCTGTCAGGGGCCTGTTTTAGTTACCGATAAACTTTTTATGACGTCCTGTCAGAGTCCTGGTTTTTTGATACAGACATAAGCCTCTTATATAAATAGATTTTGTCGTCAAGCTTTACGGGCGATTTGATTAAATTCGGTGGTGATTTCGGAGGAAGAATAAGCCTAAAAAGTCTCAATATTCGTTGTGCCTAAAGCTTCGAAGGATTTGTCGGTAAGCCAAATCGGCTTTATTTGCGACTACGCTACGCTAGTGGTGCGATTATCGAGTACGATCGAGTGCTCGGAAAAGTGAACGGACCAGCCGTTTCACCAAACCGTGGAGGTTTGGGAATCGAAGTGGATGCCAGCCGGATTCCTTTGGTAAATTTCTTTCTACTAATGTTATATTTGGTGGAACTGGATTCAGTGTAACGAAATCCGCGAAATACCTCAATTTCCTTTGGATAATACAGTGTAGTTAAAGAGACGCCATACTCTGTAGGTCTCAGGTGAACCTCCCCTGAGACGCGAGTCTGGGCTTTAAAACGCTTCCGGTACATCCACTTTCCAGTGGATAGTGCAAAAGTACCGAAGGCAGAAATTTTAAGAAAAAACATCACACAATTCACAGACCTACGGAGTATAAACTAGGTTCCAACCCGAAAACCATTGAGTTCCTGTTTACTCCTAAGCTTGTCTAGAAAGCTTTAGAGGTTATAACAGTCTAGTCCGAAAATAGATTTAATTTGTTGCTTTACAATGAGTCGCAAACCGGGAGAGTGTGTGGGTTAGAGTCCTACTCAGTAATTGAACTACGCAATATATTTTTGGCCTCACATCGAAATTTCGCAACATCATTCAGTCTACCATTCTTCCTCACCTTTAATAAAAAAAATCCGGATACTATCAAGCTGCTTACGCTTGAACGATAGACGATTTTCTTGGATTTCTGTTGCTGGCTGGTGTCCGCTTGGTACTGTGAATACTGTGAATCTGAGAAACATTTTAGAAAAACCAGAAAAAGATCCCCTTCGAATAGAGTTGGTTTCATGTCAAAAATGTTTCATTTTGTAGAAGTTAAGGCCGTTTGAATTTCGTCAAAATGTTGGCTGTCCCGATCATTTTGTCTAACCATTGCACAGTGGTCCAAACAGCGAAATACGTGATCGTTTGCTATAGCGCCGAAACGTGAAGTTTTTCGCATACAGTGTCTTTAGGAACATTTCTTTGTATAATAAGCCCCTTCTTGTGAGAGAAATCTTTGGGTGATTAATTCCCTTAAAAGTGAGATACGAAATTTATTTTCTCGTATATTCGAGATACAGGAATATTACTTTCTGCAAAGTTGTAGTAAATATCAATACAAATAGCTTTGTCAAAGACACCATACTTGTATCTCTTCATGGAAATTGTCTATGAAGAGTTATTCATGGACAGACCCTTCAAAACAGTTTTTAAACCCTGAGTTATTCTGGTCAACTTTTACGTGTTTATAGTGTTCTAGAAAGTTGTTTATCTTGCTAAAATCAATGTTTTTGTAGAACGTTATTATACGTGATTTTCCGAAGTTTCGGAGATATTGAGCATTTTTGATGAAAAATAGTACTACTTTGAGCTTAAATATTTCCCAAGGTGGCAAATGGTGGCAGATCAAACAACTCGTACTTAAAAGTACAACAAAAAGATGTGTTGCTTATTTTATTTTTTGTTTGAGTAAAGTTAATTGTTAACTGCTTGTCAATTCGTGTTTTCTAATTAAATAGACTAAAAAGTCATTCCGAGAAAATTCGGTCTTCTGTGACTGTTGTTGAAATTCGGCCATTTGGATTTCGGCCATTCGTGATTCGACCATTTGTGTTTCGGCCATTTGGTACCAGCCCATTATGAGTGGGATCTTTTGAAAAGACACCGATCGAAGGTATTGAACAAAATAGACTTAAGTTAGTTATTGTGAAGTTTTTCTGTTATTAATTGCGTCAAATAATTTTCAGTCTTCATTCATTTTCGACTCGAAAATAGGCGAAAAAATGGCTGGGAACTCAACTTGTTAGAAACAGATTGTCAACATAAACAAAATGGCGTTTATTGCATCCGAAGTACATTTTAATTGTTCGATAAACATGACTGAGACGGATTTTTAAAACAACTATAACTTTTGAGGATACAAACAGATACAGTCAATTGATACTTGATTTTAAAGGTTTTTTGTTGTACTTTTAAGTAGGAGTTGTTTGGTCTGCCACCATTTGCCACCTTGGGAAATATTTAAGCTCAAAGTAGTACTATTTTTTATCAAAAATGCTGAAAATCTCCGAAACTGCAGAAAATCACTTATAATAATGTTCTACAAAAACGTTTATTTTAGCAAGATAAACAACTTTTTAGAACACTATGAACACGTAAAAGTTGACCAGAATAAGTCAGGGTTTGAAAACTGTTTTAAAGGGTTTGTCCACGAATAACGCTTCATAGATAATTTCCATGAAGAGATACAAGTATAGTGTCTTTGACAAAGTTGTTTGCATTGATATTTACTACAACTTTGCCAAAAGTAATATTCCTGTATCTCGAATATACGGGAAAATAAATTTCGTATCTCACTTTTAAGGGAATTAATCACCCAAAGATTTCTCTCACAAGAAGGGGCTTGTTATACCAAGAAATGTTCCTAAAGACACTATATGCGAAAAACTTCACGTTTTGGCGCAATATCACACGATCACGTATTTCGCTGATTGGACCACTGTGCATTGTAGCTGTGAATAGAGAACATTTAAAGAAATAGTTTCTCATGCACATGTTCCTTTGAATTGAAATCTTCCGAAATTTTGCAATGAGCGATCATCATGTGAAAGACACGTGTTGCTGATTGCGGTTCCAGTACCAGAGAATTCACGACCTTTTTTGTGGCAAAAGCTGCAAAAGTTCTCATCATTCGTTTGATTGTGCGCCTCCATTGAACGCAAGGTCTTTTACTTTTGCTGAAAACTTATCGAGCAAGTTCGTCGCTAAAATAAGGAATAATTGGATTTTGGAAATGACCGTCCATCCAATGATTTGTAGGGGATTTTACGTTGTCACTTGAAATAGCGTCAGCGTGGGAGAAAGGACAGCAGCTAAAGAACTGTCCCAATGGCCAACAGCTTGTGGACACAATTCTTATCCAGATAGAGCAGAAACCCCTTTTAAGAATTTTCGGATTGAAAAAGAAAATTACTATTCGTCTGATCAGCACCACTAACGTGGGTCATTATGCGGCTCCATCGAATCGAAATAAAGTGGACGCACGGTCTTTTACTTTTACCTGAAAACTTACCGAGCAAGTTTGTCGCTTGTGGACCGTTGATATCGTTCGTTATTCTTTATGCCTGTAACGGGAAGCCAAATAAAAAAAACTGTTAATAAGCGTCACGAATGTTTTAATATTGTTTGCTTTAATTTTGCAGAATCATTATTAAACTATTCAGATTTTGGAATTTTATGAACGGCGTCCGTTGCTTCGGTCAATACCAGTTCCGGTGTTTGTTGCTGTTGCTGCTGCGTATGTTGCCGAGATTGATGCTTAGCAGCTTCGTCCTTCCGTATGAAGCGTCGATCGCAAAATGCACACTGATAAGGCCGCTCATCGGTGTGCACTTTAGTATGCTTGGTGAGATTATGGGACCACTTAAAGCTTCGACCGCAGATCGAACATCGGTACGGTTTGTCATCGCTGTGCACCCTGAGATGGTTCTGTAAATGTCTATCGGTTAGAAAAGCTTTTCCACAATCCGGACACTTGAAGGGGCGATCATGGCAGAAGCTGTCGTTGGCACATTGATGCCATTGCAGAGTTTTTTGGGAAAGAAATTCCTTGTCACAGTGCGCACATTTAAAGCCACTTTCTTTGGCGTGGGCTTTCATATGAGTTTTTAGGCCACTTTCAAAACTGTACCGTGCTTCACACAAATCGCATTTGAACGGTCTGGGTTCGGTGTATGTGTGGGTCTTACTGTGAACGTGCAGATCGGGGGCTGACTTGTAAGTTGCACCGCAGATGTTGCACACAAAAGGACGCTCGTCGTTGTGTGAACGCATATGGTTCTTGAGCAACTGTCGAAAAACAAATCCCTTTCCGCAAACCGAGCATTTGTGTGGCCGTTCCGGATTGTGAGTTTTCGAATGCTGTACTAAAAGATTCTTCCTAAAGAAAGCTTTATCGCACAATTCACATTTAAATTGTTTTTCTTCTGTATGACTCAACTTGTGATACTCCAAAATGGGGACCGTCTTGAATGTTTTGCTACAAATCTCACATTCGAATGGTCGTTGGTCGGTGTGGGTCATTTTGTGTCTTGCCAAATTATTGGTTGGAAATGATTTCCCGCAAATGTCACACGCTTTTCTCAGTTCACCGTTGTGAAGTTTTTTATGTCGCTTCAACGAGTCCTCTGCACAGTAATCCTTCTTGCAGATGTCACACCGGTACCGGTGAGTTCTTTGGTGAATTTCACGATGCTGACGAAGTGTTCTGCGGCTCTTGTATTTATTACCGCAAATGTCACAGCTCAATCCCCCACCAGCATCACCTACAGAAGCCACTTTTCCCAACATTTCGCCGTCGCTGTGGGTCATTTTGTGCCTTGTCAGATTATTGGATGTAAATGATTTTCCACAAATGTTACACGGCTTCTTCAGTTCGTTGCTGTGAATTTTTTTATGTCGTTTTAACGTTTCCTCTGTGGAGTAGTTTTTGTTGCAAATGATACACTCGTACGGGTGGGTTCGCTTATGAATGGCGCGATGCTGGCGAAGTGTTTTCCGGTTTTTGAATCTGTTACCGCAAATGTCACAGTTCAACGTGGGTTTGCTAATTCCAATGGTCTGTTCATCATCATCATCCGTAGAATCTGCCATCTTTCTACAATTTTCGGCATCGCTGTAACAGAAGAGAAAGTATTTATTATATACACTTTTGTCAAAATTTTGCCTGTCCCGATCATTTTGTTCAACCCCTGTATGTTCCGCTATAACTTCGAAACGATTGAATGCGAACAGAGAGATTTGAAGCGAAACAGTGGGGGACAGGTACGTCTAAATATGGAAATAAAGCTTTGTTTCTTACGTTATGAGAATTTTCGAACTAAAAACAGATGTTCAAGTTGCTGAAAGACATAACTCCGAAATGTCTGGATCGTTCTCTACCAAATTTGGCATACATGTTCCTTGATATACGGTAACCGGCTCAGGGATGTTGACAAAACCAGTATCTCTAACACGGTGGGGAGAGGAAAGGATAAGAATGAGGAAAACAGGTTTTGTTTGCCTTGGCGTTAACGAATTTCTGCAACGATATCCGAAGAAGAGAACGAGGGGTGGGTTGCCATTCAAAATAAGAAAAAAAGGCTTTGTTTTATGGGAATTCTCGGTAAACAAAATAGATGTACAAGTTTCTTGAATTATGGGAATTTCCGTTACGATAACAAAAATGTATGTGACTGGGAGACGGAGGGATCCCCGGGCACTCAGTTTGGTATAAAAAATAATGCATATTTTTTTAAATTGCTTTAGGCTTCTTATAGCATTTTCAGACTATTTTTCAACTTTTTTCAGACTTTTAAACTTTTCTCGGACCTGCTTTAAATTTCTCTTAGATCTTGACTTGACCACTAATTCTAGGAAGTTAATCCATCATAGGGACCGTGTAAGTCTGTTAATGAAATAAATAAGTAAGAATAAGGAATGCGACTTCTTTTAGACCTATTTGGAATTCGTTTAGATCTCCTTAAATTTTGTTTTATACTTTTGCCGTTTTCTTTCAGAATTTAATCTTCTTTCAAGCTTTCATTGGACTAAGCTTTGATTTCTTTTAGAGTTTATTTCGAATTCTTTTAGATTTCTTTTTGACATTGGTTGTACTTTTTTCGGATTTTTGTTAGATTTATTTTTGGACTATTGTTGGAATTCTTTTAGATAACATGCACACTTCTGTTGGATCTATTTTAGACTGGTTCAACTTTTAGACTTTGGGAATGTTTTTAGATATGTTTAAGACTAGACATAGACTTCTGATAGGATTTTGTTTGGCTTCTGCTAGGCAACTTTCAGACTTTTGTCTGAATTATTATTCTTTATTATTATCATTCTTATAATTTAAAAATAATTTACCTCAATCGCCAACCAGTTTCTAAATGAAATAAACCCTCCACTTCAAGCAGCCCAGACGGTATTTCAGCTATTATTCTTAAAAGCTGTGCGACTGCGCTATGTGTCCTGCTAAGAATGACATTATGTTTTCTGTGTTCAAAACAGTGGGGACAAACACGTTATAATTAACTATCGAGGAATTACTTCACTCTCTGCTGGATCAAAATTAGTTAAAATAGTGGTCGGGAATGTACTACTACGTGAGTTCAAGTCATACATCTTCTTGAATCAGCGTGGCTTCTACCGTGGCAGATCAACGACGACAAATTTACTGCAGTTCGGATCAGATCGCATTGCATTATAAGCAAATGGAAAATGAAAAGGAAAATGGTGTGCCAGTGGGCGCTATTTACACTGATTTGAAGGCTGCATGTGATTGAGTCGACTACTTAACACATTTTTATTATCTAAATTTAAACGTCTCGAAGCCTCAATACACTTTACTGAGTGGCTGAAATCTGAATTGGGCCACATTGCGTCTGACAGTTTCACTACCCTGCCTGGTGTTCCGCAGGGGACAAACCTGGGATCGCTGCTGTTCTCTTTTTTCTTCGATTTTCTTCCATTTCTTTATTCTTAGTGTGCTTCATTATCTCGCCCAGCTGTAAACTCATTTACCCTGATGATCTGATTTTTTTTCTTATCTGAACTATGATGGACTGTACTGAACTGTAACGATTCTTGAATTGATTCTCTAAGCTATTGATTATAATTATTTCCAATTTCGTTTGACTATACGGTATCTGGAGAAATGCTCGAAAGAATCATATAAATTAAAGAGTTAGGTATATTACTAGACTCACAACTCTCCTTGAAACATCACTATGGCACGCATAGCATCATGGCACGTGCTAATAGAATTATGAGGATTGGCAGAGAGTTCACTGACCCGTTTTTCTTGCGAGCGGGTCTAGCATCTCATCCAAAACCTAATCAAAAATGTGTTCCAAAACATGGTCCACAATCTAGTCCAAATCTGTTCCAAAATCTAAAACAAAAGTTGATAAAAAATGTCGTTCGCCATCTAGTCCAGGTCCAAAGTCTGATCCAGTATCTAGTTCAAATCTGTTCGACTTTTTTTTACAGTTTTGTTGTCCCTAGCCAGGTCTAAAAAACGGCTCAGGTGCAGAATATAGTTTCAAACCTGACCCAAAATTTGGTTGGTGGTTAAAAATCTATTCAAATATGTAGCCAAAAATCTGGTCTATATTTCGGTTCAATTCCAGGATATGCACGCTTATTCTGAATTTCGAACGGGCCTTTATTTCGTTCGACTTGTTTCGAACGAGTTGTTTTGCCCATTTGATTTTGCTGGTGGATTGTAGAATACTATCCAGTTTCGTTCGAAAATCCCATCTGTTCGAAATACAGCATATGGGTGATGGACCCAAATTTGAAACAAAATCTGGTGATACAGCTTCAGGGCAAAGTTCACAATTTGATCTAAAATTTGGTAAAAAATGTGATCCAAATATTATTCAAATCTGGTTCAAATCAGATCAAAATATAGTTAGAAAACTGATCCAGAATCTGATGCAGCTCCAAGATCTGGTTCAGGACCAAAATGTGATAAAAAACGAGGTCCAAAATCTTATTCAAACTCTAGTTCAAATATGTTAAAAGTGTGGTCCAAAAATCAAACGCAGATCCAGAATGTGGTCCAGACCGGGTTTAGTATCTGGATCCAAAATCTAATCCAAAACTAATGAAACTAAAATGTGGTCTAGAATTCAGTACAGGTTCAGAAACTGGTCGGTGGTTTAAAATCTTATCAAAAATAATAAACTTGGAAGAACCGAAGGGAGTGGTAAGATGGGTCTTCGCCAAGTGCGCCACAATGTCACGCTACTGCTCTGAGTTCAAGGAACAAATTTAGTTTCAACGTGATCTTGAAGAGATATTCTGCCTGCACTTGCTCTTTAACCCTGAACGTAAAGTTTATAATTTCACAACATTCTGATAAAACGACCATAAAGCTCTTATAAAACTAGAGAGGGCCACACTAAAGATTTCTGAGAATATTTTCAAAGGTCCTCTTAAAACTTGAAACTTTTGTCGATATCTACTTATAGTGACCAAGAGCTGGTTGAAACTATAATAAAACCACCACAAATGTTTTCGAACACTGTCAATACAGCGTTTTTCGCCATTTTTTTAATAGTACTTGCACAAGACAATGAAGATTTATCCAAAAGCGCGACAAGTTAATTACAAACTTACAAGTCTTGAAAAAGACAATCACCGTATGCTGCATTCGTACGAATAGTTTGTTTCGAACGAATTGGGAAGCACTACATATTTTCGAATGCACAAAAGGAAGGAGCGTTCGAACGTTCGAATTGATTTGAACGAAAACAAGAATACGAATCGGCTTAACTTTTGAACGAATATTATTCGAACGAAAACAAAAATGAGGGTGAATGTGCTTGAATAAAAATTGTTTGAATTATTTCAGGTAACGAAGTTTTTTTACTGGATAGCCATAAAGTCTGTTCTTCCAGCGTAAAAATCGAAAACGTCAACGATATGTCAAGTGTTGTTTATTTCGAATTCATACTTGTGATACTGTGTAGCACTAACGTTATTTTGTGACTTCACAGACTTATCAAATGAAGGTGTGTTGAAAATATTCGACAGATTTTCGCCTATAAAATAACGTATGGGTTATTCCACGCGAAGTGTCCGAGACTCGTGTAATCGACCTTCACGGATTTGAACCAAATTTGGCCAGATTGTTTGTTTTCGGTCAGAAAGAAAAATCCAAAATTTGGTGCCGTTCGGACATTCCCTCGATTAATGGGAGCACCTCCATTTTTAAGGAAAATACCCGCTTTTGTGAAAACCTCCAAAACCTTATATCTCCGGAAATATTAGGTTTAAAGAGACAATATTTTCACATTTTCAAAGGAAATTACCCAAGGAATCCGAAAAAGATATTATTTTCGAGCACCAGTGCTGCCAAATATTTTTAAACTCAATTTGAAAACTAAATTTACATTTTTCTTTTAATCCTTTATAAGGCAGTGGCAACTATATTGCCACCAACAAGAATTTTTTATTTTGCTTCTATAATTATATTGAGGTTATTATAGACGCAAAACAAATATTTTTCGTTAGTGGCAAAATAATTGCCACGGCCTTATGTTGGAAAACTCGCAAAATGAATAGATACGCCGAGCATCGGCGAACGGTTTTTATCATGATAAAACAGCTACGCGAGTGGTTCAATTCGCCTATAACAATGAGCAGCATACACTCACGCTTCATAGCATCGCTGAATATACGAATATCGTGAGCAACGCAAAAGTGCGAATTACTGCCTTCTGCTGCTTGTAAAGCCACTAACACTACTTTAAACTATTCCCTTTTCGTGGTAGTATTATTTTGAATACTTTCCGGCGTCCCCGGGCATTCTATAGCCGATAGATCGAACACACTCAATGTTCAATATTTAATTTTTGAACGAATTCTGATGTTCACATTGAGGTTCTGTTCGTGATAAAATTCAAAGCTGATGCGTGCATTATCGGCGAGGCAGGCGAATAGTGTATGTTCATGAGGGACGTTCATCGATTCAAATGATCACTTTTTCGCGAATTCTCCAACCACTGGTTAATGAAGACAATTTTATCTCAAAAATTCCAATTTCATCGTATTTCGCAGATTTTTTCACATCATCGCCCCGAGGTATTCTTTGCCGATCCCGAAATACAGCGTTTTAAAGCAAGCAATCCCCCATTTTTAATGTAAAATTAAGAGCAAAATAACTTTTTCTCGAATCAGCGATTCTCTACGCAATGTAAAAATACCTTGATATATCGGAAAAGCATTTATACAGTACTAGCTGACCCGACAAACTTCGTATTGCCACAAATTAACCTGTGTTGTACATAAATCATGAATCTCGGATGATCTTTGTAACAATCTCGAGTTTTGCAAGCCTCCCAGTGGGCGGCGCTTCCGACGGCGGGTCACCGGCAACACTCGCGACCGTCTCGTCCTGAATGATCTAGTGTTACTATGGATAGTTTTTGTGGTCTTGTATTGACTAATGTTTTATGGAAGAGTCTCGAATTTCTCGAGTTGGATTAGTTTTTGAGTTTCGCAAAAATTTCTGTTTTATTTGTATGAGAGTCCATATCCCCCTACCACAGGGGTGAGAGGTCTCTAACTATCATAAAATAAATTCAAGACTCAAAAATCTCCTACATGCTAAATTTGGTTCCATTTGCTTGATTAGTACTCAAATTATAAGGAAATTTGTATTTCATTTGTATGGGAGCCCACCCTCTTAAAAGGGAAAGGGGTCGTAATACACAACAGAAAAAAAATTCTGCCATCTAAAACTCTCACATGCCAAATTTGGTTCCATTTGCTTGATTAGTTCTAAAGTTATGAGCAAATTTGTATTTCGTTTGAATGGGAGCCCCCCCCCCCCCTCCAAAAAAGGTAAGAAGTCCTAATTCATAATGGGAAAAATGGTTGCCTCCAAAAACACCCACATGCCAAATATGGTTCCATTTGCTTGATTAGTTCTCGAATTATGAGGAAATTTGTATTTCATTTGTGTAGAAGCCCCCCCTCTTGAAGTGTGGAAGGATCCTAATTCACCGTAGAAAATATTTTTGCCTCCAAAAACCTCCACATGCCGAATTTGGTTCTATTTGCTTGATTAGTTCTCGAGTTATGGGGAAATTTGTATTTCATTTGTATTGGAGCCCCCCGTCCTAATGTGGGAAGAGGTCCTAACTCATCACAGAAAAAAATCTTGCCTCCAAAAACACCTACACGCCAAATTTGGTTCCATTTGCTGGATTAGTTCTCGAATTATGAGGAAATTTGTATTTCGTTTGTATAGGACCCCCCCTCCTAAAGTGGGGAGGGGTCCCAATTCATCATTGAAAAAAAATTGTCTCCAAAAACACATATGCCAAATTTGGTTCAATTCGCTTGATTAGTTCTCGAGTTATGAGGAAATTTGTATTTCATTTGTACAGGAGCCCCTCCTCTTAAAGTGGGGAGGGGTCCTAATTCATCATAGAAAATTTTCTTGCTCTCGAAAACCTTCGCATGCCAAATTTGGTTGCATTTGCTTGATTAGTTCTCGAGTTATGAGGAAATTTGTATGGAAACCCCCCCTCTTAAAGGGGAGAGGAGTTATAATTCCTCTTATAAAGAGGGGAGGGGTCTCAATTCACCATAGAATAAATTCTTGTCACCAAAAAAACACCCACATGCCAAATGTTGTTCTATTTGCTTGATTAGTTCTCGAGTTAGGAGGAAATTTGTATTTCATTTGTACAGGAGCCCCCCCTCTTAGAGTGGGGAGGGGTCCTAATTCACCGTAGAAAATTTTCCTGCCCTCGAAAACCTTCACATGCCAAATTTGGTTCCATTTGCTTGATTAGTTCTCGAGTTATGAGGAAATTTGTATGGAAGCCCCCCCTCTTAAAGGGGAGAGGAGTTACAATTCCCCTTATAAAGAGGGAGGGGTCTCAATTTACCATAGAATAAATTCTTGTCACCGAAAACACCCACATGCCAAATTTGGTTCTATTTGCTTGATTAGTTCTCGAGTTATGAGGAAATTTGTATTTCATTTGTATAGGAGCCCCCCTCCTAAAGTGGTGAGAGGTTCTTATTCATCATAGAAAAAATTCTTGCCTCCAAAAACACCTACATGCCAAATTTGGTTCCATTTGCTGGATTAGCTCTCGAGTTATAAGGAAATTTGTATTTCGTTTGTATAGAAGCCCCCCCCCCCACTTAAAGTGGGGAGGGGTCCCAATTCATCATAGAAAAAAAATTTGTCTCCAAAAACACACACATGCCAAATTTGGTTCCATTTGCTTGATTAGTTCTCGAGTTATGAGGAAATTTGTATGGAAACCCCCCCCCCCTCTTAAAGGGGAGAGGAGTTATAATTCCCCTTATAAAGAGGGGAGGGGTCTCAAATTACCCTAGAATAAATTCTTGTCACCGAAAACACCCACATGCCAAATTTGGTTCTATTTGCTTGATTAGTTCTCGAGTTATGCAGAAATTTGTGTTTCATTTGTATGGGAGCCCCCCCTCTTAGTGGGGGGAGGGGTCTCTAACCATCACTAAAACCTTTCCTGGCCCCAAAAACCTCTACATGCAAATTTTCACGCCGATTGGTTCAGTAGTTTTTGATTCTATAAGGAACACAGGACTGGCTGGTAAATGGCTTGGTAATGCGTACCATCGGTGCCTTGTGCACTGGGCATAAAATAGACCCCACAGTGGTACATAGCCTCTTACCTAGCAACTCCTACCCCAACCTCCTCGTGGTACCAGCCGGGATACGAGCAACCTCGGGTGGAGATCGGGTAACCAACCCCGGTGGAAACCAAGGTCGTATGCTGACAGGGGGAGGGCTCCTTCGAGCTACGTTGGCCCTCCGGCGATACTGTGGGGTTGGTTGCGGGCTTTGCAAGCCTGAACCACTAAAAAAACCAAAGCAATGGACTCCGTAAGTAATAATAATAACTCTAATCGGAACAATCGGCAAAGACCCAGGCGACGAAAACGGACTAACGATTGGAAATTAGGAACATGGAACTGTCGGTCTCTAAATTTCCTCGGAAGTACCCACGTGCTTTCTAAAGAAGTGAAGAGCCGCAAGTTCGACATCGTAGCGCTGCAGGAGGTATGCTGGAAAGGAACGATGGTACGTACGTATAGAGATGGTCATACCATCTACCAGAGCTGCGGCAATACACACGAGCTGGGCACAGCTTTTATAGTGATGGGCGAGATGCAGAAGCGGGTGATCGGGTGGTGGCCGATCAACCCCCGAATGTGCAGATTAAGAATCAAGGGCCGATTCTTCAATATAAGCATAATTAACGTGCACAGCCCTCACCTCGGAAGTACCGATGATGACAAAGACGAATTCTACGCGCAGTTGGAGCGTGAATACGACCGCTGCCCAAGACATGATGTCAAAATTATCATCGGGGACTGTAATGCTCAGGTTGGTCAGGAGGAGGAATTCAAACCGGTGATTGGACGGTTCAGCGCTCACCCGCAAACGAACGAAAACGGCCTAAGACTTGTCGACTTCGCCGCCTCCAAGAACATGGCCATACGTAGTACCTTCTTCCAGCATAACCTCTACCATCGGTACACCTGGAGATCACCCAACCAGACAGAATCACAAATCGACCACGTTCTGATAGATGGTCGGCACTTTTCAGACATTATCGACGTCAGAACCTATCCGGGCGCTAACATTGATTCGGACCATCACTAGGTGGTAAGGATACGTCAAAAACTATCGGTTGTGAACAACATACGATACCGCCGCCCGCCACGGTATAATCTAGCGCGACTGAAGCAACCAGAGGTCGCCGAAAACTACGCGTTATCTCTCGAAACCGCGCTGCCGGAAGAGGGAGAGCTGGATGAAGCCCCTCTTGAAGACTGTTGGAATGCCGTGAAAATAGCCATTAACAGCGTAGCGGAGAACGTCGTGGCACCGAATCGACGTAACGAATGGTTTGACGAGGAATGCCACCAGATATTGGATGAGAAGAACGCAGCGCGGGTACAAATGCTGCGTAGAGCCACCCGTCAGAATGTGGAGCGATACAAACAGAAGCGGAGGCAGCAAACCCGACTCTTCAAGGAAAAGAAGCGCCACCAAGAGGAGAAGGAGTGCGAAGAACTCGAACAGCTGTACCGCTTTCACGACACACGGAAGTTCTATCAGAAACTCAACGGATCTCGCAAAGGCTTCGTGCCGCGGGCCGAAATGTGCAGAGATAAAGATGGAGGTATCTTGACTGATGACCGTGCGGTGATCGAAAGGTGGAAGCAGCACTACGATGAACACCTGAATGGCGTGCAGGCGGAAGACCATGATAGCGGAGGAAGTGACCATATTGGTGCAGCAAGCGACGAAGATGTGCCACCCCCATCGATAAGGGAAGTTAAAGAAGCCATCCAGCGGCTGAAGAACAACAAAGCAGCGGGAAAGGATGGCATTGGAGCGGAACTTATTAAAATGGGCCCGGACAAGTTGGCCGGCTGTCTGCATCAATTGATTGTCAAGATTTGGGATACGGAACGACTACCGGAGGAGTGGAAAGACGGGGTTATCTGCCCTATCTACAAGAAAGGTGATAAGCTGGATTGTGAGAACTACCGAGCCATCACTATCCTGAATGCCGCCTACAAAGTGCTGTCCCAAGTCCTCTTTCATCGACTATCGCCAATAGCCAATAGATTTGTGGGAAGTTACCAGGCCGGCTTCATGGAGGGTCGGTCTACAACAGACCAAATCTTCACCCTGCGGCAGATCCTCCAGAAGTGCCGCGAATTCCGAGTCCCCACGCACCACCTGTTCATCGATTTCAAAGCCGCATATGATAGCGTAAACCGACAAGAGCTATGGAAAATTTTGGACGAAAACGGCTTTCCGGGTAAGCTTACTAGACTTATCATGGCTACGATGGATGGGATCCAGTGCTGTGTGAGAATCTCAGGTGGATTGTCGGACCCATTCGAATCTCGCAGGGGACTTCGACAAGGAGATGGTCTTTCCTGCCTGCTATTCAACATTGCGCTTGAAGGTGTTATAAGGCGAGCGGCGATCGAAATGCGGGGCACGATTTTCAACAAATCCAGTCAATTTATCTGCTTTGCTGACGACGTGGATGCTGTCGGCAGAACATTTGAGGCGGTGGAAGATCAGTACACCAGACTGAAACGCGAAGCAGAGAAGATTGGATTGCAGATAAATACGTCTAAAACGAAGTATATGCTGGCGGGCGGGACCGAGCGCGACAGGGCTCGCTTGGGCAGCACCGTGGTAATCGACGGGGATGAGTTCGAGGTAGTCGACGAGTTCGTATACCTTGGCTCGCTGGCAACAGAGGACAACAATACCAGCCGTGAGATTAAAAGACGTATTATCAGCGGAAGTCGGGCCTACTACGGACTCCACAAACACTTGCGGTCGAACAATCTGAGCCCCCGTACAAAGTGCACACTGTACAAAACGCTAATTAGACCGGTTGTCCTCTACGGGCACGAAACGTGGACATTGCTAGAAGAGGACCTACGAGCACTCGGAGTTTTCGAACGGCGGGTGCTGAGAACCATCTTTGGCGGAGTGCAAGAGAACGGTGTATGGAGGCGAAGAATGAACCACGAGCTCGCGCGTCTCTACGGCGAACCAAGTATACAGAAAGTGGTTAAAGCTGGACGGATACGTTGGGCAGGACATGTTGCTAGAATGCCGGACAACTATCCTGCAAAAATGGTTTTCGCATCAAATCCGGTAGGAACAAGACGAAGAGGGGCACAGCGAGCGAGGTGGCAAGACCAGGTGGAGCGAGATCTGGCGAGCACTGGGTGCCCGCGGAACTGGAGATCAGTTGCCATGGACCGAAACAGATGGAGAAATTATACTGCGCAGGCCTTGTCATAAGACGTTAGGCCAATTAAGTAAAGTAAGTAAGTAAGTAAGTAAGGAACACAGGACAGACAGACAGACAGAAATCCTTCTTTATAAGTATAGATATAACAAAGAATGTTAGACTTCTTTTAAACTTGTAGATCTACATTTCTCTTAGACTAGACAAACCACATGTTTTGTCTTGACCTTTAAGGTCAGGCATATAATTAATTTTTTAATGGTAATTTTTACATTCGGCAGAGGGGATGGTAGAAAAAAGTAATGGAACAAATCTGTTGATAGTGTTCAACAGAATAGGACAAATTGTGAAGGGGAAAGAGCGTAAAATTAGGTATGGGTTTTTGAACATTCAGTTGTGAGGATACAGCATTACCCCGCTAGTCCGACAAATTCATGGCCGGATTGTCGAATTTTGTCTCATCCGGCAGTCAAACTATTGTCAGTATGGGTTTGAAATTTGGTGTTGTTTAAAGGGTGTCCCACATCAAATTGCACCACAGAAGAAACGCTGTAGAAAATTACCTAATTGACCGATCCTTTTCGAACTTTCAGACAATAAAATATAGCCGATTAGTAAGCTTTAGGCATATTTGTTTCATTTAACTTCAATACCATAGCCGTATGCTCGCACCTTACCCTTAACTCCACTCAAAAAGTTTTGTTCAAACTGGCTGCAGCTTCATCTGTACGGAAACCCACGTTTTCTTCATGTCTTCCTCAGGTTTGACCTCCTTGGAATGTTTCCGTAATGTCTGCTTGATAATAGCCTAGTATTTTTCGATGGACCTTAGTTCCGTTGCGTGGGGGGGGGTTCATGTCCTTGGGTACGAAAGTGACCCCGTTGGCTTCGTGCCACTCCAGGACATCTTTTGAACAGCAGCACGAAGCTAGATCCGGCCAGAAGATCATAGGGCCCTCGTGTTGCATCAACAGAGGAAGCAGACGCTTCTGTAGACACTCATTGAGGTAGATCTGCCCGTTTACAGTCTCGGTAGTCACGAACGGCGCACTCTGTTTGCCACATGAGCGGTCGCTTTCCAAATCATGTATTTCTTGGCAAACTGAAAGTTTTTGCATTCTTACTTCTTCCGGAACATCAAACTTGTGCTAGGCGGGGAAGTACAGTAGTCCCGGAAGCTACCGGAAGGGTTTTATAACACTAGCCCGAATACCAAAAGCCCGAATACCACATGCCCGAAGGGAACTAGCCCGAATGTAACAGTAGCCCGAATGTAACAGTAGCCCGAATGTAACACTAGAAAACGAGGGGCCCCGCACAAATCACATCTGTCTAGGGCTATTCGTTTTCCTAGATCTAGTTGACCTCTAGTTATTTTTCCCAAGTCCTCGCATCAAGTCACCTTTATAAAATAAAACCGCCCAGTTAGCTTCGAGGTACGAATAAGCCAGTCGTCGTATGTTCGAATCTCGCCTAGTCGGTGCTTGCTAGACAGAGTCAGTAGGATCGTTGCACTGGCCCGTTAATTTTCCTGTATTCTAATAGCAGGCTGCGAAGTCTGTCGATAAAGAAGAATAATATCTAAAGACGGTATAAATCCATGGCTTTGCTTTTTTTATAAAATAAAAAGTGGCGAAAGCGCTTTTTTGGCTTTTACACTCAACAAGCGGTGTTTACAATTTACTTACTATAACTTTAATATTATTTGTCACCAATAAGGCCATTACAAATATTTTATAAAGTTTTTGTCCTTCCGGTGTTCGGCGACAGGGGGGGGGAGGCGTAAAAAAACAAAGTGAATTTTTTAATCGAGCAAAAAAACATGAATTTTAAGAGTTTTTATTTAACGTTTAAACGTGAAAACCGAATCTATTCTTGCTTATAATATATACGTTATTATTTTCTATGCAAAAATATACGAAAAAAGACAAAAACGAAGGAAAATTTTTTTGGACGATTTTCGGAAATTCCATTGTTCGAATTTCTATTTCTGTTTCATGCTAGAAGCGTTAATTCAACTCGGAGACTCATTTTTCGAGTTTTTCAGACTGTAGAGCCCACAGACAATTGATTTTATAAAAAGAAATTCGAGTCGAGTCGAGTCGAGAGACTCATACCCTACAAATTATTTTTTTGCCCCCCGATTTTTCAAGCCAATTTCCAAGGGAGAGGGGGGGGGGGGGTGACAAAAACTTTCAATATGATTTGCAATGGCCTAAATAAAATTAAATTGATATTAATTCAATATAGTAACGAATTATTTTTGCTTTGTCGTTATTACACTGTAAGATTTCAATCACTTGACTAGAGTTAGCTGATTTTCGAGCTCAGCAATTTTTAAAGGAATTGGTTTTTAAAGGGTAAAGGCTTTGATTTTGGTTAAGCGAGATATGAGTTAGGCTTATCATAAGATATGGGACCTTTTTACAAGATTAGTAGCAAGCGTTTCCTAGATGATTCAGGGCGAGCCGGCCGTAGGCAACGGCGAGTGTTCGCCGGTGACCCGCCGTCGGAAGCGCCGGCCACTGTGGGGGGGCAGCCCCCCCTCAGAAATCACATCTGTTTAGGTCTATTCGTTTTCCTAGGTCTACTGACCACTAGTTAGTTTTCCCTAGTCCTCGCATCGATTTAACTTTTGTAATATAAAGCGGCGAAGCCGCTTTTTGAGATTTTCAAACTGAATAAGCGGCGGTCTTTTGTTTCAGTATTTATAGGCTAGGTTAGAGCGAGGCTAGTTTTCAAATAAAGTTTACATAACAATTAATAACAGCAGTTAAATTACTATTATTGTGTCTTATTCTTGAGTATTCTTGGGATTTAATAAAACCAAAAGCAATGTTGCGAATCGAACGAAAAGTCTACGATGTCTACTCACACGCGAGAGAGTATGAGAAGCATAGTATTCAATGGTTAAATCGCTCACACAGCCGTAAAACAAACAGCCGCCGTTGCTGTTTGCAGACATTCGGCTACCCACACACTGGCGAACGCATAGTCTCACACCGTCTTTCTGCGTAGCTTATTCGCGAGTCGAAAAACTCACGAGCAATCAGTTGCCTGTGAAGCTAATGAAGAACTGTGATACAAATTTTGCATTACTTTTTCTTTTCTTCGTCATCTTCGCCCTCAATTCTATTCATGGGCGGGAGTGCGAACCCTCGCGAGTAATCGGGCTTGGGCTTCAACGACGAACGAGAGCGACGACCATAGCTGTTTGCTAAACACACACTCGCAAAAATTCGTTGCAGTGCATGAATAAATAAGAGCGAGGGTCCGAAAGAATGAGTACGCGTCTGTGAGGAAATTAGACCACACGAGTGTGGGCTTCGCAACACCGATCCGAAAGCAAATCTTGGGTGCTACACTCCGTACACCTTCTGTTTTTATACAACAGACTTCGCAGCCAGCCGATTCTGCAACCTTGCGGTTATGGAGCTCCTAATGTTACATTCGGGCTTGTGTTACATTCGTACTGGTATTACCTTTGGGCTCGTGCTGCATTCGGGCTTGTGTTACATTCGGGCTTATGTTACATTCGGGCTACTGTTACATTCGGGCTAGTGTTGCATTCGGGCATGTGTTACATTCGGGTTTGTGTTATTCAGGCTAGTTGCTTTCGGGCTAGTGGTTTTCGGGTTAGTGGTATTCGGGCTAATGTTATAGAATCATTTGCCACATTGCTTTTCGGGTGACGCCATTTTCTCCAATTTTCGAAAAACCGACCGCGATAAAAACAGAGTGTAAACAATACACTCTAAACTACTTCTACTCAAAGTTTTAAGAGAAAATACCCAATCGGTAATTTTCTACAGCGTTTCTTCCGTGGTGCAATTTGATGTGGGACACCCTTTACAGCCATCCATATCAAAACAACTCGGGAGACTTGCAAAAAGATTTGTCATAAATGCGTAGTAAATTAGATTAATCAATAAAGTACTTATAAATTCTTGGTCAGTTTCGAAATAAGCACGTCAAACTATTGAGAAGAGCTTCGAAAAAATTGATATCCTGGCAAAATTCAACGGAAATTTCCGGATTTGCCAGATTCGGATTATCGAGTCGTCGGAAAAGCCTGACATATTTTGGGGCACTGTAACTTTAACACAATAAACGACGATAATAATCCTCTGAGACGAAGAGCGAAAAAAACAAATCTAATAATAATCTAAGATTAGACGGTTAACTTTTATTCTGTCACACTTTAACATATTCATAATCATTTCTTCAAACCGCATAACTCATTTCATGTTTGTTCTTCCCGCAGGAGAAAACCACAACCATTCACTCGGGAACCGAGTCCCGTTCATCGTCGGCCAAAGCTCCAACCGGCCGCGGTGACTGTTGGTGTCTCTGCGCTTGATGCTTAGCAACTTCATCCTTTCTTCTGAAGTGACGATCGCAAACGTCGCACTTAAAGGGTCGTTCGCCGGTATGCACCTTCATATGTTTCGTGAGACAATGCCGCCAGCGGAAGCTTCGTTCGCAGATCGAACATCGGTGCGATTTTTTATCGTTGTGTACCGCCGTTCGATGGCTCTGAAGGTTTTTGACAGACGTAAATGTTTTTTCACATTGCGCACACCGGAAGGGTCGATCTTCACATTTGTGATCTGTTAGCTCACCGTGAGAGGTAAACTCCAGCTTACAGTGGATACATTTAAAGCGGCTTTCTTGCGAATGTACGCTGAGGTGTTGTTTGAAGCTGTTCTCGTAAGCGTACTTTGCTCCGCAAAGATTGCATTTAAAAGGTTTTTGGTCCAGGTACGTGTGGATCTTCTTGTGGGCTCGAAGACCCGAAGCTAACTTATACGACGAGCCACAGATGTCGCACGTGTATGGTCGCGCATCGCTGTGAAAACTCATGTGACATGAAAGCTGGTTCTGAAATAGGAACCCTTTTCCGCAAATCGTGCATTTATGTGGACGATCCGAACCGTGCATTCTTATATGCCGGACTAGTAGGGTCTTTACGAAAAAATCTTTATCACATATTTCACATTTGAATTGTTTTTTCTCCGTGTGGGTCATTTTGTGGCTTTTCAAATTTTCGGCTCTGTTAAAGGTTTTGCTGCATATCTCACACTCAAACGAACGTTCCTCGTTGTGGGATTTTTTGTGTCTCGCGTAGTTGCCGGTAGTAACGGATTTTCCGCAAATATCACACTGCTTCATCGGTTTGCTTTTATTCTCATTGGACTTTTTCTCTATAGCGTCAATATCGAGAATACTTGCAGTACAAGCCTTATAACTCGGTTCGCCATTAACGGAAGCCGCCATCGCGTCATCGCTGCAACAGAAGAGAAGGTACTGTGAAGAATATTGCACCCGAAAGCTTGATAATGTTCAAGAAGTAGAAGTGGAAGTAAAGTAGCAGTAGCAGTAGAAGTAAAAAAAACAGAAATTTTCGCGTAAAGGTGATAAATTGTTGGTCAAAATTAATATAATATGGCGTGAACATCGGAACTGTTTCGGACGCAACCGCTTGGTTGACGAGGATTAATTCAAAAGTCACAATTTCAAACGGATTTTATTACATTTTATTATCCAACAAAGGTTTAAGTATAAATCAATGGCTTTTTAAGTAAGTTAATAACTTTTTAGTTTACACCGTCATTCCGTAATCGAACTTTCGACAACGTATATCCTCACAGTTGCTTATCAATGTGCACTTTCATATGCCTAACGAGACTACAGGCCGCGGTGAAGTTTCGTTCGCAGAGCGAACATTGGTGCAATCCTTTAGCACTGTATACGTTGTGTACCTTTCGATGGTTTTGGAGGGTTCCGACCGTGTAAAATGTTTTTCCACACTCCGTACACTTGAACGGCCGATCTCGGCACGCGTGCTCTTTCAGATTTTCCTGAGAGGAAAACTCCATTCTACACTGGGAACATTTCAAACATCGTCCCTCTGAATGTACCTTCATGTGACGTCTCAGATCCCTGTTGTGAACGTATTTTGCATTGCATACATTACATTTGAATGGCTTTGGTTCGAGGTACGCGTGGGTCTTCTTGTGCGTTTGAAGATGAGAATCTCTCGTATACGATGAACCACAGATGTCGCACGTAAATGGTCGCTCATCGCTGTGACAACTCATGTGGTTCAGAAGCAGGTGCCGATTTAACAACCCTTTTCCGCAAATTGAGCATTTGTATGGACGTTCCGCATCATGCACCCTCATATGTCTTAACAGATATCTTTCTAGCGAAAAATCTTTATCGCATATTTTACACTTGAATAGTTTTGTCTCCGTATGGATTTCCTTGTGGGCCTTTAAGTGGCCGGCTGTTTTATAAGTTTTGCCGCATATCTCACATTCAAATAAACGTTCGACGGTGTGAAATTTTTTGTGTCTGGAGTATCTTCTGAGTGCAACGGACTTTCCGCAAATGTCACACTGCTTCATCGGTTTCCTTGCCTTATTATTCGGCTCGCCATCAACAGAAGGCATCCTCGCGACATCGCTGCAACAGAAGAGAAGGTACTGTGAACTATACTGGAAAGCTCTAGGGGTCAGATTTTAATGGAGGATATTGGAATCCAAAATCTGATATTTTGGAGAATAAATGAATTCGATGAATTTAACACTACATAAATAGGGTGAAAAAGGTTTCGCATCTAAAGACAACACCTAGTTAAATTATTTCAAAACTCATTTCAACACTTTCGGAAATCAATTCAAACGAATATGAAAATTTGCACTGTTTGTAATTTGTAAAAGATTATCAAAGGATTTTGTCTAACGAGAAATCATTCAATTTCTTATCACAATAACTTAAACCGAGTTTTTGCAACAAAGGGGTCAGCAATTTATAGAGGAATATTTGTTAATTTTATCCCAAACAGGGTATGAAATGGAGAAGGCAAACAAGAGAGCGACCAGCATAGCTCTTGCCATCTCAAGCCCCTACCTAGTGCCTCCACGTGGTCATACCAGGTAATGCTCTATTGAGTAGCTAAGCTAGGAGGTGCGATGCTGTGTGGTTCCTAGCTGTCTGATTTCAAAACTGCGATTTTGGGCAGACGGCTGAACCAGACGGCCAGGAAAGCCTAATATATTATTCTAATAATTTGTTTTGTTTTAGCTCATCAAGCACCACCTACAGTACAGTGAAAACTTTGGTCGCGACAAGTTTAAATAATGCACATGGATATCAGAATGAACAATTAAATTAATTAATGGATATTAGATGCATGGATGGAAACTCAAATGACGCAATTGTATTTCATTCGACGGATTGCTGGTGAGATTGGTCTATTTTTGCCTATATATGCTCCATTTCATTTTGTTTTTACGCTTATGTATTCATATTATATTCATCACGTATATTACTGGGTAGAGGGGCGAACTGGCCCACCGGGCAACCGGGCAAATGCCCGGTGGGCCCCAGTAAAAATTTTGTTGTTACACAAAATGAGATTTTCCAAAATTTTTGTTTCAGTTAAACTCTTTCTACGACTCACGATTGTTCAATTCCTGGGGCCCCATGATTCATGAAATCAACCGATTTGATGATTGAAAATTCAGCTTCAAATGGGACTGTTGGGGCCCCGAATTTAAACCAAAATTTCTCTTTCAATTTAACTTTTTCTATGACTCACGAATGTTCGATTGCTGGGCCCCATGATTTATGAAATCATTTAAGTTGAGCTGTTGGGGTCCAAGCTCCGAAAATATTACCAGCTTCAATTCTGAGTTAGTGATGGGCAAAACGGATCACTAGACTGATCGGATCAGAGCCGGTTCATTTAGTCAAGGATCCGGATCTTCGGAACGGTTCATCGGATCTTTGGTTACACTGAATATATATTTGGGTTTTTTCTCTATTTTTCAGGCAAAATTTGAGAAAAGAGCCAATCTTCATGGAGAGAAAGAAAAACTGAAGAAGATTCTACGGAGAATATCGCCACGCATGCTTTACGTGCACGCGTTTCTCGTATAAACTAGTACTTTAAAACGGGTTTTCCGTCATCTTGTTAAAATGCGTTATGGCTATGGAGACATTTCCATTCAAACCCAAATTTGAAATTATTGTTAAGGCGTAAGGAATATAGAGCCATTAGGCCGTATGAATTAAACAGTTTGCTTTACTTATTTACTACTTTTGTGTAAATCTTATGGGAGAGTTTGCTCTAACTTTTTTATGCATACGGCCTATTGTCTATGATCTCATTTTATCCTGCCTCGTCATTAGTCTACCTTCATGATAACAACCTGAAATAGAATGAAGAGAACGAAGAGCTAGGTACTAGATAAGACATCAAATGAAATTCTAGATAGAACTGTCAGTGGCGAAATAAACCCTAATGAAATTCGCAGCAGACTAAAAGTCGCACGGGCAAAGATCCGTGTCTTAAAAGAAAAGATCCACGGATCAGTCATTCTTTTTACGGATCCGGATCTTTTCAATGGATCAGGAGCGGATTGCCCATCTCTATTCTGAGTATTTAAAAGTAGAATTAGTATTTTATCCGCAGTTATTTGACTACCTATAAATATTGAACTGTAGGCTTAAGCTCCATACTCAGTTTACTTCAGTGGCGACGGTCCGTTATCGATCCTGCGCCGAATGAATTATGGTCCTACCTTTCTTCAAACCCCTCGAATACCAGCTGAACGTGCATCATCCTCGATAGTGCACATCTATCAGTGCGATGTCTAGTCCGAAGTCTAAGGCCTCTTCTTGATTCTCTGCTTAAAATTATTTTGGCTACTCTTTCGTCGGGCCTTCTAGACACGTGACCAGTCCAGCGCAGACTGCCACACTGTGCTTTCTTCATTATAACAGCATATTTGCATTCTTAAGATAGCTCGTGGTTCATGCGTCTGCGCTACACTCCATTTTGGATTTTGCCAAATTTCAGGCTAAAACCCCAAACATTCGTCGATCAGCTTCTTTTAGCGTCCATGATTCATGTCCGTAAAGGGCCACCGAGAGGATTAGTGTTCTCTAGAGCGTCTGTTTTAAGCGAATTTGCAAGCTACGGGACTTCAGCTACAAAATGTAATGCCTGCGTAAAGGCCAATTCGCAGCTGTAATTAGTCTTTTTATTTTGCGACTTACATCGTTGTCACATGTCACGAGCATACCAAAATACATATATTCAGTTCCTCTTCGACACCAACACCATTTGGATTTCCACGCCATATACTTCGTTTTGGCGGTGTTAATGGTAAGTCCCAATTTCTCAATAAATGACCTAAAGGCTTCTTTCGATGCTCTACTTTTGATTTCGATGATATCGACGTCATCCGCAAAATCAAAAAGCACGTGAGGTCTCATCTGCTATCTGCTGACTCATAATTTTTACTCATCCAGCGTCACACGAATCAACGTAACTAGTCCTGTGGGAAAACCATGTCCTAGCGTTAACTGTCACAGCTCATTTCGTTTGACTGAATCGTATGCCGTCTTGAAATCCATAAAAATATTATGAGTCTGCAAGTTGTACTCCCGGAACTCGTCAGTTACTAGACGCTTGGTAAATATCTGATCCATCGTGAAGCGACCCTCATGAAAACCAGCTTGATACTCGCCAACGAAGAACTTAGCTAACGGACTCAGTCTAAAACACAGAATAGGGAGAGCACCTTATAGGCAAAATTGAGTAACGTAATGCCTCGATAGTTTTTACTCTCATGTCGATGTCCGTTTTTGAAATTATGGGAAATGAGGCCAATCAACCTTTCCTCCGATATTTATTTTCCTCCCATATTCTGTTCCTGACAATGTGGTGGTGTGGTGGTGAATTGTTTCGTACAGCTGCTCGCTCCCCGTTTTTAGAAGTTCAGCCAGGATACCATCCTTTACAGCAACCTTACCGTTTTTCAGCTCACTGATTGCTCCTTTGACCTCCTGCTGTGTTGGTGGCTCCACAGTTTGGCCTTCGCTCAAAATTCTTATCCTGTAGCTGCTGATCTTCGTGTTTACTTCTCTATTCAACAGCGTCTGGAAATACTCTTCCACCTGGCTGCTACCGTCGTTTGGTCAGTAAGCAGGTTGCCAGCACTATCATTGCACATCACAGGCATGGCAAAATTCTTGCACCTGACCGTTTTGTGGAAACTCCGTGTGTCGTTGCTGACGAATCTCTCCTCTGGACTGGCGAGCAGTGTTGCCACATGTACAGATTTATCTGTAAAAGTACAGATTTTTCCGATTTTTTTGGTACAGATTCTGTACGGTACAGATTACAGATTTTTGTCATAAAGTACAGATGGGTACAGATTTTTTTGGGTGTCAAAAACTATTTTTTTTATTTCAGTTTTGTTACTGGAAATCAATAGAGGAGCACCTCTTGACATGAACGCAAGCAAAACAAAACGTGTCTGTCCTTAAGGTTAGCAAGAATATGTACAAATATCATCATAGAAATCAGAAATTTGCGATTTTTATATTTTTTAAAGTAAATAAACCAGGTTTTCCTATGTAACAAACAAACTTTGTGGTACAGATTTTGGTACAGATTTTTGAAAGCAAAAGTACAGATGAAAAAGGTTTTTTTACCTTCCAGTACAGATGAACATGTGGCAACACTGCTGGCGAGCACGTGCTCTTCGTACTGGCGTTTTTAGACGGTGGGTTCTTTTTTCCGCAGCTCTACCAGGATGAACCAAAAAGATTCGCGCAGAGTCTCGGGCATTCCTCACATTGAAATCGTGTGAAGAAATTCTACAGAGGATTCGCACAGAATACCTTGCCTATAGAAGCGTGATTCTTATAGGAGAATCCAAGAGTTGAATCCCAGGGATAGCTATAACTCGGCACGGGAATCGCCTGCACTATGAACTGTTCTGTTTTGACGTGTAGACGCAGTAAGCTACTCATATATGTTGAACTATTGACATCATATAATTAATCACGCAAATCAAATCAAATGATCACGCTGCGGCAGATCCTCCAAAAAGTCCACGAATAGAGAATTCAACGGACAATTATTTCATTGATTTCAAAGTTGCGTATGATACCATCGACCGTAAAATCATGGCCATTCTAACCTCGCAGGGGACTTTATTAACGTGATGGTTCCTCATGTGGGCTGTTCAACATGCCGTTACAGGATGTTATCAAAAAAGCAACACACAGGCACAATCTTCAGCAAATCTAGTTAGTTCGTCTGTTTTCCCAATGAAATGGATATTGTCGATAGAACAGCATCTGGGGTGGTGGCTGAACAAACTAAAACTCAAAGCAGCGAAGATTGGGTTGAAGAAAAATGCGTCAAAACTAAAGTACCGTGAACTGCTAATATGACGCACATGCTAAAAGCTGGTAACTCGGTCCTAATAACGACTGAGTTTGTTTTGTTTCGAGCATCGAGCCGCTATGCTGCCCGTTCTCCCGATACTCGACACTCGACAGTGCCTGAGTCGAGTCGAGTTGCACGACATGACTTACAAAATAGAGCCCATATTCATTCGATTTACTGTCCTTGTAACGCTGATGTCTTTTTTGTGTTAATTTACTATAATGAGAATATTGCAAACTGGAGCCCCTAATATCAAAGATCCGGTGGGCCCTTTGGCTCCCAGTCCGCTCCGGGTACATGAATACTTATGTTTTCACGCATCCTCGTAAAGTAGGTGTTCAACTAACGTATCCATTTCTACAATCGTAAGGACATGGCCAGGTGTATGGTGTACTTACGTGTACACCACATTTTGTTTTATGTTTATGCAGGTAGAAAATCTGCATAGACAGCACCTTCACGGTACCGAATAGATTCGGCATTCGCAAGATGCCAACACGCGCCTACCTACTAAAAACTCTCCTGCTGCCCATTTCCTCGGCTACCGTGCAAAGGGGGCAAAAGGGTGAGCCTACCCGCCCACGCGTATGTAGATACTTCTTAAAGCATCCATGTCCCGACAGAAACTGGGTAAGGAAAAAGTTTACCTCACCATGCCTTCTACCGATCCAGGACGAGATGTTCTGGATCAGCCTATGGGTCTACCTGCCGTGTTCAGCGTGATACCATTCCGCCTAGGGATGCTATACCGGTTTTACCGAAACCGGTTTTACCGGTATTACCGGGCTATTTTCCAATACCGAATTACCGGTTTTTCCAAGTCCAAAAACCGGTATTTTCGGTATTTTTTTGCATGATCAAATAACAGCTCAAGAAGCCTGAATCGCTGGTAAAACTTTTAAAGCACGGGGAAACTTAAATTCATGATTGAAGGTTCTACAAATAATGACTAAATTATGTAGTTTTTCCAAAGGGAAAACCCTGAAATACCTCACCGCTGTCAGCATAGAGCCGGAGTGCCTCATGCTTTTTAAGCAGTCGACTCCATTCAATTTGTTTCAATCCATGGGCTACTCGTCGCCAATTGCTCAGTCGTCGGTGGGGTCGTTGAAGAGAACTGTTTTCGTTGCTGAGAAACAAGGATACGCTTTACTTAAGCCACAGACAAACAGACGAGACACTCGAGTTAATTCCATCGTCCAATCTAAAACAACTCATTTTTCAAAAAAGTATGTTTCGCAACATGGCCAAACCGCGGCGCGCGTGTGTTGCTTCGAGTTTTCAGTATGAAACCATTCAAATGTATAAACCCTACAGCATAAAACCCTGCAAATGCAAGCTACTCCGCAACATGCATAACAGAGGGTGCTAGTGTGCAAGCAAAATGTGTAGGACGATGGTTTTTAAAGCATTTTCTTCTATGTGTCTTGTCAGTTCAGTGCTTAAGCGATGAGGAATTCATGAAGAAATAAGAAATTGTCGCAGTGCTAAAATCAGTCTTGGCTGCTGTCGAATTGCTGTACCGGAAAAATTGCATACTCTACGAACTACAAACTCTAAAACTACTCTCGGAACACCTTTCAAGTATCGCACAACTGCTGTTCGAGTTACCGTATTGATAGAATTTCAGAGAGAATTCGTATATTTAAATTTATTTGTTTTAAAATTAGCCGCACTATGTGCAATGACTTTGTAATATTCTTCAAGGCATCAAGGATGTTTTAATAATAAAATTCTGCAAAGTTTTATTATTTTAAAAGTCAATGGAATAAACTCAGAAACCGAGCAGGCAGAGCAACCAAAGCAACTGAACCTTTAGTTATAATTTATCATAAATGTCAGTATCTAAGCAGCTTATTAAAAGCTCTTGAACAAGGGTTTTCCTACGCTACATTTTTAATTTATCACTAGGAATTATTCTTTCTTTCTCTGTGGAGACCGAATGAAGATTCTCTGCCTCCGGAAGTTTTTCATTGAAATTTGTTCTCGTTTAAAAGATGACACGGTAAATTCTCTTCACATTGTTAAATATTATTTTTTAATGAACTAGTCAATTAACTATGCGACAGAAATTGAGAATCGTTGATTATGGAAGGATCTTCTTCAAATCATATGATATTTAAATATAGTTTTCAAGAGTTAACTTTTACCGGTTTTACCGGTATTGCATTTATCAATACCGAAAAACCGGTTTTCAAAATACCTCCCGGTATTGGCATCTCTAATTCCGCCTGTAAACGCCTAATCGAATCCAGCCTAACTCTATCTCTAGCGCACCTTACGTTCCTCTGCCTATGGCACTCGATGTCCTCACCTAGAAGCATGCATATGGGAATCATGGCTGCAATAACTTGGATCGCATCCAACGATATGGCACGGTAGCCGCACTCAACGCACAATGTCAACAGCCTGAACCCTTTGTTCAGACATGCCTGATTGCGCTTACTCTCCAAAGCCGGGGTCCATGCCGGTGCACCATACCGTAGCTGCTGCTAGGACCATAGCTGTTCGGCATGATCTTGGACAGCGCAGTAACCGTCACGGTAATTGTGTATCACTTCCAGCAATTTCTGGGAACTCTCCGGGCTTCCTTCGCTATTTAGCATCTCCTGATCTATGTCATAACCATCCGACCAATCTATTTTGCAGATGGTGGCAACTTCCGGTTCTTCTTCGGATGGCCTGTCATTGTCTGCGTCACAACAATTTGCATCGCCCCATTCAAATTTAACTTCGCCCTTTCTTTTCACCATAACCAGATCATCCCGTTCGATTATGTCCTTGCCAATAATCACTGGGCTATCCTGCGCCCACTCCGGTACTACGGCCAACGAAACATCCAACTCGATTTCGTCAACGCGCATCTTCGTCGTTACCATCTCCGTCACTTTTAGTTTTTCAGCTTTACCGAATCCTTGCAGTAGAAAATGGCACGATGAAATTTTACCCACTTGGTGCTTGTACTTCTCCCAAATCGTTGATCGATCGGCACCTGAATCAACATGGGCCTCAAATTTTCCACCTGCCAGCTTAACCGTCTTCCGGAACAAACTTTTCTTATCGATCACTCTCATCAAGCTCGTTCCGCTGGTTACCTTCGGCTCCTTCTTTATTTCGGGTCGCGCACCCAAGAACACCTTACAATCGCGAACCAGCCGCAGACTGAAAACCTCTCTAATCTATACCTATAAAGAAGGATTTCTGTCTGTCTGTCTGTCTGTCCGTATGTTCCTTATAGAATCGAAAACTACTGAACCAATCGGCATGAAAATATGCATGTAGAGGTTTTTTGGGGCCAGGAAAGGTTTTAGTGATGGTTAGAAACCCCTCCCCCCACTAAGAGGGGGGGCTCCCATACAAATGAAACACAAATTTCTGCATAACTCGACAACTAATCAAGCAAATAGAACAAAATTTGGCATATGGGTGTTTTCGGTGACAAGAATTTATTCTATGGTAAATTGAGACCCCTCCCCTCTTTATAAGGGGAATTATAACTCCTCTCCTCTTTAAAAGGGGGGGCTTCCATACAAATTTCCTCATAACTCGAGAACTAATCAAGCAAATGGAACCAAATTTGGCATGTGAAGGTTTTCGAGGGCAAGAATATTTTCTATAGTAAATTAGGACCCCTCCCCACTTTAAGAGGGGGGGCTCCCGTACCAAAGAAACACAATTTTCCTCATAACTCGAGAAGTAATTAAGCAAATGGAACAAAATTTGGCAAGTGGGTGTTTTTGGAGACAAAAATTTTTTCTATGATGAATTGGGACCCCTCCCCGTTTTAGGAGGGGGGGATCCTATACACATGAAATACAAATTTCCTCATAACTGAAGAACTAATCAAGCAAATGGAACAAAATTTGGCATGTGAAAGTTTTCGAGGGCAAGAACATTTTCTATGGTAAATAAGGACCCCTCTCCACTTTAAGAGGGGGGGCTCCTATACAAACGAAATACAAATTTCCTCATAACTCGAAGACTAATCAAGCAAATGGAACCAAATTTGACACGTGGGTATTTTTGGAGACAAAAATTTTTTCTATGATGAACTGGGACCCCTCCTCACTTTAGGAGGGGGGGCTCCTATACAAATGAAATACAAATTTCCTCATAACTCGAGAGCTAATCAAGCAAATGAAACCAAATTTGGGATGTGAAAGTTTTCGAGGGCAAGAATATTTTCTATGGTGAATTAGGACCCCTCCCAACTTTAAGAGGGGGGGCTCCTATACAAACGAAATACAAATTTCCTCATAACTCGAGAACTAATCAAGCAAATGGAACCAAATTTGGCACGTGGATGTTTTTGGATACAAAAATTTTTTCTATGATGAATTGGGACCCCTACCCACTTTAGGAGGGGGTGCTTCTATACAAATGAAATACAAATTTCCTCATAATTCGAGAACTAATCAAGCAAATGTATCCATGTTTGGCATGTGGGTGTTTTTGGAGGCAACCATTTTTTCTATGATGAATTAGGACCCCTTACCTTTTTAAGAGGGGGGCTCTCATACAAACGAAATACAAATTTCCTCATAACTCTAGAACTAATCAAGCAAATGGAACCAAATTTGGCATGTGGGAGTTTTAGATGGCAGAAATTTTTTCTATGGTGAATTACTACCCCTTCCCCTTGTTTTTGTAGGCAAAAATATTTTCTATGGTATATTTTCTTTGGGTTTCCCCACTTTAAGAGGGGGGGGGGGCTCCTATACGAATGAAAAACAAATTTCCTCAACTCGAGAACTAATCAAGTAAATGGAATCAAATTTGACATGTAAGTGGTTTTGGACGCAAGATTTTTTTCCATGGTGAATTGAGACCCCTCTCTTGTTTAGAAAGCGAGTTATGGCCCATCTCCCCTTTAAGAGGGTGGGCTTCCATACAAATGAAATGCAAATTTCCTCTTATCTCGAGAACTAATCAATCAAATGGAACCAAATTTGGCATGTGGGAGTTTTAGATGGCAGAAATTTTTTCTATGGTGAATTACTACCCCTTCCCCTTTTAAGAGGGGAGCTCCCATACAAATGAAATTCAAATTTCATTATAACTTGAGAACTAATCAAGCAAATGGAACGAAATTTGGCATGTGGGAGGTTTTGGAGTCTTGAATTTATTTTACGATAGTTAGAGACCTCTCACCTCTGTGGTAGGGGGATATGGACTCTCATACAAATAAAACAAAAATTTTTGCGAAACTCAAAAACTAATCGAACTCGAGAAATTCGAGACTCTTCCATAAAACATTAGTCAATACAAGACCACAAAAACTATCTATAGTAACACTAGATCATTCAGGACGAGACGGTCGCGAGTGTTTCCGGTGACCCGTCGTCGGAAGCGCCGCCCACTGGGGGGCTTGCAAAACTCGAGATTGTGACAAAGATCATCCGAGATTCATGATTTATGTACAACACAGGTTAATTTGTGGCAATACGAAGTTTGTCGGGTCAGCTAGTATAGAATAAAAAAAAAATAACCTTATAATCACATGTCCTTCTTTTGAACACCTGAAGCATTTTACTTTAGGACATTTTCTCGCAACGCGTCCTGCTTCCTGTCGGTAAAAGTGAACAAAATGGAGGTGGATCTTCAAGCACAGATAGCCAGCCTCCGACATGAGCTGGATACATTGCGACACAGTCAGAGTCGCGAACAACCAGAGCAGTCAGCTCAAATGGCCCACGGTTACTAGACATCCGTGAACTCCGAGAGTATGTGACAGTATTTGATCCTAGTTCGCCGATCTGCGCTTCCACCGAAATGTGGGTGAAATCAATTGACGATACGGGCCGTAGTTATGGTTGGTCAGACGACGTAAAGTTACAGTGTGCACGATTAAATTTGGGTGGTTGTGCGAAGCTGTGGTTGGAAGGATGTTTAGTTACGATACGAGACTGGGATAGTTTCAAAAAGGAAATAGTGAAAGGTTTTCCTACTAAGAAAAACCCAGTGTATTACCACAATTTGATGTCGGCGCGGAAGTGGAAACGCACTCAAGTGGTCGAAGAGTACGTATACGAGATGGCTGCTACGGGACGCAAGGGTAGTTTCACAGAGGATGTAATCGTAACATGCATCGTGAGTGGATTGAAAGCATTCCGGCAGAAATCCGGGTTGGCGGTAGGCAGAGTAGAAACCGTCCAACAGCTTTTGGAGCAATTACGCTGGGTGGACAATGTAGAAGCCGTAGCTCGTCGCCCAGTCGTAGTGGAGGAGCAAGTGAAAATACTACCGGGAACAATGGAAAAAAGTCAAAGCGTGGCGAGGAAGAACTAAACTGCTATCAATGTCAGGAAGGGATGGGAACTATCATTAAAAATCGTTACTGATAAATATCAGTAATTTCAGTACGTTACTGATAACTATCAGTAAATATCAGTAATTTTACTCATCAGGGCATTGGAGCAAAAAATAGGAAATTGTGATATTATAAGTTATAATTTATAACTGCGTTCTTCATTGTAAGTTTACTTTGTAATTTACCAAGCGGGCTTTATGGAGGCTCGCGCAATTACGGACCAGATTTTTACCACCCAGGCAGATATGTTGGGAGCACATCGTGCCTACGTATGACAAGAACCAGTCGATCAAGACCAGCAATTGCACTTATTGGTTGAACACGGCTTCCCAGATAAACTGACGCTACTGATCAGAGCTATTGGATTGGACACCCTTCGATACGCGGCGAGGGCTGAGACAAGGTTAAAAGATGACTGATATAGCTAGAAACCTTGCGATGGTGAAAGCAGTAGTCTAGGAAGATCAGATTAATAATAAATACGTCAAAGATCACATACATGAAAGGAAGAGACTCCAAGGAATCAAACGCGTGCCTCTCACGGATGGTAACCCTTGACGGCGACGAACTAGAAGTGATAGATGAATTCGTGTATTTTGGATTGCTGGTGACCGCGGACAACATTAGTAAGGAAATCCAGGTGCGCATTCAGGCGCAAAATCGAGCCTACTTTGCCCTTCGCTATACGCTACGATCAAGAAGCACACGTTACCGTACGAATCTGATAATGCACAAATCTTTTATTTGGTCAGTAGTTTCTTATGGACTCGTTAGGTCGCTCACGGAGGATATATGCGCCCTTGCCGTATCCGAACGAAAGAGTACTGCGGATATTTGGTGAAGTACTGAAAGCGAAGAGTGGTGGAGACGTATGAATCACGAGCTACAGGCATTGTTTGGAGTTAATCCCATCGTACATTTGGCGAAAGTCAGTAAGCTACGGTGGGCCATACACGTCGTAAGAATGCCGGACGATAGTGCGACGGAAACAGTTTTCTTCAACAACCTCACTGGCACCAGGAGCAGGGGGCTCAACGCGCAAGATGGCGCAATCACGTCGAAAGCGATTTGTGACTTTTGAGACGACTAGAAAATTGGCGACGAGTGGCCAAAGTTCGAGTTAAATGGAGGCGACTGCTTGAATCAGCACGAGCTACCCCGGCTTTAGGCTACTGACGTTGTCTACGATATATTGTGTCATCCACGTTTATCGTACGCAGCTACCGACCAATAAGTTTAATCTAACTAATTTTCCTAACGGGACAACGTAACTATATCAGTAAATATCAATAATAGCGAAACCGTACTGATACTTAGGCTGTGAACCATTAGCTTTTTGGTTAAAATTTGACAGTACGATGGTTTTTCGAAAATAACCCTGCTCGGGAGCATGGTTAGTGTTGCGTTCCTCGAAATTAAAATTGAACCTTATAATCTAAACTTGCAAAACGTTAAAAGAATCAATCTAAATCCTAATAATTATTCTACTTAAAACTACATAAATGCATACCGCTTATATACCTTACTCATTATATATATACATTGTATTCAAATCATTCTTACACTCAATATAATACAATACCAATCAATCTCAGCTAATACTAACGAGAGCAATAAATGTTCAGTACGATAAAGATCACGGAGACAATCGCTCGTATCAAATTCGTTCGCTGTGTCAATTCACATCCCATACTTTTCGATCCACTTAACCGACCAGTTTCGGATAACTGGAACCATATCGCCGACCAGTTTCGGCAAAGAACAAACAGTTAGTTTTAACCAAGTTCTGAGAGCCAATGAGATATGCACAGGTGAGAAAGAGAGCTTCGATGTGTTTCACTGATTTTTCGTTGGATTTTTTTACATTGGTATGGATGCTTATCGCATAATAAATTTGTTCAAACAACCCGGGTTGAAATGACGATTTTATCTATCAAATAAAAACAAATGAACATCAAAAATTCATCCGATTTTAACTCGGACAGAATAAACAATATTTTCATCCTCACCTTATATGCTCTCATTGAGCAAAAAAAAACTATCAATTCGTCAACTATGAAATGGTTCACATTCTGAATTGATTTTAACCACTCAAGGAGAAATAACCATCGAACTGTCAAATTTTAATTAAAAAGTTAAAAATTTCGCGAAATGGTTCACAGCCTTAGTGATATTATTGCTACTGATAACTACCAGTAGTTAATGATAGTTTTCCCATCCCTATTAACGACACTTTCTCTTTACGATCAGTAACTGTAGAAGGCAACAGGACTCCACTTTCGCGATCCAAGGCGTCGTCAAATTTTTCTTGCCCAGATACCGTCATAACCCAGTAGCAGCACGAATAAAATAACTCTTCAGCGGCACAACTATTTTACGCGCGGCCACGTGCTGTGATCTACTATAAGGTTACCCGGCGGCTTTCGACTCGATATTTCCCCGACGTCGATGGAAATGGCAATCACGCTATATTAACTCTGGCAATTATGATCGCGATTTTTCTACTACCGAAAACTTCACTTCGCGTTTTAACTGAACACTGTAGGTCCGCGATTCGAATCCTGTCCACAGAATGTGAAATATAACAATTTACTGGACGACGTTCGGATTGCGTAAGATGGATCAACGTGCGATCGTTGCGATTGGTAAATGCAGACTATTTTATTAAGATCAAAAAGAGAATAATTGAACTCCAGTCTCATCAAGAGAGATCGTAAAGTGATAATCGAATTGAGTACCTAATCTGCCGTTAACGGTTATCTAGATAGGTTCCCTATGGCAAATTGCAACATAGGTTTCAGTATTAAGTTGTTTATAAATTAATGGTTCTTTATGTAAATTGGAAACACTCCTTTACACCTTCATTCCATGATCAAGCTTCCGTCGTTTCTTAATGGTGGCTTCTGCCGCTTTTGCTTGTGCTTGTGCTCACACTAATTACACGCTTACAGTTGCTTATCCATGTGCATTTTCATATGCCTTTTGAGACTCCAGGGCGTGCAAAAGCTTTTTTCGCAGAGCGAACATTGGTGCATTTCATTGTGTACGTTGTGTACCCTTCGATGGTTTTTGAGATGTGCGGCCGTGAAAAATGCTTTTCTACACTCCGTACACTTGAATGGCCGATCTCGACAAGAATGTTCTTTTAGATTTTCCTCAGAGGAAAACTTCTTTTCGCAATGGATACATTTCAAACATCGTCCTTCCGAATGTACCTTCATGTGAAACGTCAGGCTAGTTTTGTGAACATATTTAGCATCGCACAGATTACATTTGAACGGTTTTGGCTCGAGGTACGCGTGGGTCTTCTTGTGAGCGTTAAGCTGATAATGTCTCGTATACGATAAACCACAGATGTCGCATGTGAACGGTCGTTCACCGCTGTGCAGCAGATGCCGATTTAACAACCCTTTTCCGCGAATCTTGCCTTTACATGGACGTTCCATATCATGCACCTTCATATGTAGGGAGAGATATCTTTTTTGCAAAAAATCTTTATCACATACCGTGAAAGCACCTAATTCCGATCACCTAAGGCATGATTCATCTTTGAGTCCCTACTGAAAAATATAGCTTTGATATTTATTAACACAGTATGTGTCTTTAGCAAGTATTTTCAATTATGTTTCATGGAAAAATACTAAAATGCCTAAATTATTTACCGAAAGTTAAAAAAAATGCGTCATAGTATGATGCATCAGTGCACCTAATTCCGATCATCAATTATAAGGGGTGATTCTAATTCCGATCACAGGTGTATCTAATTCCGATCACGTCATGATGAACTGTTAAAGCAAAAAAATTTTGTCTACTCGTACCAAATGGATCTGAAATGTATTACTTTTATGTAGTTCGACGACAATCCCCCTACCAGTCATCTTCTGCTTGCGTTAATGATCATTATTATCATTAGCTTAATATTCATAAAATTTGTGTACTCAAAAGATCGACAAGCGGATTATAAAACTTTAATCTTCTTTTATCTTTGTTCAACTGTTACAATTGCAATAAAATTGGGTCACTTCGACATTTTTATAAAGCTTTGATCATAAACCGTAGTTAAAATCAAATCAGAAAGGTTGTGTTCCAGACATGACCGCGTAGTTGGCGTTGAACTACGTGAGGCTGGTTTTCGCGAAGAAACCTCGAATATTAAAGAAAACTTTTTACACCATATTGGTATATGTGTAGCGTAAAATAGCGTAAAGTGAGAAAAAAACAAACAATATAATAATAATATTATCTTGCTGTATCGTATTTATGGTAGGTGAGCTATTTTGCGATATCAAAAACGAATATTTTTACCAGTGCCAAAGCCGGAGTATTTCAGTATAGAAATTTGCCTCACGCATCCGGCTATTAACAAAGTTCTAGGAGAAAACTTAAGTCCTCAAAATAATATGTTATTGTTATATTAAAAGAACACGCATTAATAAGATAGTTCATAACTGCGCTGTCGCTGTCGCTTGTTTGCAGCGTTAGAAAAGCAAAACGTCTGAGCCTTTCAGTTGGCTTGGAGGTACGGCACTGGTTTAATAACCTGATCAAATGACTATATCAAATTTATAACAAGATGAGTTCTAGATAATAAGTATTTTATAACAAAGTCTCCCTTGCGTTTTGTTATAAACTTGGTCTCGTTAGCAGTTGCTAAAATAACTAAAATTGTAACAAAATTTGCTCAAGGCATATCACAAATATATCAAATTATGATATAATTTTATCTAGTTTATATCCATATGACTAACAAAAATCAGTATTCTATCTTGCTGTACAACCAAATTGTGACAAAGCGATTTATAAGTAACAGAACGAGATAGAATCTTGGTAGAAACATTAATAACAAAGTTTGATAGAAATATCAACTTGAGCAACAGTTCTGTAAGATTTTTGCTAGAATCATCTGATCAGGAAGCTAGACGTCACATGTTCGAATCTCGACTGAAAGAGTTAAAGGATTTGTAGCACAATTGTCCGTATTCTTACAGGCTACGAAGTCTGTTGCATAAAAACAGAAGGTCAAAATTCTAAATCGGAATGTAGCACCTAGGCTATACTGTGCTCTGTAGTAAACAAAAAACCCGCAAGTTTATTTTGCTTCTTTGTCTTGAATCAGCAGTAGCCACAAGCTTGATGCTTGTGAAGATGCAGAGGATTACCTGGTCTTTATTAGCAACAAGTATTGGGCTAACATTCCTTCCCATCCCACCAGGACCCGCATTCGGACGTGGCCGGCGTCTGTATTGATCAGCACGCAGGGACCTGATAAGGTTGCACAAAAAGGAACAGTGCGCTGTCCTAAGCATGCTTTTTCAGCCATCATTTTGTATTTTGTGCCTATGCTTATGCTTGCTTATGCTAATCAGCATCAGCCACAAGCTTGGTGTGTGTAATGGTCGTCCGTGCCTGCCATACAATTGCTGCATCGTTTATGATCAAAATCTGTTTTAAATTGGAATAGCTATTAGTGTTCAAAATCTTTCATTCTTTCGTGACGGTGGCTTAACTCCAAATTTTGGTTGACATCCTGCCGTAAGACGTAGTCCTACGTCAAAAAATTTCGATAATCCTACCATGTTATCATGTTGCAATAAATCCTAAAATCCAAATAGTAACTTCGTTAGCTTACATTTTGCCTGTTTATAACTTTGATATAGTGATCGGAATTAGAAGCAGAAAAAAAATTATGTCCATAATTCCGATCAATTACTTTAATGGAATAAATTCCGCAAATTAAGCATTTTTTTAGCCAAATTTGATATAAAACGGTTATATATGCTTGTATCTATTAGTTATCATAGAACACCGAAGAAGGTAATATGTTTTCACGCTGCTATGTTCTTAGCAAATTTGATCGTGCGCTTAGCACTTCGGCTAAGAAAATACATTTTGATGGCGTTTTTTGCTTCTGCCTGTCGAATTTAATTTATTTTGAAGTGCATGGTGCCCCAAAGGCAGTTATTTTTCAACAACTGACACATAAACACATAGCACAATAACTAAGCGTGCTCATTTACTACAGATTTTGGCTCAATTTTCTAAAAATTGACCATTTAGGTTGAGTGATCGGAATTAGGAGCTGATCGCAATTATGTGCGGTCACGGTATTTTACATTTGAATTGTTTTTCCCCCGTATGGGTCATCTTGTGGTTCTTTAGGTTTGTGGTTCTTGTAAAGGTTTGACCACATATGTCACATTCATTTAAGCGAGCGTTGAAGTGGAATTTTTTGTGCCTTGAGTAGCTTTTAAGTGCAACGGGCTTTCCGCAAATGTCGCACTGCTTCATCGGTTTGCTTTTATTCGGATTTAACGTTTTGTCCACAACGTGGCTATCGGGAATTTCTTCGGTACGCGCCTTGCTACTTTGTTCCTCATCGACAGGAGGTACCATCGCGTCCTCACTGCAACGGAAGAGAAAGTACTGTGAAGAACATTGGAAAGCTTCAGGATACTGGAAGCCAAAATCAGATATTTTGGAGAATAAATAACTTCAGATTTCATGTCTGATTTCTAGTAAACTTTCGTGTCAAATTTCATGTCCAATGTACGGTCCAGTTTAAATCCATTTTTAAAACCAATTCCAAATTTAATTTGGAGACCAATTAAAAGACAATTTCACGTCCAACTCAAATCCGATTTCGAGTCCGATATTCAGTTGGAATTGAAAGCTAAACTTCAGGCTCAAATTAATCTAAATTCAAGTCAGATCACATGTTATTAAATTTCACATCTAATTTCACCTCCGACGTCCAATATTATCTAATTTCTAATTTTAAGACCACTTCCAGCCAGTTTTTAGTACAATTTTCAAATTTTATTTTAAGTTATATTTTACACCTGTTTTCAGGCAAATTTTCGAGTCTAATTTCAATTTCGAATTCAATTTAAAATCCGGTTTGAAGTGTGTTTAATTTTGACTTCTAAATTTTAACTTTTACCTTCGAGCATTTGATTTTGGAATGTAAACTTTTTATTTTTATTCTATGGTTTTTGATTTTTTGCTTATGACTTTTGATTTTTCGTTTGATTTTCAACTAAAATTCTGCCTTTTTTGTTTTCGTCTTTTGACTTTTGGTTGTATTTTAAAATTCAATTCCTTACATTATTTTAAGTCCTACTCCTTGTTCAATCCAAATTCCAAATTCTAGACGTTCTAGATTTTTTTTAATTTTCGAAAATTTGAAAAATTTGTTTTACAATAAGTAGTTATGTCCGTACATTTGTTTATCGGCGTGCATTTCCATGTGCTTGTTGAGTTCAGTTGGTTGTTCCGTGCACTTGACTGGCCGACCGCTGCATTCATGCTCGTTTAGATCTTCTTGAGAGGAAAACTCCATTTCACATTGGGAACATTTTAAATGTTTCTTCATGTGAAACCTCAGGGAAGAATTGTTGCTATATTTTGCATCACATATATCACATTTGAACGGCTGTGGTTCGAGATACGTGTGGGTCTTCTTGTGAGCACTAAGGTGCGAAGTTGTGGAATACGATAGACCACAGATGTCGCACGTAAATGGTCGCTCATCGCTGTGAACCGAGCGCATGTGGTCTGCGAGCGGGTACGAATATAAGTACCCTTTTCCGCAAATCGAGCATTTAAATGGACGTTCCGAACCATGCCACTTCATATGTATGCCAAGTAAGCGATTTTTGGAAAAAACTTTATCGCATATTTTACATCTGAACTGTTTTTTCTTCGTATGGGTCTCCTTGTGGTTCTTTAATTGATAGGCTTGTTTAAAGGTTTTGCCACATATTTCACATTCAAATGAACGTACATCGATGTGGGATTTTTTGTGCCTTGAGTAGGTTTTGAGTGTAACGGACTTCCCGCAAATGTCACACTGCTTCATCGGTTTGCTTGTCTTATTACTCCGTTCGCCATCAACAGAAGCCAACATCGCGACGCCGCTGCAACAGAAGAGAAGGTACTGTGAAGAATATTGGAAAGCTTCAGGGTTCAGGATGTTAGTGAAGGATTTTGGAATCCAAAATCTGATCATTTGGAGAATAAATAAATTCGAGACTTAACACTAAATAGGGCAGTATAAAAAAAGGGACTATAACCCATGTATGGCAAATCACTTGTTTTTGTATGGTGAACGTTAACGACTCATTGATTTTATGGTTTTATGGTCGAGTGTCGAGTGCGGGGAGAAGTCGGTTGAGTCACTAACTTTTTAGCGGTCGACTCAGTCGAGTTACGCGACAAAATCGTGTCGCATGTTACTTAGCGGGAAGTCCTGTATGGCCAGACAGACTCTATGCCTGGACACTAGCGATTTCTCAAATACAAAGAGTGGTAAAAATATTAGGAAAGAATGGAGCAATAGTGCTTTACTCTGTTCCTCATCAGTAGAAGGCACCATCGCGTTAGCGCTGCAATAGAAGAGAATGGACTGTGAGGAAAATAGTGGAAAGCTGCAGGAAGTTGGAATACAAAATCTGATATTTTGGAGAATAAATAAATTCCGATTTAATGTCTAATTTCTAGTAAACTTTCGTGTCAAATTTAGTGTCCAATTTACAGCCCAGTTTAAATCCATTTTTAAAACCAATTCCAAATTGAATTTTGAGACCAATTAAGATCCAATTTCACGTCCAACTTAAATCCGTTTTCAAGTCCGATATTCAGTTCGAATTGAAAGTTAAACTTCATGCTCAAATTAATCTAAATTCAAGGTCAAAATCTCCCAAGTTTAATTTTAAGCCTACTTTAATAAGTCAGTTTGAGTGAAATTTTAAAATTTTATTTAATGCACCAGCGCAAAGTAGTCCAAAAGGGCAAAAAGCGGAACTTTCTTCCTAGTGTCTTTTGTTTTCATTTTATCATTTATGGTTTTCAGCACTTTTGTTCGTATGAATATCCCTCTTAATCTAAAACTGTCAAAAATTAGTCGTTGCTTACTAATAATGAAAATAAAAAAATAACTTTTTTGTGCTAGGAAATATGAACATAGTTTCTATGGCAAAGTTATAAACAATATAAAAACAAGCAACTTTGCGGAAGAAATAAAATTTCTATCTTCATCGAGTGCTGAACTATAGGGTATATTCTTTAAGACTTCTTTAAAAATTGGTTTTTCATGCTAAGCTTTTCTTAGTTGCATTTTTTAAGACCACAATGTTCTAGGCAATTATCGAAGCACTCAAGATACACGTTTTTGCTGAAGACCGTAAATCTTTTGGACCTTTACTTGCTAAGTTATCGCATATTCAAGCTATAAATTTTTATAGCTTCACGAGCCCATGGGGTAAAATGGGGCAAGCGGATTTATGAAATCAGCATTACATCTTAAAGCTGAAGTCGAGTACTATAAACTTGTATGGGTTTCGCTTGTCCCCAACAAACCAAATGAGAGCACGGCAAGCATACGTTCTATGTGTTTCGCGTTCGATAAAGGTTCGATACACGTCCATTTTTTGTGTTAGTAGATAGACACATGGTTTCTTCGGTAAAGTTATAAAATATATAAAAGCAAACAACTTCGATAAAGAAATGACATTTCTATCTCTATCGAGTGCAGAGTTATACAGCATTTTCTTTGAAAATTCTTTAAATGTAGGTTTTTCATACTTACCGTATGTTGGTTGCATTTTACAAGAGTATACGGTTCTAGGCGATTATTGAAAAACTCAAAACACATGTTTTTGCAGAAGGTTGCGAATCTCTAGGTCCTTATCTTTCAAAGTTATCGCTTATTTAAGCTTTATTTTTCCGTAACTTCACGAGCCAAAAGCGATAACTTTGTAAGAAAAGGTCTTAGAGATTTGCAATCTTCTGCAAAACCGTTTATTTTGAGTCCTTCAATAATCGCCTAGAACCATATATTCCTGTAAAATGCAACCAACATAAGCCAAGTATGAAAAACTTATTTGTAAAGAATTTCCAAGGAAAATGCTCTATGGCTCTGCACTCGATAGGAATAGAAATGTCATTTCTTTAGCAAAATTGTTTACCTTTATATTTTCCAATAATCCATCTGTGTGATCTGTTTCTACATTGAATAGTGCTTTTCCTGTGGTAATCGGTAGACGGTACGCGCGAGTTTTCAAAAAACTGAAAAATTTGCGCAAAACTTTTCTGCAGTTTACAAAAGAAGAACACTGATAATAAAGCATTTACAAGCTGCAGACGTTTTGGAAGTGGCAGAAAATGTCGCCCGTGACCAGAAAACTTGAACCCCAAGAACCCAGTTTTTAAAGAAGTTTTGAAAAATATGCCCTATAGTTCAGCCCTCGATAAAGATAGAAATTTTATTCCTTCAGCAAAGTTGCTTGTTTACAATATTAACAACTTTTCCGAAGAAACTATGTCTATATTTCCTAACACAAAAAAGTAATTTTTTTGTTTTCATTATAGTAAGCGACGACGAATTTTTGACAGTTTTAGATTAAGGGGGATATTCATACGAACAAAAGTGCCAAAAAACCAAAATGAAAGTAAAAGACACTAGGAAAAAAGTTCCGCTTTTCGCCCTTTTGGACCACTGTGAGCTGGTGTGAATTATTCCAGGGTAACCGCCGAAGAGCATATCGAACAAATCTTCGTTGGACAGCTTCGATCCTGTGTGCACCGTTGAGGTAATGAGGGTTCCAAACTACCGAGCAATATTCAAGAACTGAACTAAACGAGTGAACAGTAGAGAGCTTTCAGGCAGTGTCCGTAAAATTCCTAGACACTCTCATTACGAATCCTAAGCAACGAGGTGCTTTGGCTGCTACATAGGAAGTATGCTGTTGTTCGTCGAGGAGTATACCAATATCCTTAACACATGTTTCCCTCTTGATTGCGTTACCTGCTAGGTGATAGTCAAATTGAATTGGCATTTTCCTTCGTGTGAAAGTGACGACTTAGCACTTATTGGAGTTTAGCTCAGACGGTAACGGTTAGTTTGGCACCACTCGGTAAAAACGGTTAGTTGACGTTGAAGAAAGAGCGCATCCTCGGTGGTCCGAATTACAGAGAATAATTTAAGGTCATCGGCGAAAGATAACCGCGCGCATTCAAGAGAAAAGTTCACATCGTCGAAATAAAGTAAGAATATCAGGGGTCCGAGATGGCTACCACGCGGAATTCTGGAAGTGGCAGAGAACTCTTTGGATATACAGTCGCTTATCTTGACTGACAAACGCCGATCTCTTAAATGTACGACTGGAACCAGCTAAAAACGTTAGGTCCAAAACCCAGTCTGTCTAACTTTACTGTCGCGATGGCACGGTTAATTTTGTCGGAAGCAGCTCATAAGTGCGTGTAAATTACGTCAGTCTGAAAGCCATTGGACATTGCGTCAGTAGCATATGTTGTGTGAATGATAAGAGGTTCATAACGGTAGTTACGGTAGATCGTTTTGGTAATAATCCATGCTGAGTTTCGGCGGATAAAGGAAGATTTCCATAGAGTTGAAAAAACTACGGATGCGAGCGACATGCCAAACAACAGATGTTTCAAAAGAGCTACTAAGGCAGCGCAGCAATGTTTCAGAAGGACTGATGGTGTCCCATCCGGACCCGCAGAGGTCAATGTTTTCAGTCGGCTTATAGCTGATTGTATCATGCATTCATTGATATCGATACAATCTAGCGACTGACTTGATGTGGAAACGTTACGCGCCGCGAGCAATATATCAGACATTGACGACGTCTCGCGTGAAAAAATGCGGGCGAACTTTCTAGCGAACAGCTGGCAAACTTCCTGTGGGCGCGAGCCCGTCTGCGCGTCATAGTGCATCGTTGAGGATAGTTCAGGTTCCTTCCTCTGCTCATTTACGTATTTTCAAAATAATTTTGAGGCTGACTTAAGCCTGCGTTAGACGTTCTGCAAGTAATGTGTATGACAGCATCTAGCTGTCCTCTTGTAGACTCTGTTGATTAGTACGTAACGTTGACGCAGTATGTAACCACCAAAAAAGCCTTGGGCATAAACCGTCTGTAGACATTACCCTTCTTTATCGACAGACTTCGCAGCCGGCTGTTACGAGTACAGGACAGTTACGGGGCTAGTGCAACAATTCTACTGACTCTACCTAGCAGCGCCGCCTTGCCGAGATTCGAACACACGACGACTGGCTTGTTAGACCAGCATCGTACCTCGAAGTCAACTGGGCGGCTGTAATCACCATGCTTTGTGTATTTCCTCAGTGCAGCCCTTTTAGTTGTTTTTAAACGTGTCTACTCCACAGTATGCCACAACGGTAGTCTAGAATGCTGGGTGGTAATGCTTGTGGGTACATGGCGATCAATGGCGTAATTCAAAATATTGGTAAAAGTATTTACAGCTTGCGGTTGACATCGTCATTGTCAAGTTTGCTCTCTTAAAGTTGTAACTGACAATGTCGGAAACTTGGCAGCCGAGAGTAGCACGTTTAACGTCGAGGGCAATATGTAGAGGAGGATCAGGATGGTATCTAACACTTTTGATAAAAGGGAAAGGCGATTCACAAATTTTCGGTGCATAATCAGAACCGCTCACAAAGCAGAGATCCAGGATTCTACTATTTTCGTTCACTACTGGATTTGACGCAATAGATTTTAAAGCTATAGCAGTCAATCACGCTGTTGGTGCCAGCATGAAATGATGAATGTTCTGAATCAGGATACAAAAAGCGGTTTTCAGCAGAACACCATTTCGAACCGGGAAAATTGTAATCACCAGCAATAACAATTTCATCGACAGGAAGGGTCCGAGCGGATATCGCCTGCAGCGAATGGTTGTGCGCATCAAGCAGAGTCAAATCACGTATTCGATCGGGTGGTATGTATATAACACAGAAGTAGAGTGAGTATCCATCTAGACTCTAGAGAAATTCGTACCCAAACCTGCTCAACACACTCGCTTACAATATTCTTGATCAAATGCGCTTCTAAACTGCGATGGACTGCAAGTAACACACCACCGTCGGAAGACTTAGAGCTGTTGCGTGAACTTCGATCGGTGCGAAAAACTTCGTATTTAAGCCCTGTATAAGGTTTACTGTCCAATTGACGCTGACTTTTGCGTTGACGCAGCATGCTGTTTGGCCCTTTAGACAAGTGGTGGTTCAATCAACTGAAGAACTTACTGAGTTTGGCGGTTCTTGAGCTACAAAAATAAATCTGATCCAGAAATCAACATGTTTTAGAAAAGAATGAACGAGCTGGATAGCGTTGAGCGAACTCCGGCGAAAATTGTTCTAAGTAGGCTTGGCATTTGAAAGCAACACGTTACTATGGCAACCGAACTTGCTGACCGACTCCAGTTGGTAAATGCGGTTAATACAGTTGCATGCGGTCTAAGTAGTACGGTTGGCTCATCACGTTAAATAATTGTGAAATAGTGGATCAGTATTTTTGCAAATTAAAGTTTAATTTTATATTAGCCTTAGCTGTCAGCTGCAACCCAGAGGGGATTGTTGCATCATTTAAGGAGGAAACAAAAATGGTAATCACAATGAATTCCAACCTGAAATGTTACATAAACTGAATAGAATAAGCTTTGGGCGTATTTCATCAAAATTGCAACCGAGAGGTTTTCATTTTTCCGAACAAGCCAAGAGGTTTATATAGAGCAGAAAAAAGGTTGTTGGCTAAGACGCTTTGGTACCGTGGTACCATGATAACCCACAATGCGATAAGTTTTGTAAGATAAACTTAGGTCCAAAGTTAGTGAAAATAAAGATAAGCATTTGAAGGCTAAAACGAGAATTAAAAGTCGGAACGGTTGTGTTATAAAACCACAGCCGCATGGCGGACGGGGATGGATTCAAAGGTCACAATTTTAATTGAGTTTTATTACATTTTTTTATTCAACAAAGGTTTCAGTATTAAGTTGTTTATAAAATAATGATTCTTTAAGTAAATTGACAAACACTCTAGTCGACACTTTCATTCCATGAACAAGCTTCCGTAGTTTCTTAATGGTGGCTTCTGCCGCTTTTGCATGTGCTTGTGCTCACACTAATTACACGCTTACAGTTGCTCATCCGTGTGCATTTTCATATGCCTTTTGAGACTCCAGGGCATGCAGAAACTCCTTTCGCAGAGCGAACATTGGTGCATTTCATTGTGTACGTTGTGTACCCTTCGATGGTTTTTGAGATGTGAGGCCGTGAAAAATGCTTTTTCACACTCCGTACACTTGAATGGTCGATCTGGACAAGAATGTTCTTTTAGATTTTCCTCAGAGGAAAACTTCTTTTCGCAATGGGTACATTTCAAACATCGTCCTTCCGAATGTACCTTCATGTGAAAAGTCAGGCTAGTTTTGTGAACATATTTAGCATCGCACAGATTACATTTGAACGGTTTTGGCTCGAGGTACGCGTGGGTCTTCTTGTGAGCTTTAAGATGAGAATGTCTCGCATACGATAAACCACAGATGTCGCATGTGAACGGTCGTTTACCGCTGTGGCAACTCATGTGGTCCTGGAGCAGGTGCAGATTTAACAACTCTTTTCCGCAAATCTTGCATTTACATGGACGTTCCATATCATGCACCTTTATATGTTGGGAGAGATATCTTTTTTGCAAAAAATCTTTATCACATATTTTACATTTGAATTGTTTTTCCCCCGTATGGGTCATCTTGTGGCTCTTTAGGTTGCCGGTTGTTTTAGAGGTTTGACCACATATGTCACATTCATATGAGCGAGCGTTGAAGTGGAATTTTTTGTGCCTGGGGTAGCTTTTGAGTGTAACGGACTTTCCGCAAATGTCACACTGCTTCATCGGTTTGCTTTTATTGGGGTTTAACGTTTTGTCTACAACGTGGCTATCGGGAATTTCTTCGGTACGCGCCTTGCTACTTTGTTCCTCATCGACAGGAGGTACCATCGCGTCCTCACTGCAACGGAAGAGAAAGTACTGTGAAGAACATTGGAAAACTTCAGGATACTGGAATCCAAAATGGGATATTTTGGAGAATAAATAACTTCCGATTTCATGTCTAATTTCTAGTAAACTTTCGTGTCAAATTTCATGTCCAATTTAAATCCATTTAAACCAATTTCAAATTTAATTTGGAGGCCAATTAAAAGACAATTTCACGTCCAAATCAAATCCGGTTTCGAGTCCGAAATTTGGTTGGAATTGAAAGCTAAACTTCAGGCTCAAATTAATCTAAATTCAAGTCCGACCGCATGGTGAATTTCACATCTAATTTCACCTCCGACGTCCAATATTATCTAATTTCTAATTTTAAGACCACTTTCAGCCAGTTTTTAGTACAATTTTCAAATTTTATTTTAAGTTATATTTTACACCTGTTTTCAGGCAAACTTTCAAGTCTAATTTCAATTTCGAATTCAATTTAAAATCCGGATTGAAGTGTGTTTAATTTTGACTTCTAAATTTTAACTTTTAACTTCGACCATTTGATTTTGGAATGTAAACTTTTTATTGTTATTCTATGGCTTTTGATGTTTTGCTTGTGACTTTTGATTTTTCGCTTGATTTTCAACTAAAATTCTGCCTTTTTTGTTTTCGTCTTTTGACTTCTGATTTTGCCTTTAGACTTTTGACTTTTGGTTGTATTTTAAAATTCAATTCCTTTTTTTTTTTCCTTTTTTTCGGGTTATCCAACTGGTCGCTTAATAGCGTATAAAACTCTGCGCTGGGCCCTTTTGTGTTGTCAACAAAGTGTCAGGGAGACCTCAAACATCAGTTCTACCTGACGAGACAGGCACTGGCGCCCACTAAAACACAGGTAGAGCCCCAAGCATAGCCGTCACGCCTATACCCGCAGGCGGAGGCGTTTCGGCCCTGCGCGGACTCCACGAACTGACTCTAAGATCTCTCTGCCAAAGGCCGGAATGTCATATTTTAAATATAATGATGATGATGACGATGATGATGATAATTATGATGATGAGAAGAAAAATAATAGATCGAATTTGTAAATGTGCTTTGGACTTTTTGTACCCCTCGAGTTGCAATATGTGGTATAGTGAAGAAGTGGAGAATTCGTCAGCCCCGCCTGACACCGGTCTTCAACCGCGCGCCCGCTTTCAGTTTTCCAACACAAACAACCACAAATGAACCAATAGGTAAGACAAATTTCGGAGCATTAGTGGTTATCAACTTATCAGGGCAAATTTAATCTTTCATCTCCTTAGTATTCACAGTGCATTCCCACGATACAAAGTAAATTGAGCGCAGCACAAGCTGTACGTTCGCGGTAGTCGACAGAAGCTTCAAAATATAGAGACTCGCCCGCCTTCCAACCCTCGAGACCAAAGTGCTGTAAAGCTCTGGGCTTAAACGTCTCTTTAATACTCGACCCCTTCCCATCGACAGAGCCCGCGGGCGGCCATCAGAGCTCAGGACAGCCACGGGGCCAGTGCAAAAATCCTACTCTATCTAGCAGCACCGCCTAGCCGAAACTCGAACACGCGACACGAATTGACCTAATTTTCCCATCTGCTACCTAAGAAGTGCTATTACCCGTAATCATTACAGAGTGGTCCTTCGGCATCCAATCGGATCTGGTATCCCGCTTACATCCCCTTACTAACCCTAAGCCCCCGACCAACTCAATCAATCCGACATTTTTCGGAGATATTTGTGACAGTTGTGATAAATAAGGATGAATCCCAGAAAACTTCATCTATTGTCAGAGATCCCCATACTGGCCTTATTCTTAAACGGAATAAAAGCACTTTCTGAACAACGCAACAATCACATTTGGTAAATTTTTACCCCGAGTCCCACTTGAAATCACAAAAGTATTTTGATATATACCCACATTCAGAAGTAAACGTGACCGCTGTTCATTTACTGATTAGTTAAAAAGCCCTACACCACGACAAGGTTCAGTTTTATCGTAGGGTGGTTGTATTTTAAAATTCAATTCCTTACATTATTTTAAGTCCTACTCCATGTTCAATCCAAATTCCAAATTCTAGACGTTCTTGACTTTTTTTTAATTTTTAAAGTTTGAAAAATTTGTTTTACAATAAATAGTTATGTCCGTACATTTGTTTATCGGCTTGCATTTCCAAGTGCTTGTTGAATTCAGTTGGTTGTTCCGTACACTTGACTGGTCGATCGCTGCATGCATGCTCGTTTAGATCTTTTTGAGAGGAAAACTCCATTCCACATTGGGAACATTTTAAATGTCTCCTCATGTGGCGCCTCAGGTCACAGTTGTAGCTATATTTCGCATCGCATATATCACATTTGAACGGCTGTGGTTCGAGATACGTGTGGGTCTTCTTGTGAGCACTAAGATGAGAAGTTGTAATGTACGATAAACCACAGATGTCGCACGTAAATGGTCGCTCATCGCTGTGAACTGAGCGCATGTGGTCTGCGAGCGGGTACGGATATAAGTACCCTTTTCCGCAAATCGAGCATTTAAATGGGCGTTCCGAACCATGCCACTTCATATGTTTGACAAGTAAGCTATTTTTGGAAAAATCTTTATCGCATATTTTACATCTGAACTGTTTTTTCTCCGTATGGGTCTCCTTGTGGTTCTTTAATTGATAGGCTTGTTTATAGGTTTTGCCACATATTTCACATTCAAATGAACGTACGTCGATGTGGGATTTTTTGTGCTTTGAGTAGGTTTTGAGTGTTACGGACTTTCCGCAAATGTCACACTGCTTCATCGGTTTGCTTGTCTTATTACTCCGTTCGCCATCAACAGAAGCCAACATCGCGACGCCGCTGCAACAGAAGAGAAGGTACTGTGAAGAATATTGAAAAGCTTCAGGGCTCGGGATCTCAGTGAAGGATTTTGGAATCTAAAATCTGATCATTTGGAGAATAAATAAATTCGAGACTTAACACTAAATAGGGCTAACGTCGACACTAAATAGGGCAGTATAGCCTATAGGCAGCGAGTAACCCATGTATGACAAATCACTTGTTGACGCACCCACTGTGCGATCGACATAAGTGAGTACCGGTTTCGCCTCTTTGTACATTCAGTCGCGACTGTCAGTCTGACAGCGACAGAGGAAACAAAAAGTTGAAAGTCATTTCTAAGTTGAAGAAGTTGAAACGTTAAGAGCTTGAAGTAAAAGCTAAAGAAGTTTACAGTTAAAATAAATAATAAAATTAAAGATTTGTGAAAAGAGAGGTGCTTCAAAAGTTAGAGATACTGAAAGGTAGGAAAACAAATAAAATTATATAAATATAAAATTTAACTTAAAATTATGGAAACTATAGGACAGATAGTTGGAAGTTAGAACAGAGAGGAGGAGAAACTAACCTATACAACAAAGAACACTAAAAATGTAAGTTTAAAATCAAATTAAAACTAAACTTAACTATTTACAATTAAAATAAATTGCAGCTCTAAAGCTGCACCTGTACGTGATGCTAAAAGACAGGTGTCTTAAAACTTTTCCTCGAAAGTTCCGCCAACATCACTTGTTTTTATATGGTGAACGTTAATGACTCAATGATTTTATGGTTTTATGGTCGAGTGTCGAGTGCGAGGAGCACGGTCGGCATAGCGGCTCAATGCCCCGCCTAAATAAACTCAGTTTACTCGTCATTCGCTGACGGTTGAGTCACTAAATTTGGAAAGAATGGAGCAATTTAGTGCTTTGCTCTGTTCCCCATCAGCAGACGGCATCATCGCGTTAGCGCTGCAATAGGAGAGAATGGACTGTGAGGAAAATAGTGGAAAGCTTCAGGAAGTTGGAATACAAAATCTAATATTTTGGAGAATAAATAAATTCCGATTTAATGTCTAATTTCTAGTAAACTTTCGTGTCAAATTTAATGTCCAATTTACAGCACCGTTTATATCCATTTTTAAAACCAATTCCAAATTGAATTTTGAGACCAATTAAGATCCAATTCCACGTCCAAATTAGATCCGTTTTCAAGTCCGATATTCAGTTCGAATTGAAAGTTAAACTTTGTAAGAAAAGGTCTTAGAGATTTGCAATCTTCTGCAAAAATATGTATTTTAAGTCCTACAATAATCGCCTAGAACCATATATTCTTGTAAAATGCAACCAACGTAAGCTAAGCATGAAATACTAATTTTTAAAGAATTTCCCAGGAAAATGCTCTATAGCTCTACACTCGATAGAGATAGAAACGTCATTTCTTTAGCAAAGTTGTTTGCCTTTATCTTTTCCATAACTTTGCCGAAGAAACCATGTGTCTATCTACTAACACAAAAAAATGAACGTGTATCGAGCCTATAGCGTACGCGAAACACCTGAAACGTATGCTTGCCGTACTCTCATTTGGGTGGTTGGGGATAAGCGAAACCCATACAAGTTTATAGTACTCGACCTAAGCTTTAAGATGGAGCACTGATTTCATATATCCACCAGCCCCATTTTACCCCATGAGCTCGTGAAGCTATGGAAATTTAAAGCTTGAATATGCGATAACATCGAAAGTAAAAGTCCCAGAGACTTGCGGTCTTCTGCAATAACGTGTATTTTGAGTGCTTCGATGATTGCCTATAAAAATGTGTTCTTGTAAAATGCAACTAACAAAAGCTAAGAATGAAAAACTAATTTTTAAAGAAATTTTAAAGAATATGCCCTCTAGTTCAGCACTCGACGAAGGTATAAATTTTATTTCTTCAGCAAAGTTGCTTGTTTTTACATTATTTACAGCCGAAGAAACTATGTCTATATTTTCTAACACAAAAAAGTTTTTTTTTTTAATTTTCATTATAGTAAGCAATGACTAACTTTTGACAGTTTTAGATTAAGGGGGATATTCATACGAACAAAAGTGCTGAAGACCATAAATGATAAAATGAAAGCAAAGGCTCCTGCGGCCCCACCCTTTCAAAAGAACATTTCGGACTGGAGAATCGAGTAATGACATAGCATGGCGAACTTATTACTAATTATCACAAAAATATCGGCCGGATAGGATGAAACTGAAAACTCAATCTCAAGATGCAGGGTAAATTGCCAATTGTTTCACATTTTCTAAAAAATTTGCCAAGAAATGCAAAAAAAAGTACTACTTTTTAGCGGCAGTGCTGCCAAATAGTGTTTAATTCGTTTTATTGTTTAAGTTAGTCACCGTTCACTTTTATAACTTGAGTTTCTTGATTTTTTCGGTGAAATATAGACAGCTTAGTTAGATAGATGACGAAGTAGAGAATATACGTGTTAATGTAAGTTGGTAACAGCCGAAGAAAATTGTTCAATGTTTACTGTATGAACTATTCGATAAATCTTATATGTTTTAGGCGTCCGAAGAATTAAAGGCGTTATGACCGAAGAATAGTAGGTCGAAACGTCCGCTGAAAACAACATTTGTCTATATTTCATCGAAAAAATCAAGAAACTCAAATTATAATTTTTAATTCGATTTGAAAACTAAATTTACATTTCTCTCTCAATGAGTACAATTTGATTTCAAAAATTTCAACCAACCCGATCGTTTTTTCGAAAGTAACATTTACAACAATTAGATCCGTACATTTATTTATCGGTGTGCATTTCCATATGCTTGTTGAGTGCAGTTCGTTGTTCCGTAGTCTTGAAAGCTCGATCTCTGCATGAATGCTCGTTTAGACTGCCCTGAGAGCAAAACTCCATTCTACATTTGGAACATTTCAATCGCCGTTCTTCTAAATGACTCTTCATGTGACGCTTCAGGTCAGAATTGCGGCAATATTTTGCATCGCATATATCACATTTGAACGGCTTTGGTGCGAGATACGTATGGATCTTCTTGTGTGCTTGTAGATGAGAAGATGTAACATACGATAAACCACAGATGTCGCAAGTAAATGGTCGCTCATCGCTGTGAGCTGAGCGTACGTGGTTTGTGAGCGGGTACGAATATAAGTACCCTTTTCCGCAAATCGAGCATTTAAATGGACGTTCCGAACCATGCCACTTCATATGTTGGATAAGATATCTTTGTTTGAAAAAACCTTTAGCGCATATTTTACATTTGAACTGTTCCTTCTCCATATGGGTCTCCTTGTGGCTCTTTAAGGAATTTGCTTGTTTATAGGTTTTGCCGCATATCTCACATTCAAATGAACATTCGGCGCTATGGGATTTTTTGTGCCTCGAGTAGCATTTGAATGTAACGGACTTTCCGCAAATGTCACACTGCCTCATCGGTTTGCTTGCCTTTTTACTCTGTTCGCCATCAACAGAAGCCAACATCGCGTCGTCACTGCAACAGAAGAGAAGGTACTGTGAAGAATATTGGAAAGCTTCAGGGTTCAGGTTCTTAATAAAGGATATTGGAATCCAAAATTTGATGATATGGAGAATAAACAAATTCGAGATTTAGCACTAAATTGGGTAGTACAAAAAAGCGTCCCGACCACTTACTTTACCAACCGAGAGCCGAGGTGGCTCTTGCCGTATCAACAATTCGTTGAGCGTCTCGATACACGCAAATCGGCTTCAACCTGGTCGAACTATCTGGCACGTTAGGTCCCTCTATTCCTGGTGCCGGTGTGGTTTTGGAAGAGAACGGATTTCACTGCACAGTCGTCCGGCATCGTTGCGACGTGGCCGGTCCAGCGTAGTCTCCCAATTTTCGCCTGGTGCACAATGAGAAGCTCTCTCCAAGCAGTACCTGCGACTCGCAGTTCATACGCCTACGCCGCTCTCCGCTATCCGTGTGTGCTCCGCCAAAAATAGTCCGCAATATCTTTCATTCAAATATGGCAAATGCACGTATGCCTTCCGTAAGCAAAGTTACTGTCTCAAGTCCGTAGAGGATTAGCGGTCTGATTAGCGTTTTGTACATTGTTAGCTTTGTGCGGCGGCGTATGTTCCTTGATCGCAGCGCATTGCGAAGGGAAAAGAAGGTTCCTAGCCTCCGTTTTTAATCTGGCGTAGATTGCCAGCACCATCCCAAGGTTTCTAGTAATGGTATTGAGTTTGTAAGGCTAGGACTACTATTGCTGAAGAGTGAAGATCATTCCTCTAGTTTTGATGCTCGCTCGCCTAATCACACCTTCAATCGCGATGTTGAATAACATACAGGACAGTCCATCCCCATGCCTTGCCTTTGCCGAATTTTTATAAAGGTTTTATTGCGGTATGAACCTCTGGTTTTATCATGGTGTTGAGCAATACCAAGATGATACACATCAAAAACTAATTATAGCAAGTTTGCATAATACTAATTATACAAAATAAAACTGATAATAAGAAACATTTATTGCGGTTGTTTATATTACCGTGATGAAACTGGTTGACTTCGACACATCTCTTGTAAACTTACTATAAGTGGGGCGTATTTTTTAATATTTTCTGAAACGGTAGTTCTTTTACAATTGATGAAGGGACGATAGGGGAAAGAGCGGAAAGGTGAGAGGGGGGTTGTTAGTAGCTACGACAAGTAGTCGTTGTGACTCCTACTCCTACCTTTTGTCCCATGCTGGAAGGTGCATGGATCGAACCAAGCTGTAATCTGAGATTATAACCGGATTCGAACCCACAACATCCGCCAGGGCATGTGGCTCACTGGTACTCATGTATACCTTTGTACCATAGAGGCGATAGACAATATTTTTTATTTATTTATTTAATTAACTCATCCGACGAATTGTCTAAATTAAAATGGTTATCGGACTGGGAAAAGCCACCTTGAGCAAGCGACATATTGTTACCCAAAGCAGCATAAAAACCCAGCATCTTTTACAAAAAAATACAAGCGTAACAAAATTAACGTAGCCTAATTACACACATTTTACAATTTCATAAAACATTCATTAAAAGTTATAATGACGACGGTTATATTCCAACGCCATCTGCCGTATTGGCTCGGGGAGGCCATAATTGGTGCGGTGCGGATCAACCCAAAGAAGCTGTCGTCTCCGTTGGCCGAAGAGGGCACTATATGGTAAGACGCGAGAAAATAGCCGGACAGTCAGGGGCACCCGAAAGAATTTTATGAGCTATCTTAGCAATAATGTCTTTTCGGCGCTGCTCTAGAGGTGCCACGCCAACTAGCTGACACAGTTCAACGTAAGGTGGCAGGTCATCGGGATTCCTCCAAGGCAGCATGCGACAAATTTTGCGGATGAAGCATTTTTGGATCCGCTCTAAACGAATAATACAGTAGTCATAATGCGGATTCCAGACAACGCAACTTGACTCAAGAATGGAGCGAACTAGAGAGCAATGAAGAGTACGTAAATTCTCTGCCAATGCGGAAAACAGTTCCGAGCTGACGGTTCGCCTTGCTAATGATATAGGTATAGTGTTGTCTAAATGACATCTCGCTATCCAATACTACACCTAGATCCGTTAAACTGTCACTGCGCTGTAGTGATGTGCCTTCGATACAATATTCAAAAACTATTGGGTGTTTTTTGCGGGTGAGGCTAGTAATAGTGCATCTCTGAATGCTAATTAACATATGATTACCACACGGCAAACACATCGACTAATTTTGGCTGTTTCAATTGTCAAATAAATTGTCACGTCATCAGCGTAGCATAACCTTATTCCTGCAGGCAATAGTCGAGTGACATCGTTAACAAACAGCGAGAATAGCAGGTGTCCTAAGATGCTACCTTGAGGTACTCCTAAGCCGTTCTGAAGCCACCTCGATTGACAAGGTGCCAGTTTAACGACGATTTTGCGATTGCCTAAATAGCTGCTTAGCCAGGAAAGCAAGCTAGATGAGACTCCCAATTTGTCCAGCTTGGCTAGCAAAATTTCATAGTTCGTAGACATAACGAGGTGAACTCCAACAAATTAGTTGTCACTGATCTTCCTGGATGAAATCCATGTTGCGAGGCGGAAATATAAGTTTTCTTTTTTTTTGTTATGGGTGATATTAATATGGTAATATCCTGACCAAACAGATTCAGTGCTGCTGTTATGAAGAATATTAGAGTTCAACAACGAAATCATTGTTTTATGCGAGGTCATATTGACGTTTTCTAGCTCTTTTTTGGTCGCCAAACAACAATTCGTCAAAGCAAACTGTGAGTTGCAAAATGGAAGTTGTAATTGATCGATTTTTATGTCAGAATGCAAATAGAATGATTTTGCTAGTAATTGAGATTGACTAATCGAATACATATATTTATTTTGTTTTCAACTGGTTTTCAAAAATTGCAAAACTCAAAATGAATCGTTGATTTCCCGGTTTTCCCGATAACATTTGTGTGGTCTTCCCGCGATTTTGTGTGATTTTAATCACGAAACATAAAAGAAATATCATTACTTTTATGGGTTTATTTTTCCTGTTTTTAAGAAGCTGTACAAAGAAAACAATAAAACATACTCAACTTTTGTTGATGTTGAAACTCTTAAGACGTCCTCTTCGTAAGCGCCTCAGATTTGTTTGACAGGACCAATTAGGAAGCATTACTGTAGCGCCTTCACGCTTATATTGATTCAAGGTATAACATCTGTAAGAGCCCTCAGATTCGTAACGTTCGACAGGATCAATCAAGAAGCATTCCATTACTGTACCGTCTTGGTGAGTCTCATAAAATTCTCACTGCAAGCGCCCTTAGACTCATCACTTTTGCAAGGAGATAATACCAACAAGGAAGCATTCTGTTACCCTAGCGCATTGGTAATTCTAAAGAAATTCTCACTGAAAGCGCTTTACAATGCTTTGTTATCTAACAACTGTTAGCGCCCTCAAACTCAAAATTTCACAAAACCTAAATAAGTGTTATGATGTTATGATTGACAAATGTGAATAGTTGAGATTTTCCCGGTGGTTGGATAAAATGTTTTTCCCGGTGATTTGAAATTCCCGTCTTTTTTCCGTTTTTCCCGGTTGGGTGGCCACCCTGCAATATGCACGATAAAATTTAATGTGCAGGTGCTGCACAACTACGGAAATTGCTGAAAATGTATTATATATTCTTTCGGATATTTTATTATAGTTGCCAATAGCAACTTGCTGTAAATCAAATCGATCAGGATGATCCACCAGAAAAGACTTAGCTTATCCGCCCACGGTTATATATTTTCAAGTTTAAACCCAAATAGAATTACATGAGCTGCGATAGTAAATCTTATCCGCAAATCAACATGTTTCGGAGCGGAATTAATGGGATGTGGAGTATTGAGTCGGTCCAGTTGGCCTCGAGGTAAGACGCGGGTCTAATAAGCCAGTCGTCGTATGTTCGAATCTCGGCTGCGAAGTCTGTCGTATAAAAACAGAAGGTCAGATTTCGATAACGGAATTAGCACCCAGGCTTTACTTTTGGAGTATTGAGTATTGATACCAGCAATGATATTATTATGGCAACTGAATTAACGTCAGAGGCCAGCTGCTTTTTTACTAATTTCGATACTTGTTGCCACTATCGTTTTGTTTATGCTATGGCACATTTCCAGGAGCACAGGATTGCTAGTAGTAGGTAATAATCTGTTATAACCAATTATGAAACGTAGAATCGCGTATCTATTTTTGCTGTTGAACTAGATCCGACAGTAATTCTATCACATAAAATGTTGTTTACGGCGAATTTTATTATCAGTGAATTTTATAAGTATATTTTCGACACTTTACGACCGTTAATTTAATAGCGAAAATTATTGGTCAATTACATGCTCAACGTAAATATGGCATCACCCTACATACACACCCGTTTCCTTGGTAACGTATCAACAACGCCGGTCGCGGATTCGGAATTGCAATCGAAAGTTTTTCATATCAATTCAAGTGAACAGTTTGGGCAAAATCATTATATCTTACCAAATAACTGTTCGGGTGGTAAATTAAAGTTTTCTGTGTTTCAAGTTAAGTTTTTCGAGTGATGTGATGAATGGAACGGCCGAAAAAATTAACGAAAAATCGACGGCGAAAAAGTGAAATTATAGTGATGAATTTTGATTGGGCAGAAATCTCAGTATTCAGTGCAATTTATGCCCCAAAAAGTAATATAACCTGTAGAATGCAATGTTTAGAACTTCGAGTTGCAAGATCTGATTACGGCTAGCAGGTTAGTTGAACTAATTTTATTTTTTTTTGTGATGGTTTCTCGAGTCTATGGGAGCATGTTGGTACACTGAAGAAGGGAAGGGAAGGGTGATATTTGGTGCCATACTGACTGCCATAAATGGACTCTGACGACCTTGTCGTTAAGCAAAACATATTCCTAAAGGCCCTCATACACGTATGAACATGTTGGCCAAAAATGTTCGTGAATTCATGTTCGGTGAATACTCTCCCATGCGGATGAGCGCCACGAATCAAGCGGGAAAAAGAAGATGTTGGGCTTGTCGCTCGACCTAAATGACCCGCCAACATTTTATTCGTTTCCGACCCAACATATGCGTACGTGTAAGGCCGATGAGGGTCCAGAAGAGAATCGTACTCTCCCAACTTTCGACAAATGTACTTTGAGAATCATTCCAAGTAGTGCCTGCAGTGCATGGTTCATACGCCTACGCCATTCTTCGCTTTCGGTTTGCGCTCCAACCTACTCCTGATGAAAATCTAGTCGCAACAAAACACTCACATAAACGCGGTGGGATAGTGGCATTGATGATATTAAATTATCTAGAAATTTTTCGGGAGAGATTTTCGAATCTCTTCAGAATCCGCAATCACCAGCTTCATCTTCAATGAAGTAGCAAGGTAGGAGGACGAAGTTTCTGAAGTAACAGGAAATATGACTAATCTCAAGTTTTTAGTCTTGACCTTGAAATGCGATCATAACATATATATTAATATTTTTTTTTGAAACGATGGTTCTACAATCGATGAAGGTACGGTAGGGGAAAGAGATGAAATTTTTGGTGAAGGAGAGGGAAGAGCGGAAAGGTGAGGAGAGGGGGGGGGGGACATTGGTATTGGTAATTATTCAAAAGAAATGACGGTTTACTGTGACCAGTGTAGCCAAGCGCGCACTTGTGTGAGCTAATTTTCTGACACACGCGTACTCGTTCTAGTGAACACGCCGGCATAAGCATTCCTTTCGAAAATCTCGCTCTTGTTTATTCATGCACTGCAACGACTTTTACGTTGTGTGTATTCTGCTAACAGCCACGGTCGTCGCTCTCGCAGGTCATTGCAGCCTGAGCCACTGATACCGATCACTCGCGGGGACTCACACTCCCACCCGCGGGATCTGCGCGCACCCAATTCGTATTCCAGTGTGCCGCTAGCCCTCATGGGCCACTGGCTGCTCACGAGTTGTTTGCCTCGAGAGTGGTTATGCAGAATGACGCTACGAGACTGTGCGTTTGTGAGTGTGTAGGTAGTAAAATATCTGCACCTAACAACGCCGGCTGTTTTTCGTTTATTCTGGAGGCGCTATTTTGAAAATTTGCGTGGGGCGACAAGTTGGCTAGTGCCGGCCCTCATTGTTAGATGTTTTACTGCCATCAGCAATCGCAGCGTTGATTTTATCAGATTGTTGCATCATCAGTTAACGGGAAACTAGCAGTCATTAACTTTTCGTCGAAGAGCCCAATTTCGGAAGCAGTTTTTAAGCCCAAAATCGGGGCTCTGTTTATAGAAATGTATTCACTGCATTCTTCTTGCCAATCTGAACACAGTGAATATATTGTCCTGAACAAAATTTTTGTTTCAAGCAAAAAAACTGCTTTTGAAATTTGCAGAATCGATGACGACTAATTTCACCTAAAGGAGAAAACTAAAATTGTAAGCACAATGAAGTCCAACCTAAAATCACAGACAAACAGACATAACTCTTGGAAGAAAAATCTACAAAAATTATCGTACCTCACATTTAGCCTGAACACTAGCACCATCTATGATCGACATTCCCAAATATCAAATAGCAACAGGAGTATTCCTCGAAGTAGCAAGTATTTTTTATGGGGAATTCCCTTTCTTTCGTCAAAAAGCGCTACTTTGACCAAAACGGAGACATTCCCAACTAAGCGCAAATTTGAAATGACGGTTTAGTCGGTACGAAGAATGGAAAACGAGTGTTATGTCTGTTTGTCTGTGCTAAAATATTGCAAACAGAATACAATAAGCTTTGAGCGTATTTTACCAAAATCAATACAGAGAGGTTTCCATTAATCCGAACAAGACAAGAGGTTAGTAGAATCCTGAAAGGCTGAAACGCTTTGGAACCTGAGTGCCATGATAACCCAAGTGCAATGCGATAAGTTTTGTGAGAAAAACTTAGGATCAAAGTTGAATTGAAGGCCAAAACGAGAATCAAAAATCGGAACGCTTGTGTTATAAAACACGACCGAATGGTGGATGAGGATGAATTCAAATGTCACGATTTTAATTGAATTTTATAACATTTTTTTATTCGACAAAGAATTTTATAAATCAATGGTTCTTTAAGCAAACCGATAACACTTTAGTTTACACCTTCATTCTGTGATCGAGCTTCCGTCGAAGGGAACTGTTTTCTTACTGGTGACTTCTGCCGCTTTTGCTTGTGCTTGTGCTCACACTAATTACCCCCTTACAGTTGCTTATCCGTGTGCATTTTCATATGCCTTTTGAGACTATAGGGCGTGGAGCAGCTTCTTTCGCAGAGCGAACATTGGTGCACTTTTTTGTGTGCGTTGTGTACCCTTCGATGATTATTGAGATGTGTGGACGTGAAAAATGCTTTTTCGCACTCCGTACACTTGAATGGTCGATCTCGGCATAAATGCTTTTGCAGATTTTCATGAGAGGAAAACTTCATTCTACATTGGGAACATTCCAAACATCGTCCCTCTGAATGTTTCTTTATGTGACGCCTCAGGTCGCAGTTGTAGCTATATCTTGCATCGCATAAATAACATTTGAACGGCTTGGGCTCGAGATACGCGTGGGTCTTCTTGTGAGCTTTAAGATGAGAATCTCTCACATACGATAAGCCACAGATGTCGCATCTAAACGGTCGTTCATTGCTGTGACAACTCATGTGGTCCAGAAGCAGGTGCCGATTTAACAAACCTTTTCCGCAAATCGAGCATTTACATGGACGTTTCATATCATGCACCTTCATATGATTGGAGAGATATCTTTTTTGCAAAAAATCTTTATTGCATATTTTACATTTGAACTGTTTTTCCCCCGTATGGGTCAACTTGTGGCTCTTTAGGTGGCTGACCATTTTAAAAGGTCACACTGCTTCATCGGTTTGCTTTTATTCGGATTTAACGTTTTCTCTATAACGTGGCTATCGGGAATTTCTTCGGTATGCGCCTTGCTACTTTGTTCCCCATCGACAGGAGGTACCATCGCGTCCTCGCTGCAAACAGAATATAAGGTACTGTGAAGAAAATAGTGGACAGCTTCATCCAAAATCGGATATTTTGGAGGAAAAATAACTTCCGATTTCATGTCTAATTTCTAGTAAACTTTCGTGTCAAATTTCATATCCAATTTACGACCCAATTTAAGCCCATTTTTAAAACCAATTCCAAATTTAATTTCCAATTTCACGTCCAAATCAGGTCCGGTATCAAGTCCGATTTTCAGTTCGAATTCAAAGTTAAACTTCAGGCTCAAATTAATCCAATTTCAATTTCAAATCCAGCATAAAGATTGTTTAATTTTGACTTCTAAATTTAAACTTTTTATTGTTATTCTTTGGATTTTTATTTTTTGCTAGTGACTTGACTTTTCGATTCGTTCGTCGACTTTCCATATTTGACTTTCAACTAAAATTCTGACTTTTTTGTTTTCGTCTTTTGACTTCTGATCTAGTTTCAATTTAATTAGTCATAAGTTCAATTATGTACTTTATTTTAAGTCCAATGTTTAATCCAATTTGTCCAATTTGAAGTCCAAACCAAATTCTAGTCATTCTAGTTCTTCTTTTCAATTTTTGTAAGCTGACAAGCTTAGTAAGCTCCAATTCCATCGTATTTCCCAAAGTAACGTTTACAATAAATAATTACTTCCGTACATTTGTTTATCGGTGTGCAGTTCCATATGCTCGTTGAGTACCGTTGCTTGCTCCGTACACTTGAATGGTCGATCGCTGCATTCATGCTCGTTTAGCTTTTCTTGGGAGGAAAACTCCATTCCACATTGGGAACATTTTAGACACCGTTCTTTTAAATGTTTCTTCATGTGAAACCTCAGGGAAGAATTGTAGCTAAATTTTGCGTCGCATATATCACATTTGAACGGCTTTGGTTCGAGATACGTGTGGATCTTCTTGTGAGCTTTAAGATAAGTACTTGTAGTATACGATAAACCGCAGATGTCGCACGCAAATGGTCGCACATCGCTGTGAGCTGAGCGCATGTGGTATACGAGCGGGTACGCATATAAGTACCCTTTTCCGCAAACCGAGCATTTGAATGGGCGTTCCGAACCATGCCACTTCATATGTTTGGCAAGAAAGCTTTTTTGGGAAAATTCTTTATCGCATATTTTACATTTGAATTGTTCTTCCTCCGTATGAGTCTCCTTGTGGCTTTTTAAGCCGTAGGCTCGTTTGTAGGTTTTGCCACATATCTCACATTTAAATGAACTTTTGAGTGTGACGGACTTTCCGCCAATGACACACTTCTCCTTCTTCGGTTCGCTGCTATTTTGATCTAACGTTTTCTCTATAGCGTGAATATCGAGAATGCCTGCGTTACACGCCATATTACTTTGTTCGCCATCAACAGAAGCCAACATCGCGTCTTCGCTGTAACGGAAGAGAAGGTACTGTGAAGAACATTGCAAAGCGTCAAGATATTGGAATCCAAAATCTGATATTTTAAATTTTCGTTTCAAATTTCATGTCCAATTTACGACCCAGTTTAAATCTATTTTTAAAACCAATTCCAAGTTTAGTTTTGAGAACAGTTAAGATCCAATGTCACATCTAAACCAAATCTGGTTTAAAGTCCGATATTCAGTTCGAATTGAAATTTCAACTTCAGATTCAAACTAATCAAAATTCAAGTTCAAACTCAAGTCCAATTCTGTATCCGTTTCATATTGAATTTCATGTCTACTTTGAAATCTAATCTACTCGCAGCGTCGAATTTTTATAAGTCTCATTTTCGGTCCACCTTCAGCCAGTTTCTAGTAAAATTTTCAAATTTTCTTTAAAGTCATTTCATACCTGTTTTCAGGCAAGTCCGGTTTCAAGTTAAATTTCAAGTTTAGTTTAATTCAAACTGCCAATTTTAACCTCTGTCTTCTAAATTTTCGCATTTAAATGTAGAATTTTGGTTTTGGATCTCTGATTAGTGTTAGCTTTGAAATTTTGTTTTTTTTAGTTTGCTTTTTGACTTTTTATATTTGAATTTCGACTTTTGACTCTTGACATTTTGTATTTTGGTTTTTGGCTCAGCAGGATCAAAGCAGTCACTGTGCGCGGTTGGACGTAATTTTAATTTTTGTAGTCAATTATCCATATTAAACATAAAATGTATAGGTATAATATTCGGTATGTTTAGTAATTTTAACTTGATTGGAAGTGTAAACGAACGTGACCGTTATCGTTTCGATGAAAGCCTGTTCGAGTGGAGAATGCAATGAAAATTTTCGTCTATGACTAGTGACGCAAATGGTGGAGGAAGAAGTACTCAAGTGTAAAGTGTTATGGTGAAAAATAAGTTTTATGTCTGGTTGATAAACTATGTTGGCAAGAAGAGCAATGCTGAAAGTTTTGTTTTTAAAAAAAGTTCATCGTAGCAAGATGATTATGATAATTAGGATTGGATTCAAACATTATTATTGTTATTATATGACTGCACAAACATAACCTCAAAGAATACCATACAGTAAATCCAAGTCCAGCGTTCTTAGGAATTACCACAAATAGTTTCAAAGTTAAGTACATAGTACAGAATACCGCAGAGAATGATATTTCTAACTTTGCATTCGACTTTTGGCCTTTTTATTAGTTAGGTATGGAAAATATTTTAATGACATTTTTTCATGAACTGTTATTTAGATGTGGGCGTTGTTGGTGGACTTGTGGATTAAGGGACTGTGTTTCGCAAGTTCTGGATCTCCTGTTTTCTCGGGGGACTCCAAGGGGCATTTTCGTTTTTCTCTTACATCGCTTGTTTTGGGGTTCGCGACACTGAACTAATCGTTGTAAGACGTTGTTTTACTGTGAAAGGCGCGGGCGGGTTGTCTACACTGACTTCAAATTGTACACACATTTTTTGTATTTCAGAGAGCGAATAAAGGCGGTTGGCCTGTGGTTAACGCCGTCAGTTTATCCCCCAGGGTCCAGGGTATCACCCATTGAAAAAAGATCGCAGTAAGCAGCGCGTGTGGACAAAATTTTTCGCTGTCAAAATTTTCTTACAGTTTGTGAAAAATTATTTAATGAAACGAATTATCGGTTCCGTCCGATCGTTGGGAATAATCAAGCTACAAATTAGTTGTTCCGTCATCGGCCAGCGGCAGCAGATATAGAATTAGCAAGTGCCTTGAAGGTAATATCAAACTAATTATGTAGCTGGAGTTACTGGCGGCATCCGTTACTGGAATCGGTCCGAATTTACGTTCGTGCATACGGTAGTGATTTTTGCGGTTTATGAAGTCCTACCTGCCCAAAACCTAGCTTTCGAAAAGGTCTTCAAACTGTCTTTCAAATTTAATTTAATGGAGCGGACGAAGAAACAAATGCCGGTGAGGTCGTTTTATAACTTCACTTGTTTATCTATTTGATTTTCCTGCATTCATATATTTTATTATTCCTAAGTTTTATTCTTTTACTTAGTAATTAATATGATGCCAATATATATTCAGTAGATAGGTAGATGGAATGTATCTATTTTCAGAGAGCGAAAAAAGGCGCTATAACCTTGGCCTATTGCAGCCTGACTTTGGTTAATGCCATAAGTTCATCCCCGAAGGTCTGGAGTATCACTTAACCTCCCAACGATAAAGATCACTTAACCTCCCAAAGATACTCCCAACGAAACAAATTTACAGTTGATCAGAAACGGTACTAAGACGCTCCAAACTTCAGTCAGAAACGGTTGGTACGAGACGTCCCTGTTTCTTCTTCCCCTGTTGATTTTGAAATGTATCTATGTATGAATAACTTATTCACACAAGATTTATTTCTTATAATCGTCTTTGCGGCACTACTTCACAGTTGGCCTGGCCGATTAAACATTTGCAATATATCTCTGATATTTTGCAAATGTTAATACAGACAAGAAAATAATTTGAAATATTTCTATGAATAGAAATAATTAAAATTATTTCCAGGAATCCTTTATTGAGGTTGTGTTGTTATTAATAAGAATAATAAGAATAAGAAAACTGGGTCCAGGGTATCACTCATCCATGATTAGTAATGATACTCCGAACGTTTATAATCTATACCTATAAAAATGGGGTTTTGGGGTCGTGGAAGGTTATTGTAATGGTTGGGGGAGGTGGGGGGGGGGGGGGGGGCTAGGAAGCGCCGGCTACTGTGGGGGGCAACCTCCCCGCAGAAATCACCTCCAGCAAAGCAAACACGAAGGAAATGTATGGGGATTATTGACCTTGAGACTTTTCACTAATTAGTGTTTGAAAAAGAAAGTTATAATAGAAATCACATAATTGCTACATCTATTATGAGTCGGTCGGTATCTAAATCATGAAAATCCGTTCATAATTGGCAGAGCTAGTAGCGTTCATAATCTTTCATATTTTCGTGACACTTGCATTTTTTGATTTTTCGGAATGACACCCTATTCCAAACCTTGCCGTAAGACGCAGACCTACGTCAATAGCACAGTACCATTATCACATTCCGAAAGAGTCAGATGCAGTGATTCTGCGTGAGAAGGCGCTGGTCCGCTGGTGCTTTCCCCAACCTCGAACATATCTTCAACAGAAGCAAAAGCACGCAACATCGAAGACATAGGTTCATCGATAGCCGAATGCTGTACGATGAAACCTTGGTTGAAGCAACGTGGCAGCGTCGTCAGGGACCACGATGGAATTCGGAAATCCAGTAATGACAGCAATCGTGGACAGTCAACCTCATTGTTCAGCAGCTTGGCAATAAAGGTTACCTGCTGAATTTTTCTACGTTAAGCTAATGATTCAGAGGGTCACGCCAAGGCAGGTTACGCAGAGCAACGCGGATGAATCGTTCTGGATTCTTTCAATTCTTATATCCCATGTCAGCTAATGAGGGAGCCAAACAAGAGCTGCGTTTTCCAAAATAGGTCGTACCAGTGAGCAATACAAAGCTTTGAGACTATAAGGGTCGTTGAAACCTTTGGCTATTTTCGGTATAAAACCTAACTGTCTATTAGCTTTGGCGATGATAGCTAACCGATGATTGGTAAAGATGAGCTTTTTGTCCATGAGAACTCCTAAGTCATTTATTTTTTCGACCCTGTTGAGCTTAAGTTTTAGATCGTCAGCGTAAGCTAGTTTATAGCCACCATCGAGCAATAATGCAACACTGCTAAATCCCAAGTTGCTCCCCTGAGGTACCCCATTTAGGTTTCGCTTCGCTAGGTTATCGCTAAGATTTGAGTTGAGCCATTCAATCAAGCTTATCACAGATCCCAAGACGGCGTAGTTTTTGCAAAAGTATGCGATGATCTATTCTGTCAAAAGCTGCTTTGAGGTCAGTATCACGTCGACCTGAGCTCTCAATCCAATATGTGCAAAACAAGTAAACGTGAAATCTAAATCTATACCTATAAAGAAGGATTTCTGTCTGTCTGTCTGTCTGTCTGTCCTGTGTTCCTTATAGAATCAAAAACTACTGAACCAATCGGCGTGAAAATTTGCATGTAGAGGTTTTTGGGGCCAGGAAAGGTTTTAGTGATGGTTAGAGACCCCTCCCCCCACTAAGAGGGGGGGCTCCCATACAAATGAAACACAAATTTCTGCATAACTCGAGAACTAATCAAGCAAATAGAACCAAATTTGGCATGTGGGTGTTTTCGGTGACAAGAATTTATTCTAGGGTAATTTGAGACCCCTCCCCTCTTTATAAGGGGAATTATAACTCCTCTCCCCTTTAAGAGGGGGGGTTTCCATACAAATTTCCTCATAACTCGAGAACTAATCAAGCAAATGGAACCAAATTTGGCATGTGAAGGTTTTCGAGGGCAAGAAAATTTTCTATGTTGAATTAGGACCCCTCCTCACTTTAAAAGGGGGGGCTCCTGTACAAATGAAATACCAATTTCCTCATAACTCGAGAACTAATCAAGCAAATGGAACCAAATTTGGCATGTGTGTGTTTTTGAAGACAAAATTTTTTTCTATGATGAATTGGGACCCCTCCCCACTTTAAGAGGGGGGGCTCCTATACAAACGAAATACAAATTTCCTTATAATTCGAGAGCTAATCCAGCAAACGGAACCAAATTTGGCATGTAGGTGTTTTTGGAGGCTAGAATGTTTTCTATGATGAATAAGAACCTCTCCCCACTTTAGGAGGGGGGGCTCCTATACAAATGAAATACAAATTTCCTCATAACTCGAGAACTAATCAAGCAAATAGAACCAAATTTGGCATGTGGGTGTTTTCGGTGACAAGAATTTATTCTATGGTAAATTGAGACCCCTCCCTCTTTATAAGGGGAATTGTAACTCCTCTCCCCTTTAAGAGTGGGGGCTTCCATACAAATTTCCTCATAACTCGAGAACTAATCAAGCAAATGGAACCAACTTTGGCATGTGAAGGTTTTCGAGGGCAAGACAATTTTCTACGGTGAATTACGACCCCTCCCCACTCTAAGAGGGGGGGCTCCTGTACAAATGAAATACAAATTTCCTCCTAACTCGAGAACTAATCAAGCAAATAGAACAACATTTGGCATGTGGGTGTTTTTTTTGGTGACAAGAATTTATTCTATGGTGAATTGAGACCCCTCCCCTCTTTATAAGAGGAATTATAACTCCTCTCCCCTTTAAGAGGGGGGACTTCCATACAAATTTCCTCATAACTCGAGAACTAATCCAGCAATTGGAACCAAATTTGGCGTGTAGGTGTTTTTGGAGGCAAGAATTTTTTCTGTGATGAATTAGGACCTCTTCCCACATTAGGAGGGGGGGCTTCAATACAAATGAAATACAAATTTCCCCATAACTCGAGAACTAATCAAGCAAATAGAACCAAATTCGGCATGTGGAGGTTTTTGGAGGCAAAAATATTTTCTACGGTGAATTAGGATCCTTCCACACTTCAAGAGGGGGGTTTCTACACAAATGAAATACAAATTTCCTCATAATTCGAGAACTAATCAAGCAAATGGAACCATATTTGGCATGTGGGTGTTTTTGGAGGCAACCATTTTTCCCATGATGAATTAGGACTTCTTACCTTTTTAGGAGGGGGGGGGCTCCCATTCAAACGAAATACAAATTTGCTCATAACTTTAGAACTAATCAAGCAAATGGAACCAAATTTGGCATGTGAGAGTTTTAGATGGCAGAATTTTTTTTCTGTGGTGTATTACGACCCCTTTCCCTTTTAAGAGGGTGGGCTCCTATACAAATGAAATACAAATTTCCTTATAATTTGAGTACTAATCAAGCAAATGGAACCAAATTTAGCATGTAGGAGATGTTTGAGTCTTGAATTTATTTTATGATAGTTAGAGACCTCTCACCCCTGTGGTAGGGGGATATGGACTCTCATTACAAATAAAACAGAAATTTTTGCGAAACTCAAAAACTAATCCAACTCGAGAAATTCGAGACTCTTCCATAAAACATTAATCAATAACAAGACCACAAAAACTATCTATAGTAACACTAGATCATTCAGGACGAGCCGGTCGCGAGTGTTGCCGGTGACCCGCCGTCGGAAGCGCCGCCCACTGGGGGGCTTGCAAAACTCGAGAAGTGACAAAGATCATATGAGATTCATGATTTATGTACAACACAGGTTAATTTGTGGCAATACGAAGTTTGTCGGGTCAGCTAGTAGTAAATATAGGGTGGCCACTCAATTTCAAATTTCAAATTCCCGGTTTTTTCCCGACTTTTTCCCGGTTTATGTATGATTTTCCCGACCGAAAATTTTTTCAACTGGTCGGATTATTTCAAAATTGTTTGACCGTTTGAGAAACCGTTTTGAGGTCTTGATAAAGAAAATTGTTCAATTTAAATAAGTTAAGCTTCGATCGTTTAGAAATGGGGCAATTCATTTTAGCGATAGTGGTGCTCTCAGTCGGATATGCAAGTTTTTGACTGCGTTATGTTGCTTGTAAACAGTTCTGCTTGATTCATATTTTTTGTAGTCTAAAACTAATGTGGTTCCGAAATATTTATTATGCAAGAGGAGGAAATAAAAATGATTGACGCAGTCAACCCCAAAATCCATCGGCGTCTACTCAGAAGCAGGCAAATTCCAAAGGTATAGTAGCGTGAGTTATCAAAAACTTTGTAACAAAATATGTTAGAAAATTCTCACGACTGCCCGCAAAGTGCAAACCAAACGTCGGAGTGAAACCCTTGATCGTCAACTGCGGGTAAAGATCATTCGGAAAGTTTTTTTTTCGGAAAATTAAGGCTAATCCCAATATCTCAGATTGATTTGGAGAAAAAACTGAAGATGGCTGCTACACTGTGCGGCGTATTTGGAAGGCTACAGGTGGTACCGAGCAAATGGCTAGAATTCGGGCATGTAAGTTGTACGACTAGGTGCTGACGATGGATCATGGATGTGAAACTTATGCGAATGTCGATTACATCCAATTATCGGGGGTCAAGTTCTTCAAAGCTCCTATTCGCGGGATGGTTCTTAACGGATGCAAGTTTGTTTTAGCGGATAAGTTTGTGAAAAAATGTATGATTTGGCTAGGGATCAGTTCCTGTGACAAGAAAACCTGAATTTTTGACTAAAATTGTGACGTGTAATATCATAAGCATACGAAATTTGTTTTGAAATTGATATGTTGATGTTTTCGAAAAACAAGAATTCAGGTAAATTGCGAAAAAAATATTCCGCAAATTTTCCCTTTCTTACTTTTGAAGAAAAAGGTCATCTAGAGCAGCGGTTCCCAACCTTTTTTCGGTTCGCGTACCCCCTGACGGATTTCCCTATACTATTCTGCAGCGAACTAAAGTTTTGGCGAACCCCTGGGGGTTCGCGAACCCCCATTTGGGAACCGCTGATCTAGAGCAAAATGATCGATCTTAATTTTTTTCTAAGAGTGATTTAAATGATTTATTTCAATTTTGTAGTATATCTGAATTAAAAAAATATCTGGGTTGAGCGTTAGATACGAAAAATGAAAAAGAGAAGTTAAGCTATTCGTTTTCTGGCACTGCTCTGGATAAATATTTTTGCAGGAAAATCAAATTTTGAGTTAAATTTCATGAAAAAATATTCATTAGGTTGATCACATTGTTTTTACTATGTTGCCCGTAATTACTGGCGTGTCTAGGTTCCATCCCACACTGGGGTGGAACACGTACCATTAGGCCGTATGAATAAAGAGTTAGAGCAAACTCTCCCATAAGATTTACATGGGAAAAGCAAAGCAAACCGTTTCATTCATACGGCCTATTAACTCCAATTTAAGTCCAAATGGTTAATAACAAATCGTCAAATGTTTATTACGTGGGACAGGATAGAACTAGATTGCTTCCTCAATAGGATTAATTTAATTAGGAGTCTATAGCACAATTTTATATCATTGTCAGTTTGCTTTTCTCATTACCCAATATTCGGATATATTTTCCCCTTGTTATTGCCCGTTTCAAATGCCGAGATGCATCATGTCAAACAGATGGAATTTTAACAAAATGCGTATTAGAAACTCATGCTTTAAGGATTATATTTTATCTTAAGATTGTAAAAAGAATGTTCAAACCATTACATTCACCGCTCTTACTGTCTGAAATAATTCTTGAATCAAAATTGCAATAACTAGATGTTTAGAATCTTGACCTTGAGCATAAATTTAGAAAAGAGTTAGGGGGATATAGGGGGATTATATTTATATTATATTAGTCCCCCAGCGCCGGATACTTCTGACTTTCATAGTTCAAATGGTGCACTTTAGTAGCTAATATGATAAAATCAACAAAAAATTAGCATATGTGATTTTGTATGTCAGAATCGCCCACGAACACCGAGATTTGTTTGTTTTTATCTACCGCCGATCGAATTGTTTTGTTTCGGCTAATCTTCAGATCAGCATTACAGCAATATTCGGTCAAACAAAATTTCGTTTTTCATCCATAAAATATCTTCATTAAATATTTTCTAAGCTCCATAGTTCATTTTTCCACAAAGATATTTAATTCCTTAAAAAATGCAGATTGTTCTCAGCGATTTCTGTCACCCAGTACCGGAAAGCGAGCCGTTCCCCAATACCGAACAGCAAAATGCTTTACTTGGTTGAGTCAAATTCTTGAAGATTTTTGAAAATCTTGATCAAGATTTTGCAAAAAAAATCTTAAATCTTAAATATGAGAAAATAAGGAAACCTGTTGATGATCAATTTCTCATAGAAAACAGGAGAGCATCGATATAGAGCATGAAAAACTGTTGATTTTTATTCAAGGCAATCTTTAGTGCAAGCAATAAGAGATTTTAAACGTTTTGACATGTCTTATTCAGAAATATAAGTCCTTAATTGGTTTATTTACCAATAATATACCTTATTGGTATATTATTGGTATGGACTTTTGATTGGTACTGGGAGACACAATTTTTAAGTAGAGTAAGGAGGGGTAAAAGTGCGATGGGGGAAAAGTACGATTCAATAATTTATCGGTGGAGATTCCGAGTAAATTGACTACATTAGCATGAATGGGTGACAACTTTGACAGCTTGAATCTAACGTAGACTTTGGTTGTTTACGAAGCATAGTTGCTGAGTTATGAGCAAATGTTATTTTAGAGCGGTTTTGATGTAATTTTTCGTTATACGGCAAATACGATATCAACAGGATGATATTACTTGTTGAAAATTTGTAGCAGTGTCACTCACATATCTGATTTGAAAATACGGTGAAAAGAATTTACAAAACATATTTCGCTTTTCCAGAATTTAATCAAACCTCGTCAACCGCCTAGCGGGGTAAAACTTCGATTCACGGACGGGGTAAAAGTGCGATTCGTGAACGATGCAAAAATGTATAGCATATTATATACAGCTTTAGGCACTATATTACAGATACTAGAAATGGAAGATCTGCAGAAAACTGTATGCTCTACAAATGTTGGCCGAAGGAAAACAATGTTTTCCGCTGATGAAACAAAAAACAAACGCTTGGAAAAGTTTCGTTCTGACGGAGGCAGCAATATACCAGCGCAAAATAGGAAAGGTGCAAATTGAGAATACTCCTTACCGAAACATAACGCAGATTGAAGATAATCTGGTTTTGTTAGCTACTGCTGGGCCAATTTCATGGATTCTAGCTTCGAACTTTTGCCCCGAGGTATTCGTACTTTTGCCCCGCTAGTGGGGTAAAAGTGCGAATCGGCACTTGATCAGAAGAATGAAGAATTTATTTTGCAAAACACTATTATTCCAGATGATTTATAGTTGAATGGGAAGATATTGAGTTACTGCATCACTACAAAATGTATTTTGTTGTTGTCCTTCTTTATATCTCACGAAAATTGATGACAACTGCAAACATCGCACTTATGCCCCGCCTAATGATATGATTCTAATGATTTTTATCGATTTTTCATTTGGCTTCTAAAATGGTTCATTAGTGATTCAACAACGTGTATCCTATTTTTATTGGAAAATAGTTTTCTATATTACTCTTCCAGTGAAAAAAAACTGAAGTTATGCAAAGTGTTGATTTTATATATGTTAAAATTCTTAAGTGTCCGGTACTGGGTGACTTACCCCTAATAATGCCTCACAAGTCTCCATAAGATTTTAGAATACTTTGTTTTTCGCTCGGTGAACGACTAGTGAAGGTGCCATTTGCTAGCTTGGTGTCGATCTAACGCGTGAGTAAACTAAGTAAGTATTGACCAGCCGAACTAACGCACTTCGGTCAATTGGACGCTGTTAATCGAACCAAGAGGATAGTGGGGGTTCGGGTTCAAATCACAATCCCGTAGAAGTCACGAATGAACTGAGCTGAAGTCAAACTGAAGTGGTGAGATGAAAAAAACCTGAAAGGCGCCCTGAAGATTTTGATTGAAAAAATGCAGCAATTGAGAAAAAAACTTCTCAGGCGGGTATTTCCCGGTTTACTTGTGAAATTCCCGGCTTTTTCCCGACTGTTAGTGATTCCCGACTTTTTCCCGGTTTTTCCGACTGAGTGGCCACCCTGTAAATATTAATACAGCCAAGATGTGCATTTAAAATTAGCTCTAACAAACATCAGGATCAAATTGGCGGAGTAAATACTAGATTGAGTTATTGATTTAAAATGTCAATTTTAAATTTTGGTTTTTGAATTTCAACTTTTGACATACCTTCTGAATTTTAGTTTTGGTTTTTGACTTTTAATTTTACTCTTGATTGTTTGGCTTGACCTGTGACTTTTTTAACTTTGATTTTTGACTAACTTGTTAACTGTTGATTGTTATTTTGGAACTCGATCTTTGATTCTTTGATTTGCGACCGTATTTTTTCGAGTTTTGATTTTTATTGTTTGAGTTTTGCTTTCAATTTTTGACCATCCGACTTTGAACCAACTGTGATCTTTGGTCTTTGAGGTTGATTTGTTTTGATTAACTTTTACTTCTAAATTTAAACTTTTGAATTTGGAATTTAAACTTTTTATTTCTATCCTTTGGTTTTTGATTTTTTGCTTGTGAATTTTGATTTTTCGTTTTTGACCTTTTATATTTCACATTCAACTAAAATTCTGATTTTGAGTTCAAATTTAATTCTAATTTCAAATTCATAAATCGTATTTCAAGTTCAATTCCACACAATATTTTAAGTCCTATTCCAGGTTTAATCCAATTTGGCGTCCAAATTCTAATCTAGATTTTTTTCAATTTAAGAAATCGGACAAATTCGTTATATAAACCAAATTTTCTCAGGCTCTGCCGTTATCAAGTTAATATATTTTAACGGCAGGGCTGCCAAATAGTTTTTAATTCGATTTGAAAACTAAATTCCAACCAACCCCACGTATTTTAACGTATTTTAACCACGTATTTTAACGTGGTTTTTTTAATTTTATATAAATAATTACTTTCATACATTTGTTTATCGGTTTGCATTTCCATGTGCTTGTTAAGTTCAGTTTGTTGTTCCGTGCACTTGACTGGCCGACCGCTGCATTCATGCTCGTTTAGATCTTCTTGAGAGGTAAACTCCATTCCACATTGGGAACATTTTAAATGTCTCTTCATGTGACGCCTCAGGTCACATTTGTAGCTATATTTTGCATCGCATATATCACATTTGAACGGCTGTGGTGCGAGATACGTGTGGGTCTTCTTGTGAGCACTAAGGTGCGAAGTTGTGGAATACGATAGACCACAGATGTCGCACGTAAATGGTCGCTCATCGCTGTGAACCGAGCGCATGTGGTCTGCGAGCGGGTACGAATATAAGTACCCTTTTCCGCAAATCGAGCATTTAAATGGACGTTCCGAACCATGCCACTTCAAATGTTTGAGGAGAAAGGCTTTTTTGGAAAACTCTTTAGCACATATTTTACATCTGAACTGTTTTTTCTCCGCATGGGTCTCCTTGTGGTTTATCAAGTCGCCGGCTGTTTTATAGACTTTGTCGCATGTCTCACATTCAAATGGACGTACGACGATGTGGGATTTTTTGTGCCTTAAGTAGGATTTGAGTGTAACGGACTTTCCGCAGATGTCACACTGCTTCATCGGTTTGCTGGTCTTATTACTCTGTTCGCCATCAACACAAGCCGCACTGTCGCTGCAACAGAAGAGAAGGCACTGTGAAGAATACTGGAAAGCTTCAGAGTTCAGGATCTTAGTGAAGGATTTTGGAATCCAAAATCGGAAACAACAACTTAAACGGGGTAACTTGCAACAGCTGTGCTATGTAAAAAACCTGTGTTCCGTGAACTGCACGAGGTAAGCTATCAGTAAGACGCTTCTTGTGAGTCGGAAATATGCCAAATTTTCTCGAGATATACTGAAAATGGCCATAGAAGAGGCCAAAAATAAAATATCATCACTGAGAGAGATCAGCCAGCAATATGGTGGTGTCAAATTACGATCAGTCGTAACGTAAGGAACATTCATATATTACGTAACCAAGATATCGAAGATTCTTAATTCCCCCGCTCCCCTTCGTAGCGTAATTTTGTATAATGGAACCCCCGCTCACCATAAGTGCGTTACGGAATTTGTGAATGGTCCTTAAAGAGGGCAGCTCTATTAAGTCCAGGCACGGAATATCAACTGCACATGAATAACACTTAAACTTAAATTCTTACTTTCCGTTATGGGGCTCAAAAATTGTTTGTAACGTATTCATTGCAAAAGCATTGAAAATCGCAAGTCGGATTAACATTTGCATATTCAAGTCAAAAGAAACTTATTCAAATCAACTTCCAGGAAATATTGCTTGTTGCAAGTTACCCCGTTGAACGGGTTGCCTCCGATTGCCTGCCTTTTGGCAGTGCTGCCCGTACATTTGCGTATCGGTGGGTATTTCCATGTGCTCGTTGAGTACAGCAGGTTGTTCCGTACACTCGAATGATCGATCCCTGCATGAATGTTCGTTTAGCTTTTCCTGCGAGGAAAACTCCATTCCACAACGGGAACATTTTAGACACCGTTCTTTTAAATGTTTCTTCATGTGACGCCTCAGGTCAGAATTGTAGCTATATGTTGCATCGCATATATCACATTTGAACGGCTTTGGTGCGAGATACGTGTGGGTCTTCCTGTGTGCTTGTAGATGAGAAGCGGTGAAATACGATAGACCACAGATGTCGCAGGTAAATGGTCGCTCACCGCTGTGAGCCGAACGCGTGTGGTTTGCGAGCGGGTACGCAGATAAGAAACCTTTTCCGCAAATCGACCATTTGTATGGACGTTCCGAACCATGCAACTTTATATGTTTGAGAAGAGAGGTATTTTTGGAAAACTCTTTATCGCATATTTTACATTTGAGCTGAGTTTTCTCCGCATGGGTCTTCGTGTGGCTCTCCAACATCGCGTCGTCGCTGCAACAGAAGAGAAGGTACTGTGAAGAATATTGGAAAGCTTCAGGGTTCAGGATGTTAGTGAAGGATGTTGCAATCCAAAATCTAATATTTTGGAAAATAAATAAATTCGAGATTTAACACTAAAAAGGTCAGTATAAAAAAGTGACTTCCCTCTTGGAGCACTTTCGGAAATCAATTCAAGCGAAAATGAAAATTTTCGCTATGTTTAAAACAGATTATCAATGGATTTCGTGTGCCGGAACGGCTGTGTTATAAAACATGACCGCATGGTTAATGAGAATTAATTTAAATGTCACAATTTCAATTGAGTTTTATTACATTTTATTATCCAACAAAGGTTTACGTATGAAGTTGTCTACAAATCAATGGCACTTCATTCTGCGATCGAGCTTCCGCCGTCGACGGGCAGCTGTCCTTCTAACGCCGGCCCCTGCCGCTTCGGTTTGTGCCGAGCTTCATGTTTAGCTGCTTCCTCTTGCTGTGCAAAGTAACACTCACAATAATTACATCCGTACAGTTGCTGATCGGTGTGCACTTTCATGTGCTTGTTGAGTGTCCAGCTAGCGGTGAAGTTTCGTTCGCAGAACGAACATTGGTACGATTTGTTATTATAAGCATTGTGAGTCTTGGTGTGATTTTTGAGATTTGCGCCCGAGAAAAATGCTTTTCCACACTCCGTACACTTGAACGGTCGATCTCTGCATGTGTGCTCGTTTAGATTTACATAGGAGGAAAACTCCATCCTACATTGGAAACATTTCAAGCATCCCTCTTCGGAATGTTTCTTCGTGTGACGCCTCAGGTCGCAAATGTGGCTATATTTTGCATCGCATATATCACATTTATACGGCTGTGGTTCGAGATACGTATGCGTCTTCTTGTGAGCTTTAAGATAAGTACTTGTAGTATACGATAAACCACAGATGTCGCATGCGAATTGTCGCTCATCGCTGTGAGCTGAGCGCATGTGGCATGTCAGCCGGTATGCAAATATGTAACCTCTTCCGCAAATCGAGCATTTATATGGACGTTCCGAATTATGCACCTTTATGTGTCGGACCAGATTTTTTTTTCGGAAAAAATCTTGATTACATATTTTACATTTGAATTGTTTTTCCTCCGTATGGGTCTCCTTGTGGCTCTTTAAGTGGCCGGCTGTTTTATAGGGTTTGCCGCATATCTCACATTTGAATGAATGTTCGTTCATGTGGGATTTTATGTGCCTAGAGTAGTATTTGAGTGTAACGGACTTTCCGCAAATGTTACACTGCGTCATCGGTTTGCTTTTATGCTGATGTAACGTTTTCTGTATAGAATGTCGAAGAATATCCTTATGATTCTGTTCGCCATCAACAGAAGCCAACATCGCGTCGTCGCTGCAACAGAAGAGAAGGTACTGTGAAGAGTATTGGCAAGCTTCAGGGTTCAGATCTTTTAGTGAAGGATATTGGAATCCAAAATCTGATATTATACAGAATGAAAACGTTCGAGATTTAAGGTGAAGGTCCATTGAGACCGTTTATGATAGCACAATTATATTCAAAACACATACAATTATAGTATTAGTGAATGCTTACACCTGGGATTTTTCGACAGATAACTCCAACGAACCAAATATTTTTCTTTCAGTGTAAACGTTCATAATTAGCAGAGGGCGTTTTCTTTCTCATTCAAAATCGTTTCTACAAAACTCTATGTAGCCATCTTATTCACACGCGAAATCGTACCAACATAACAGTCAATCGGTTGTTTCCCTCGTGTACTACGCATACTGCATTTTGTTACAGCACTGCAAAGATTATTTCAGGAGGAAATGATAGCTACAAAAGCACAAAAATTTGCTTCCCTTCAACTAAATTCCTCTTCGGTTGGTCTGCGAAAACTAAACAATGTTTACATTTTTCCACTCGACCAGCAAACAATCGTAATGGCTTCCATAGTAACCGCGACAGCAGTGAATACCAGAACCGAACTGTACCCTTCAGAAAGTTGTAGCCATTACCGCTCGCGGAAAGCTGGATAAATGTGTCAGTTGTAAAAAATTCTTTGAGAAATTTGAGCCGTTCAGTCATTGTCAGGGTGAAATCAGTGAAAATGTCAATTTCATTTACACGGTCAAAAGCTATACAACAAAGTTCACTGAAAGCTCCAAGAATGGATCAATCCAAGCCATTCTAAACTCTAAATGTTACGGAAAAAATAACAGTTAGTCGATCCGTTTGCTGCATCTACCCGTATAACATTAAACCAATCTAACATTAAAAAGCATCTGAAAACCGCTGCACACAAAATTCGCAGTGTCATGTCGTTTCAAACAAAATGAAGGAAAAGTTAATACCTGAGCCTAAAAATTGATTCGGCATCGAAACATCATAGCCATATTTTTTTTTTTTTTTTTTTTCCCGTGTTGGGGACTTACCACTGCGACCATTATTTTGATCTATTGTGGTGTGTCCTCTTTTAATTTATGCCATGTCGTATCAGTGAGCTATCAAAGTTTGATGAGCCACCTCAACTACTGTTGGCATTTATCCCAATCAGGTGATGCATTTCGTATGAAATTTATCACCTGATTAGGAGCAGCATTCCAAATATCACAGGGCTGAGTCAGCCCCTTATCAAGATATCTACGTCGTTTATGATATAGTGCAACACAGTCGCACAACAAATGTTCGGAGCTTTCAATTTCATGATTACAAAAGCGACAGTTAGCTTCATTAAGTTTACCGATGAGTTTCAGGTGGTACTTACAAGGACAATGTCCTGTTATCAAACCGGTGTATGTGCTCAAGTCGGATTTTGAAAGGTTTAATAGTTTTTGTGATTGAAGAGCATTTGGCTCTATGAAACGTTTCGATTGCCGGGCATTCGAGGTAATATTCCAGTTAGACTGTACCTTTAGTTTTTCCAAATTCCTAAGTTCCATTTTAAGGGCACATGAAGATAGTCCAAAAAAGGGTTCGGGTCCTATGAACTGCATGGATGACCCCTTCTTTGCCAATTGATCAGCAGTTTCGTTCCCTTTGATTCCGCAGTGACCAGGAACCCAATAGAGGTTGACCATATTGCGACAGGAAAGTTTTTCCAACAGTTTTATGCATTCCCACACCAGTTTAGAAGTGTGAGTTTTTGATTTTAAAGCATTCAATGCTGCTTGACTATCCGAGCAAATGCATATATTTGCATTTTTGTAGTTTCTTTTTATGCAGATAGATACACACTCTAGTATTGCATATATTTCTGCTTGAAATACAGTGGGATGTTTTCCCATTGAAACTGAAACGTTAATCCCTGGGCCTGTTATACCAGCACCTGCCATGTTATTTTGTCTTGATCATAGCCATATACTTGGTATTAATGCACAGCATATGTTCTACGTGATAAAGTTGTCATCCGGACATTAGGTAGGTTTTTATACAGATTTTTAAAAATCAATATTAATTTAACTATGCTTAACTATACTTGCATTTTTAACCTTCCTAATGCATTAGAAAAAAGTTACATATTATGCATTAAGGGTCGAAAACGACCCAAGTTTTGAAATTGCTCTCATTCATCCATTTTCAATCCGAATTTCGTTTTCTTTACCTCGTTTGAAAGATATGGCCAAAAACTAGCACCCAAGGTATGTTGGGGAATATTTGTTGACTGATGGCCACTTCTGCGTCGGTTCCGGAACACCCACTACCAGGTCCCGGGGGACATTTTTATATTTTGAGATAATTCTTTTTGCGGCACATCAAATCACATTGGCTTGATAAAATAAGATTAATGGAAGTGCAATGGGAACATTTTGGACCCAAGCGGCCATTTCCTCATTGGTTCTGGAACATCCGGTACCCGGTTTTTGAGGACAATTTTAAATTTTAGGATGATTTATCTTGCGACACGTCAAATTACATCAGCTTGATAACGTAAGACTATTGAAAGTATAATAAAGACATTTTGAAGGCAAATGGCTACATCAGCATTGGTCCCGGAACATCCGGTACCCGGGTTTTGGGGCCATTTTTGTATTTTAGGATAACCCATCTTGCGACACATCAAATCACATCGGCTTGATTAAATAAGACTGATGAAAATAAAATAAGGTCATTTAGAAGCCAAATGGCCATTTTACCATCGGTTCCGGAACATCCGGTACCTGGTTCCGCGGGATATTTTTGGATTATGAAATAATTCATCTTGCGGCACATCAAATCACAACGCCTTGATCAAATAAGACAGTTACAAGAGCTATGGGGACCATTTGAAGACAAATGGCCATTTCATCATCGGTTCCGGAACATCCGGTGCACGGTTTATGAGAATATTTTTGGATAGGATAATTCATCATGCGCCACATCAAATCACATTGGCTTGATGAAATAACACTAATGGAAGTACAATGGAAAAATTTTGGAGCCAAAATTAGCATTTCACCATCGGTTCCGGACTATCCGGTATCCGGGTTTTGGGGACATTTTTGGATTACAGGGTAATCATCTGCCCCGAGTTACCCCGTTTTATTGTTCATTATAAATACCGGGTACCGGATTATATGCGACTGACGCCCCATTATACTTCCATTTTTTATCAACGCATTATTTTATCAACGCGATGTGATTTGAGGTGCCGCATGGTGAATTATCTCAAAAGCCAAAAATGTCCCCCGAAACTGGTACCGGATGACCCAGTACCGATGGTAAAGTGGCCATTTGGCTTCTAAATGACATTGTTTTACTTCCATCAGTCTTATTTTATCAAGCCGATGTGATTTGATATGTCGCATTATGAGTTATCCTAAAATACAAAAATGTCCCCAAAAACCGGGTACCGGATGTTCCAGGACCGATGCTGATGTAGCCATTTGCCTTCAACATGTGTTTATTATACTTTCAATAGTCTTATGTTATCAATGTGATGAAATTTGACGTGCCGAAATAGAAATCATCCTAAAATTCAAAAATGGCCTCAAAAACCAGGTACCGGATGTTCCGTAACCGATGGGGAAGTGGCCATTCGGGTTCAAAATGTCCCCATTGTACTTCCACTAGTCTTATTTTATCAAGCCAATGTGATTTGATGTGCCGCAAAATGAATTATCTCAAAATATAAAAATATTCCCCGGGACCTGGTAGTGGGTGTTCCGGAACCGACGCAGAAGTGGCCATCAGTCAACAAATATTCCCCAACATACCTTGGGTGCTAGTTTTTGGCCATATCTTTCAAACGAGGTAAAGAAAACGAAATTCGGATTGAAATTGGATGAATGAGAGCAATTTCAAAACTTGGGTCGTTTTCGACCCTTAATGCATAATATGTAACTTTTTTTGCTGTGGCTCTTCTAGATGTCGCTGAAAGCTGAAACTCCCCCACAATGCTAATTTTCCAAAGTTAGGAAAAGTCAGAAAATTTCAAGTCTCTAGCTCTTACCGTTACTGAGTATCAAGCTTTGTAAGTATGCCGATGGGTCGAAAACGACCCCAATGCACTAGGAAGGTTAATAAAGGTATGACTGACGTAAAGGATAAGATAGACCGCACAATTTTTTAAAACACAATTCAAATGAAGCTATTGAGAGTTACGGCATAAGTCTACAGACAAAATATTCTCCGTTACACGTTATAATACCGGTTCTAACATGATAGCGGCAGCTAAACTTTTAAAAAACGAAATAACCAAACAGTCTGTGATGAAATCACGGAACGAAACTGATGAGGATTATGAACCAGAAACGAATGAAGAGTTTTTAGAAGCACTCAACCTGGAGCTACAGGAAAATTTGAGTATAGTCCGTTGTGCTGTGCACACTTTAAACAGCTTGCCATACCAGAAGTGGTCAACAAATCCATTAAAGATGAAGTTTATGCTTCAATTTTGCCGAATTTGATTCAAAACGTTGAATTTGAGCTTCAAGCTTTCTATTTAATTTCAAACCCTGAAATTTAATTAGGCAAATGTTTTATGATTTAAACTTTCCGATTGTTTTATAATGTTTCTTTTCTTGGTAAGGTTAGTTTGTCAGTTCTAGGTTTATGCGCTCTTAGCTTAAATTTGTTTTTATTATCTTCTCTTCAATTTTTATACTTCCAATTTAAAATAAATATTCATGAAATATTAGGTCAGGTCTGCGTCCTGAAAGTAAAAACAAGTTAGATTAAAACTTCTCGGTCGATGGTTTCTACAGTAGACAGAGGAAGACGAACAATTTGTGTCTAAAAATAACCCAACCAGATACCTCGCTACATTAATAAGGGGGGTTGTGCAGTCTCCTTTTGTCCAGCGTCTCTATGATTCAAAGGTACACGGGTACCAGCGAGCCACACGCCCTGGCGGGTGTTGTAGGTCCAAATCGGGTTATAATCTCTGCTTATAGCTTGATTCGACCCATGCACCTTCCAGCATTGGACAAAAGGTTGGAGTCACAACAACTTGTTAAGCGTAGCTACATGTTACCACCCCCCTCCCTTCCTTTCCATTCTTTCCCCTCAATTCCCAAAAAATTTTCATTGCTTTCCCTACCGTCCCTTCATCGATCGTAGAACCATCGCACAGTGGGACGGCTTCAAAAATAGGCGGACATCAGCTTTTGCGGCGAAACTATAAAGTTCTCTGCTCTAGTGTCTTCGCAAAAGTTTCTTGGTTTTTAATGTATTTTTTTATTAGACAAAGAAAAGTTACATTAAGGGGGTGGGTAAATATATAGAGAAATTAACCTTTTTATTTTAGGTCCAAAATAAACAGCCTTTAAGGAAAAGTGGTAGAGGACGTTATTTAAAGAGTATTTCGTGAAGCAAGAAAATTCCTATCCCTTAAGGGAAAAACGATATTGAGCTACACAATAACAAACCCCCTTAATATGAGTTTTCCTAATTTTACTTGCTTATTTCCATTTGTACGTAGTTTTGATGTTCAGTAAAGTTTAAGATATAATAAAAATACATCTTTTTGCTGAAGAGAGCGAAGCTCTAACCTTATGGGATTTTGAGCTGTTACAGTTTTCATATTATTTTATAGTCAATTTTAAGCTGATTTATTTCAAAAAGGCGCAAGTATGCGCAGCCAACCTTAGCGACTTTAAGTTTTGTAATGTAGTGCCTTTCAATTCATGTATATGTCACGGTGGAACACGGTGGAACATTTGAGCAAACTGCGACTGAAATATCACGTTTTACGCCTGAAAAATTATATAAAATAACATAATAGACCAATACAGATGGTATAAACCCGTTTAAAATAAAAATATATTTGATAATATGATTTAAAAATTCAAAATGGTCGCCAGCTTGATCGACTCTAGTTAGTATATTTTCATTTATCTGATAATTGTAAACGACTGGACGTGTGATGTGGTGAAAAGTCATTTCGGGATGTTGGTAACAAGCCAGTTTTTCCTGCACCAATCGAGAAATAAATCCAAGAACCTCTGCAACCGGACACATTCATCTATAGAACCGATCAACGAGTATAATTTCAGATCATTCAGAGCATACATAAGCATGCATCCAACTCCAAGTAATATTATTGAAAACCAACGCAAACAGGAGAGGTCCATTGTTATTGCCTTGAGGAACATCCAAGCAGTTGGTAAACTGGAAGAAGAAAGAGGAGTCAAACTGCACACGTAGAACTCTATGGTACAGATGATAGGAATTGAGCTATATTCTAAAAATCCGAAAAGCGCCAAATCGCGAATTTTTTTGCAGCAGTATCTTAAATCGCCAGTTGAAAGCTTGCAGACAAATAAAGATTGCGAAACCTGTCTACGTCGACTAATTTTACGAGTGTTTAAATCCAACAGACGACAGCGGTCTTCGTACGGCGTCAAATATTACTGATCCCTCCAGGAAAGATGACGATGCGCATATCGAACAGATTTTCGCTGTGCACTTTCTAGTCTGGTGTACCGGAGAGACCCGTGCGGGTTCCAAACGATGCTCGCACACTGTAGCGTCGACCGTACAATAGCACAATAGAGAGCTTTGAAACGAAGCGGGTCAATGAATTCGCCAGCGATCTCAAATATGAACCCAAGGCTACGAATGGACTTGCCAATGGTGGCAGAAATGTGAGACTTCATGGTGAGTTTCTCGTCAAGTATTACTCCAAGATCCGTACTCTGTTCTACTGAATTAGTCTGGCTCCGGAATATTGAGTACATAATGTACATTGAGTAGTAACGTTGCATCGTTTATGTAGATACAGAATAGTAGCGATCCCAAACTGTTACCCTGTGGTACACCAGAACTAGTTATAAACGCGACAGACCAGCATTTGTCAGGCTGTATGAAAAGTCGCCTATCCGTAAGGTATGTTTCCAATCATCTGCACAATCTTGTTGTGCGCCCAAGTTTCTCCAACTTGCACATGTTTTGAACACCAATTTTGCCCAAATCCTGCCACAGGTAAGTGAGGTGCTCGCAGAGGTTCATGTAAAGCCTTAGGGAGCGAGCAGCGATTCTTGCTATGAAAACATGACATGCTGTTAGGGGTCTGGTTTGCCTTACACACGGAATAAGGTTTTTGTATAGTAGAAGATGTGGCATTTAGAACGGTGATCGCACGATAATTCTCTCAGTCCATCTCTTGCCTTGTAGATCAGGCAGATAATCCCATCATTCCGCTCCTCCGGCAACTATTTACAATTCCCATCATAATAAGTTCCGCTCTGTTGCCATACTTCCCAGCTGATGTATTGATCTTCAGCTGGTCCTTGACGTCCCTAACTTAATCTATGGTTGAGGTTAACATCTCTCTTACCAATAAAATCTCTTTCTCCGCCGGCACGGTCCTCTAACTAAGCGCCATTCAGCCGATCGTCGAAGTGCTGCTTCCACCTTTCGGTCATCTTACGACTGTCTGTCAAGGTATTACCATTAATATCCCGACACATTTCGGCTTCCGGTAAAAAACCTCTACGAGATGCGTTGAGTTGCTGGTAGAACTTTCACGTTTCCTGAAAACGATGCTGCAATTTCGAATCGCGTACTCCTGCTTTTCCATTCAGTGCTTTTTCTTCCTGAGGCTCGCTGTATCCTCTATCTATGTCTTCTCATTGTCTATGTCTGCAACACTGTTAATGGCTATTTTGATGGTAATCCAACAGTCCTCGAGAAGGGTTTCGTCCAGTTCATCATCTTTCGAAATCCTAATCGAAACTGAAGACGTCATCGAATGTTCTTCACAATGGAGAATTTTAAAGGCATCTTAGTCACTACTAGATTGTGGTCCTACCCATCCAGCTAACTGCGAGGTACGATGCTGTTCTAACAAACCAAACGTCGTATGTTTGAAACTCGGCTGGACAGTGCTACTAGAGTCAGTAGGATCGTGGCATTAGTCCCGTAATTGTCTTGTACTCTAGTAACCGGATGCATAGTCTGTCGGTAAAGAAGGATGATGTCTTATAGACGTCTATAACCCAAGGGTTTGCTTTGCTTTTTTAGGTAGTTCATCTTTAGTTCAACTTTAGTGCTTCAATAGGAACTCACATCAATGTTGTCTGAGAAGTACTGACTGAGTCAACCAAAACGTGGTCGATCTGTATTGCTGTTTGATTTGGTGACTTCCCGGTGTAGTTGTGAAGAAGAATACATACGAGCATGCTTGTGGAGGCGGTAAAATCATCTCGTCGTTATCAGCGTAGAGCCGGGGTGGCTCGCGCTGTTTGACGCAATAGTCTCCGTTCAACTTGATCCTTCTCCACTCGTCAATTTCACAGGCATCTCAGAAGTCGCAAATCACCTGGCTGAACCATCTTGCCAGTCGAGCTTCTTTGTTGCTGGTGCCGCAGGGGTTGTCGAAGAGAACTGAAGTTTTTGGAGCGTCTTAGTAGAATAACTTGGAAATCTCTTGTAAATCTCTAAACTCTCCGTTACATCCATCTTCCACGCAGAGCAGTTGTTGTTTATGTTCTTTATTGCATAAAAAATCATCTGACTACATGTGGTCTTAATGAACTAAAGTTACATATATATAAAATATCACAAGCTACTAGAAATACGTTGCCGAAAGGTTTTTGTGGACACGTTGAAATCGAACAAGTGATATGTATCTTGGAATCGTCCGCTCACACTAAGCATTGTTACCGTCAACAGTGTTTCTAAGAGGTTGTTGTAACCATCGTCTCGGTCTTAGAATACGTTGTGGTGCGTAGATATGTAGTTTACCAAGCAGCGCGGAACTGTCAATCTCGGAACGTAAAATTTTTGCACCGAAAACAGCTTGGTTTCGATGCTAATCAATGCACACCGGTCTTCATAAGAAGGTAAGTCTTGCGGGTGCGTCCATGGAAAATTACGTAGATCGTATCGAACAAACTTATGCTGCACTGATTCGATTCGGGAAATCCATACTTCTTCATAAGGCGACCATACAACTGACGCGAATTTAAGAATGGATCTTACCAATGCGCGAAGACAAAGTGGATCGGTGAAGTCGTCAGCAATTTTCGAAATGAAACCTAGTTGGCGGTTGGCCTTCGCTACAATAGATGAGTAGTGCATTTTAAAAGTTAGTTGGTAATCTAACAGAACGCCTAGATCCTTAATTTGGTCGACTCGATTCAAAATAGTCCCGTCGATGGTGTAGTTGAACAGAACAGGATTCTTCAGACGCCGGTAAGAAATCACACAGCACTTCGCTATACTAACCACAAGACGATTTAGTCGGCACCATCTGGTAAACCTGTCCAGCATATCCTATAGACGGAAACAATCATCTAACTTGCGGATGGCAAGGTATATCTTCAAATCATCTACGTAAGCACACTTCCGTTTGATAGGATCAGGGAGACATCATTTAAGAAGAGAGCGAATAGAAGGGGTCCCAAATTACTTCCTTGAGGAACGCCGCACCGTGGAGTGAATATTGTCGATTCAGCTGATCCTATCTTTACATATAACTGTCGGTTTGTCAAATAAGATTTCAGCCAATCACACAGCCTATCCGAGAAGCCGAGACGACGAAATTTTGCGTACAATTAGTGATTGAAAAAGAATGTTAATAGAATAGAAATCACATAATTGCTACATCTTTATGAATCGACCGGTATCTTAATCATAAAAATCTGTTCATAATTGGCAGAGCTATTAGCGTTCAAAATCTTTCACATTTTGTGACGCTGGCACTTTTTGATTTTTTGGAATAAAACCCTATCTCAAACATTGCCATAAGACGTAGTCCAACGTCAAAAACAAGCAGCTTTATCACACCTTTTTAGGAAAAATTTCATAAAAAAGCCATAAGAAACACTTATTTCAAAGCTTTTTGCTTCTAAAAAGTTACTAAATTTCATGAAGTAGAAGGTTTAAGAGCAATTTTCAATACAAAACCTAGCTGCATTTTCTGAAAATAAAACCGCATTGGGAAATTGGTTACCAGATCCTTCTTAACGTTGTAAATTTAAAAAATATTACGACCTTTTTCAATAATGATTGCTTTGCTGTATTACCATAGCACGCTTATTATCGTAGTAGGCGTTGCCATATTATCACGAAAGCTCAGTCATTTTCATCAGTTCAGTTCATCGCTGTCATTTTTGGTCATAGTGCGTTGTTTATCGGGTGTGATCGAAAATTAGTTTGCTTTTACTAGCTTTTACTGTTACATAAAATATCAAGTATGAGCAAAAATTAGTCACATATTAGCTACACATATGACACATGAGTTGATTTATGTCCCATAGTATGGTTACACAGCGAAAGTAAATTTCCCGTAAACATTACTTACTAGTTCTGTTTAAAGTTAATGAGAACCTCACATCGAATGCGTGAATCACGTCGTTCCGGAACAAACTGCCAGGTAAATATATTTGTAAGCAACTACCTAATTCTATTTGGGACCAGTAAGGAATCAAGAGAGAACACGTTGGAAAATTGTGTGAGGGATTCAGGCAAACCATGTTTGCATATTGCGTCCGTACTTCTGATCAATTAATATTATCATCAAGATCATTGATCATCCTTCTGATGCCAAACAGATCCCAAACAATATCCAAACATAACAAAAAGGCTGTGCATATAACAGCAGAGGGAGAAGTCGCGTCGCGTCGCAGGTCGTTTGCACTCTGTACGGGTCCCTAGTCTCGGTGGCCAAATTATACTGGCAGCAGCTAACGCTCAGCCAACCGTCGCGTCCAGCACTTCAATAAAACTATTTTGATTATACAGTAACTAGTATTTTACAATAACTATAAAGTTTGTCACAAAAATTGGCAATTTCTAGTATTGCATTAGAATAATCGACATTTTCCAAGCAATTGAAATAAAAATCCTCAAAATAAATTGAGAGGTTATCAAAGGGACGATTCAAATATGACGTCCACCAAATTTCTGCTTTTTTTGACCCCCCCCCCCCCCTCTCCCCTCTGTCCGATTGTGTCACAAAACTCAATTCGTTTATTGTTCAATGGTAATTTTCGATAGCCCTGAGGGCTTATTGTACCGGCTCCCGCTACTTTGGACCACTATTCCGTAGAGACTTTTTAATGCAATACACTGTGGTCTGGCCAAATGACGTTTTGCCATATCTTGGCAATCTCCTCTGGCGTCTGCTAATTCGTAATCACTTTCCTGGCGTACACACTAATTTTCACAAACTTGCTATAAAACAATTCCTATGTTCTGATGTAGCACTTGAAAGTAAACGTAAATGTGTTATAAAACATGACCTCATGATTGGGTAGGGTTAATTGAAACATCACAATTTTATTTACATTTTATTTTATTTTTTTATCTTCTAACAAAGGTTTAAGTATGAAGCTGTTTATAAATCAGTGGTTCTTTATGTAAGTTATGCAACTTATCAGTTTACACCTTCCTTCGAGCTGCGATCGACGGGCAACTGTTTAGTTGCTTCTTCTTTCTGTGCAAAAGTTACTGCTTATCGGTGTGCATTTTCATATGGTTGTTGAGGGCCTGGCGTGCGGAGAAATTTCGTTCGCAAAGCGTACATCGGTGCAATTTGGTATCTTTATTTACCTCATGTACCTTTTTATGTTTAATGAGATTTGCGCCCCTGAAAAATGCTTTTCTACACTCCGTACACTGGAATGGTCGCTCTCGGCATGTGTGCTCTTTAAGATTTTCATGAGAGGAAAACTTTTTTTTACAACGGGAACATTTCGAGCATCGTCCCTTCATGTGCACCCTCAATTGGGATTCGAGCCTATATTTTCCATGGCATACATCACATTTGAACGGCTTTAGTTCGAGATACGTGTGAATTTTCTTGTGAGCTTTAAGATGAGAAGCTGTAAAGTACGATAAACCACAAATGTCACATGGAAACGGTCGCTCATCGCTGTGAGCTGAGCGCATATGCCTTTCGAGCTGGTACGGATGTATGTGTCCTTTTCCGCAAATCGAGCATTTATGCGGCCGTTCCGAACCATGCAACTTCATATGTGTGTGAAGATATCTTTTTAGGAAAAAATCTTTATCGCAAATTTGACATTTGAATTGTTTTTTCCCCGTATGGCTTTCCTTGTGGTTCTTTAAGTCGCCGGCTGTTTTATAGGTTTTGTCGCATATCTCACACGCAAATAAACGGACGTGGGATTTTTTGTGCTTGTAGTAGCTTTGGAGTGTAAGGGACTTTCCGCAAATGTCACACTGCTTCATCGGTTTGCTTGCCTTACTACTCTGTTCGCCATCAACAGAAGCCAACGTCGCGTCGTCGCTGCAACAGAAGAGAAGGCACTGTGAAGAACATTGGAAAGCTTCAGGGTTCGGGCAGGATCTTAGTGAAGAATTTTGAAATCCAAAAGCTGATAGTTTCGAGAATTAATAAGTTGGAGACTTAACACTAAATAGGGTAAACAAGTTAAATTGAACTTCTCGTCCGTTGGTTCGACCACAATAGATGGAGGAAGAGGCACAATTTGCGTCTAATGGAACGGACTGGGTTTATAGTGAAATTCAACAAAAATCTTCCATCATTATGTGTTCGCCCTGAAAAGGGCCGATTGTTTGATTATTATTGAATATTGAATCGCGTTTCATTGGTATTGTATTGGCAATTGTTATTTTATTCTATTATGTACGGTCCCAACTTTTCCCTTTTTTTCATTCGGGTTGCTATCAAAATAGCATTTTATTCAATGTTATTATAGGACAAAGGATTCAGACATTATAAATCAATAACTAAGTAGGTTAAGCTCACACTTTCATCCCGTGATCGAGCTATTTCCGTCAACGGGCAACGCTACTGATTGTAACGACGTCGTTGGCGTTTGCCCCTTTTGCTTGTGCCGAGCTTCATGCTCGTCTGCTTCCGCTTGCTGTGCAAAGTGACAGTCACAATAGCTACATCCGTACAGTTGCCTGTCGGAGTGCACCTTCATGTGCTTGCTAAGATTATAGCGCCACCGGAAGCTTCGTTCGCAGAACGAACATTCGTACAGTTTGTTATCCTTGTGTACCGTTCGATGGTGGTTTGTTAGGTATTTAACGGCCACAAATGTTTTCCCACAATCCGTACACTTGAACGGTCGCTCTTTGCAGGTGTGCTCTTTTAGACTTTCATGAGAGGAAAACTTCACTTTACAATGGGTACATTTCAAACATCGTCCTTCCGAATGTAGCTTCATGTGCACCCTCAGGTTACTTTTGTGGACATACTGTGTATCGCACAGGTTACATTTGAACGGCTTCTGTTCGAGATACGCGTGGGTCTTCTTGTGGGCTTTCAGAGAAGAAGCCATCTTATACGAAAGGCCACAGATGTCGCAGCTAAACGGTCGCTCATCGCTGTGATAAATCATGTGGCTTAGCAGCGGGTGCAGAAATAAGAACCCTTTTCCACAAATCGAGCATTTATGCGGACGTTCCGAACCGTGCATTTTAAGGTGTCGGGCTAACTGTTCCTTGCGGAAGAAATCTCTGTCACAGATTTCACATTTGAATTGCTTTTTCCCCGAATGGCTTATCTTGTGGCTCTTCAAGTTGCCGGCTCTGTTGAAGTTTTTGCCGCACGTCTCGCACTCGAATAAACGTCCGTCGATGTGGGCCTTCTTGTGCCTCCTGTAGTTTTTGACAGTAACGAGCTTTCCGCAAATTTCGCACTTCGTCATAGGTTTGCTTTCGTCCAGCTCCAAAGACTGTTCTGTAGCGTGGAAACCTGTCCGGCCATCAACAGAAGCCGCCATCGCGTCACCGCTGCAACAGAAGAGAAGGTACCGTGAAGAATATTGGAATCCAAAATCTGATTATTTGGAGAATAACTAAGTTCGATATTCATGTCTAAATTGGACAGTGGTCCTCTTTCTCGAAATTGTGATGTGTGGTTTACTTTTTTCATTGCCGCATTTCCAATTATTTATTGTAAGGGGAGCGCCGGACAGCACCTAACACCCAAGGACACTTTATGGTTCGAATACTGCACCTCAATAACGACTGTGATATTGAAGATTGCAGTGAAACGACTAAATTCAATCTGCGGTGCGTTTTAAATAGAACCACTGCTGTGCTTTGTATTAGTAAGTTATATTACCTATCAATTGTTTTGCTTTGTCAAACAATATCAATCAAATTGTCTCTGTGCTATTTTATATTTTATCAGAAGATTTTTAATGGATATCTATACCTATAAAGAAGGATTTCTGTCTGTCTGTCCGTATGTTCCTTATAGAATCGAAAACTACTGAACCAATCGGCATGAAAATATGCATGTAGAGGTTTTTTGGGGCCAGGAAAGGTTTAAGTGATGGTTAGAAACCCCTCCCCCCACTAAGAGGGGGGGCTCCCATACAAATGAAACACAAATTTCTGCACAACTCGACAACTGATCAAGCAAATAGAACAAAATTTGGCAGTGGGTGTTTTCGGTGACAAGAATTTATTCTATGGTAAATTGAGACCCCTCCCCTCTTTATAAGGGGAATTATAACTCCTCTCCTCTTTAAAAGGGGGAGGGGGGCTTCCATACAAATTTCGTCATAACTCGAGAACTAATCAAGCAAATGGAACCAAATTTGGCATGTGAAGGTTTTCGAGGGCAAGAATATTTTCTATGATAAATAAGGACCCCTCCCCACTTTAAGAGGGGGGGCTCCTATACAAACGAAATACAAATTTCCTCATAACTCGAGAACTAATCAAGCAAATGGAACCAAAATTGACACGTGGGTGTTTTTGGAGACAAAATTTTTTTCTATGATGAATTGGGACCCCTACCCACTTTAGGAGGGGGGGGCTCCTATACAAATGAAATTCAAATTTCCTCGTAACTCGAGAACTAATCAAGCAAATGAAGCCAAATTTGGCATGTGGAGGTTTCTGGAGGCAAAAATATTTTCTATGGTGAATTAGGACCCCTCCCAACTTTAAGACGGGGTGCTTCTACACAAATGAAATACAAATTTCCTCATAATTCGAGAACTAATCAAGCAAATGGAACCATATTTGGCATGTGGGTGTTTTTGGAGGCAACCATTTTTTCTATGATGAATTAGGACCCCTTACCTTTTTAAGAGGGGGGGCTCCTATACAAACGAAATACAAATTTCCTCATAACTCTAGAACTAATCAAGCAAATGGAACCAAATTTGACATGTGCGAGTTTTAGATGACAGAAATTTTTTCTATGGTGAATTACGACCCCTTCCCCTTTTAAGAGGGGAGCTCCCATACAAATGAAATTCAAATTTCCTTATAACTTGAGAACTAATCAAGCAAATGGAACCAAATTTGGCATGTGGGAGATTTTGGAGTCTTGAATTTATTTTACGATAGTTAGAGACCTCTCACTTCTGTGGTAGGGGGATATGGACTCTCATACAAATAAAACAGAAAATTTTGCGAAACTCAAAAACTAATCGAACTCGAGAAATTCGAGACTCTTCAGTAAAACATTAGTCAATACAAGACCACAAAAACTATCTATAGTAACACTAGATCATTCAGGACGACACGGTCGCGAGTGTTGCCGGGAACCCGCCGTCGGAAGCGCCGCCCACTGGGGGGCTTGCAAAGCTCGAGATTGTGACAAAGATCATCCGAGATTCATGATTTATGTATAACACAGGTTAATTTGTGGCAATACGAAGTTTGTCGGGTCAGCTAGTTGTCTGATAAAATCCGAAAACATCAAGCATTATGGTTGAAACCTAGTTGTTCCATTGATGTAATTTTCAATTTCAAAGTTTTCCGAAATTTTGGCATCACTGGGTATGAGCGCAGCAGCTCTGGTAGCTTTGGGTAAACAAACATAGTTGCAGCAGATTTACGTAGTGAATTTTTCTACTATTAAGCTTGAGGGCCGGCAGCAATTTGACAAGAATCGATGACAGCTCGCTATCGCTGCTGGGATTTTACTTGCATGCTATCTGCAAGTTTCTTTTCTAACTGAATGTTCTAGCTGAAAACCCCCGTCCAGGGGGTTTACGCACATTGTGTAAAATATTCACAATTTTTCCTTTAATATTTATGTACGTTGGGCATGAAAATGTCTGTCATCCCCAACTGTCAATTCGGATATCAGCTAGCGCCCGAGTTAGCAAAGCTGACATAAGAAAAAGGTTCGAGGAAGTTTCCACGTGGAAAGGATGGATGGACCATGAAGGTATCATGAATATTATGTCTGATCAGAGGCGTGTATTCAGCGGCGACGACGCGCCCTTTCAGCTTCATTCGAAGTCGTGAAGTCGTTGCACAGAAAGGTTGTAGACCAAGCGAGTGATAAACAGAATAGGGATGTGAAAACTGTAATTAATTACTGATAGTTATCAGTAAGCAATAATTTCACTAAGTATCGCAGTTATTGATGCTTACTGATACAGTTACGTCGTCCCGTTAGAAAAATCAGTTGGATTAAAGTTAATGGTCGGTAGTTGCGTACGGTAGACGAAAGTGACATAATATGTCGTCATTGTCGTCAGCAGCCTAGAACCGGGGGCAAGCAAGCAGTCAAGCAAGTTTCAAGCAGTCGTCTCTATTCAACTGGATCTCGGGCCATTCGTCGCAAATTTCCCAGTCGTCTCAAAAGTCATAAATCACTATCGACTTGGTCAAGCCATCTTGCATGTTGAGTTTTCGTGTTTCCGGTGCCGGTGGGGTTGTTGAAAAGAAATGTAGTCGTTGCTCTGTCGTCCGGCATCCTTACGACATGCCCGGCCCACCGTAGCCTACCGACTTTCGTCAGATGTAGATGGGAGTCTCTGAGATGCACAAGCAGTGAAAGTATGTCGTGATTCATATACTTCTACACTTGATGAAAATCATGCCTCTCGTTTCGATACTCGCTGGTCGCAACACCACCTCAAGAGTGATGTTGAACAGCATACTGGATAAGCTGTCACCTTGTCCTAACCCGTGTTCACCGTGTCTCCAAATAGGGCTGTCGGTATTGGGCGCTTTTGGTGAAAACCGGTATTTCGGTAATGGCATAGAAAATACCGGTAATACCGGTAAAATACCGGTATTGACAGATTATGCGAAATTAATAGAAATGTTGACGTTTTTCAGTAAATATCTTTTTTTTTTCAAACTTTAGCTTCAGTATTGTTGCTCAACAAAGCGGAATTCAAGCAGATATAATGCGCTCAGCGATTTATTTCCCTTGCTAGAACGGGCCTTGTTGCCAACGTTTCCAACGATTAAAAAAACTTACACTTTCATCGAAGTTTGACGAACGGCTCTCAGCGCATAAGGATTTTTCCTTTCATTTCTTCAAATTAATAATTGGGAAACCCACTTTTAACTATTTTCAAAAAACCCTGTATTGCAGCTTCCAGCAGAATGATTGCCCCGGCCTCCTACAGTCTCTTCACGAATTTTTCCTCCATCCTTAAATCGAAACAACCTTGCATAGCGTCTTCATTATCGTTCACAGATACCTTCTCTTCTCTGTTATCAATCCGACTATTCGCAGATACTGGCTTGAAGATTTCATTTGCTTGTTTAATCAATGTATCACTCGAAAGACTTGGAAAATATTCCAAATTCTTTACTGGCAGATCCTTTCATGGCTAGAATACTCAAAAAGCGCAAAGATCCCCGTATTCTGATCAGGGCCCGGCATTATCGAAACAAATAAATGAAGCTGACTTTCTTTTACCTTCGCTTCATGCATTAAGCGACTGGTTTCATTTGTTGAACAGAATGTTTCAAGCATGCTTCAGCTGAAATTAGTGCCTGTTTCAAATGACGACGACTGACAGTCAGACACAATTTGTCGATGTTGAGTAGGTTAATTATAATGTGCGTTAAATTGTAGAAAATATTACTCAAATTCAACTCAATTGCATTCAAAGTTGCTGGCCTTCTACTGAATATTTGATAGAAAAATACAAATGAAACGTTAAAACCGGTCGTCATGATGAAGTGAAAACCATTTCATTGACGTTGCTTGAAGAAAGTTTTGAAACGACGCTGCGGCGCTGCTTCAGTTGAAACCGAAGTTTCATTACTTCATCGTTAAGTGACGATTTACTATTGTAAGTGACGTTGCTGGGTCCTGATCTCGTTTCCAAAATTCGTTATTTAAGAGCTTCGAATAATTTGGTGGCTTTTAAATATCAAGTTGTTCAAAAATAAATTGAAATCCGACGTCTGGCTCACACAATGAAACATTTTTACTGCAAAGATGCTCTACTGTACCTTAAACGGGTTCAAGATTTATAATAATATGATCCGCAGTTTTACTCTCTTTATTGCTAGTAGCATAAGAATCTCATCAGCGCCCAGTTGTTTTTTAATCAGTTTTGCAATCTGATAGAACTTAGTTCTTCTAGAGGAAACCCGCACCGCCTCTGGCAAATGCATCATTACCGGCACTGTCCTTCCCCAGTTCAGCTAGTCCAGAGATCTTTATTGTTTTGTGACTTCGCTGATTGTTCATATGAAAGAGTTTTCAAAATATTACACAGACTTTCGCTTAATTTTCGTTTAAAAGATCTGTATTCTTCAATTTTCTCCAGGTTCAGACGCCCATTTTGACAGATTAGTTGTTTACGTCAGAATGTTCTTATTCAAGAGTATGATTTCTCTTTCAAGAATATACGATTTTAAGAGAGTTTTATGGCAGTATTGTTAAGATAAACGAATCTTGCAGAAGAATGTCATCAGTTTTTGTTAAAACTATTGTTAAATTTAAGGAGCGTCGTTTTTAATCAAAAATGAAGTATCCTTTAAACCCCCTTATAAGGTGAATTACACTTATTGATAATTTAGTTTTATGGGTGATTCTTCAAGTCTCCTTAAGTCATACTTCAGAAATGTTAGTCAAATAAGATAAAATTCACTTGAGGAGAAACATTATAAAATCTAACAGACTTTGAAATGCTCTGATAAAACTACTATAAGAAATGAATAAGACCAATTTGCTATTGGATTGTTACTTGGGATTTGAAATATAATTGCCTTTCAACTAATATATGAACGAGTTAAAAATAATGACGGTTAAAATATTACCAATTAGCTAACGTCTCCTGTACATTAATAGTTCTTTTTGAAACACTGTATATCAGTTATTTTACACTTGATAACAATACAATCGAAAGTATGTAAGCAATTGCATGCAACTAATTGTAAAGCAACAATTAAAACACCCAAAACCTATGTTCGGATCGGACAGTCGCTAATTCTTCCACACTTTGTTGCAAACGCTGCATCACGTCATATGCATGAGTATTCCGTCTACCCCTTTTTCATATAATACATTTCAGTTTTGAATAAATTCGTGCAGTATGTGGATACAATTAGGCGAAAAGCAGGTTTGGTCGCTCAGTCTTTTATGACGGTTCACTTTCAGGACATCAAACTGGACTAGGTTTATCACGATCCTAGGCAATCTTGTTGAGATGAGGAGGCTTTTAGCTCTATGTGTGTTTTGACTCGTAGCCTCTTGGTATTGCGTAATACCATAGTAAAACCAGAGGTAATGATTAATACCGCGATAAAACCTTTATAAAGTTCAAGTGAAACCAAGCGACGTTAGAATTGTTACTTGGGTTGGTTTCGACTCGGCCAGTTCTGTTCTGGATTTAAAAATAGTGGATGTTGTTTATACGTAAATGATTGTCTTTCGTTTGACTGATTGTCGTCAGTATCGCTTTCCTTCAGGACACTTCCAAATTGACTTTGCTGGCAATTTGTTCTTTCGGCGAAGTTTTGTTCTATAGCGCTAATTATAGCATATTTGAATGCGCTACTGGATTAAAATAGATTAGGTGTGTCGCTAAACACGCACAGCGTTTTCTTATCTCCGCGAAAAAAATTTCCAGACTGTGTCCTGGCACAGAGCGTTGGTACACAAAAGCGAACAGCAGTATTCTCTTCTTAAAATTTCCCAGTTTTCGTAATTCGTGAATATTCCTGATCCACCCTTTTTGGGTAAGGTGGCCGTCTTTGCGATATATTCAAGTATTTTGATCCTTGTTCTACCTAAAATTGGAGAACATTTTATGCTTCACTTCCACGAACAGTTAACTTATCTTTCTAACATGATCTATGAATTCCGCTCTTTAATTATTTTGAATGATGAAACACAATTTTTCCTGCGTCAAATTTACGTTTATGCCTCAAGACGGTCTAACTTTCTAATTTAGTGCTAGCTCTGTTTTGATATATTGTACAAATCAAACTGTAACCGCCACGCATTTTCAGTTACTAGTCTTGAAATAGCGACATAAATCTGTGTAGCTTCCAGTGCTTATAAATAATATATATAAATATACCCTACCTAAAGTTGCGGCGGGGAAACAGCCTTCAGTTGATGTTTTTCGAATCATTGCTCAAACGATCATTGGTTTTGTAGATATAAATCGCGGGTTCTTAACCCTTAATGCTTAAAGAATGTTTCATTCAAATAAGGTGGATCTGAGTTTAAGAAAACATCATAGTTGCCCTGGCGAAAATTTTTTCTGGCACACTTTCCTAACACAGACATCAAATTGGTCTAGATTTAATCATCGTAAAGAATCTTCGACCTGTTGGGACGAGGAGACTTTGTTAACATAGTAAGCAGATGGTGTATTTAACTGTCGTTCCTGCCTGTAAAGCAAGACAAACAAGAAAAAATGTATAAAGAAATTTGACCTCGAAACAGTTCGTTGATTTTTCCTATTTAGTGAGTTGAAAACGAAAATTACAAGGTTTTATTGATTTGGGTCGACGGGTAGAAGATTTTCCAGTTGATTGGTGCAGCGATACCCCGATACCCTTATCCCAGCCACCTTCATGGAAGGCAGAAAATTTTATTGAATTATCTTTTGTAGCTGTTTTTCATCGCCACCCGATATTAGTCAATTTTTTTATCAAATTCGTTAGGTTTCCACGAGATTCAACCCGCTTCGATACTTGTTATGCGTGACGTTCACCAGCGCCAACAGCGTCAATCGCATGACCCCGGTGGTGATAAAATTCGCAAGGGTTTCGGTTAGAAACCACTAGAGCAAACGTTCTATTTCACCGAGAATGGGCAGACTTCTACGGATCGTTTTTCGTCGTCGTTACTCGCATTCAAAAGAAACGTTGTAATCTTACTCTGCGTAGATACACTTCGATAGAGGCCATTAGCAAGAGAGGAACGACCTTTTTCGAGTACAAATAAGGATCTAAAAGACGAGTGCAAACTCATAAATCAAATCATGGGTTTCAACCTTCTCACAGTATCTCGTCTCATTTGGGTGGTTGTTGGGAGCGCCTCATCCGATCCGGTGAAGGAAACTTATTGCTTAGCTCAACCACTAGCCAGTACCTAGCTGATCGAAGTAGAAAACACCATCAACAGTTGAGACAGGCACACTTGGATGACTGTTGATCAGTGTCGCTTTTCTCATTCATATTTGTGTGGCTCTTCGGGTGATTCAAGCCGGCAGATTCAGTACAACGAGTGCCCAACGAGGCAGTGCAGCGTGCTTTCACCCTTTCACTGTTGATCTTTAACGAACGCAATAGCGTTCACTGAATTCACACGCATTTCAACAAGTGTTTTCGATAGCAAATGAAATGTTAACCGTGAATTTGCGAAAGTTATAAAAAGTTCATGAGAACGTCGGGTAAAAAATTAAAATACATCTTTAGAAAGATTTCCTTATGTTAAACAATGTTTATTATTTCGCAGTGTAATAGGCACAGCTATCATCATTACCTTACATTCGTGCTTTTTAACGGTTGAATCAATGTTATTAAGTATCTCCCTCTTGATTACATAAAGTACTTAAGAGTAACCTATCCAATATCCTATTATGTGTTTAATCACAAGTGGGAACTTTTCAACACTATTAGATTTGAATTACTTGCCATTACTACGATTTGTTTGCTTACGAGATTAAAACCTGTGTCAAGTAAAAAAAATTAAAAATCTCAACGTAACCTAATGTATGATCTACCTAATCATTGTAATAGTGAAGTGCGACAATTTTTGTAGTAAAATTTGGAAAAAATGAAAAACATTATAAATTGAGTTTTGGTAGCGATTGGGGAAAGCGGCAGTTTGCTTCATTTCTGCTGTTGTTGCTGGTGCACCTTCTGGCCCCTTCCGGAGCGCCGCACAATTCTCCCTTTAACGGCCGGTTCACCGACGTGCTGTTTTATATGTTTAGCAAGAGCACCTGGCCACCGGAAGGTTCGATCACAGATCGAACAGCAGTGATACGGTACGTTTTCTCTGTGTACATTGTACCGGTGACTTCGAAGATTTTTGGCCGATGTGAACACCTTTTCACACGTCGTACATTTGAATGGTCGCTCCTTGCACAGGTGCTCTTCAAGATCTTTACGGGAGGTAAATTGCGTTCCACACTTGGAACATCGCTGATCGGAGTGTACCTTCATGTGAGACTTTAAATCGTCCTCGGTGGTATATTTTGCATGGCATATATTACACTTAAAGGGTTTTTCCTCGATATTCGTGTGCATCTTCTTGTGATAAGTTAGAGTAGCAGCTAAGTTATACGATACACCACAGATGTCGCACGAAAATGGTCGCTCATCACTTTGGTGGCGTGTCGGATCGTGCAATTTTGCATGTCGGACTAAATGTTCCTTTCTGAAAAATTTTTGTTGACATATTTCGCATTCGAATTGTTTTTCCCCAGTGTGCGTTTTAAAATGGCGGGCCATATGTTCCTTTCTGGAATAACCTTTATCACATATGTCACACATGAATGGTTTGCTCGGATTGTGCGTTTTTGTATGTCGGGCCAAATGAGCCAATTTTAAAAACACTTTGTCACATGTGTCACAATTGAATCGTTTTTCCCTCAGATGAATCATCTTGTGCATCTGCAAATTGCCGATTCTGACAAAGGTTTTGCTGCATATCTCACACTCAAATGAGCGTTCCTCGTTGTGGGATTTTTTGTGCCTCGAATAGCCGTTACTGGAAACTGACTTTCCACAAATTTCACACTGCTTCAATGCTTTGCTTTTATCCGGATTTAACATTTTCTCCGTAGAGTGAGTGTAGAGATGTTTCCGTAACGATTTGCGTTGTTTATACATATTACCGCAAATATCACAGCTGAGCAGTGGTTTCTTGTCAGTCTTGTTAATTTGTTCATCATCATCATCACCATCGCAGCAGGCCGCCATTGAATCATCATCGCTGCAACAGAAGAGAAGGTACCGTGAAGAATGTTGGAAAACAGCAGTCCACGTCTTAGTTGAAGGAGGATTAACTCGACTCCAAAATCTTGAGCTGATACAATCTTTCTTATGATATACCGAGTTTCTAAAGCTTAACTTAAGGCATGGCTGAAAAATCTATTTAAAGCAGAAGTTGACGCAGAAAAAAGTGTAGCTATGTGCAGAACTTCAATCCGGCAAATTTTAAACGCCATTTTTGCCACTCGCAAAAATGGCACGGCGCTTGGAATTAGTAAGAGAAATCAGTGCTGTGGAAAAAATCCCTCGAAAAACGAGCTGTCAAAGGTTAGCATTGAAATTTCGCGAAAAGAAATGCTGCGTGGACCCTTACAGTTGGTAACAAATCATAATTCGCCACCAAAGTATCCCGATTGTTAAGTCGCACAACGATTGATGGGGTCTTTATGGAAAGCAGTCACCCTAACTACAATAAGGATTACAATGCCAGTAAGGGTAAGCGGGGCAAGACCGCCCGCCTAAGCAAAACCACCTGTATAAAAAAAAGTTGTAGCTCAATTTCTAATTTATCTGCTTTAAATGAACAATTGATCTATTACCTACATATAAAAAATAAAAACATAAATATCTGTAATGATTTTCTATTTTTTATTGCGATTTGGAAACACGTCCAAAAAATAGAGTATTTTTTCCATGCGGGGTGAAACACGCCCACTAACGGGGTAAAACCGCCATAGCATATAACTTTAACAATATTCAACCGATTTGAATGAAACTGGTGGCATTGGATTCCTGAATTTATCTAATTTAAACAAATTGAATCAGTTTGCTATCAAACAATACATAGTTCCCCGAGATTCGCAAGTTCGAAAGAGTGTCCGGCAACCACTCGTATTGGAAGAATATCAGTAATATAGGTACCGACAGTCTTGAAATTGATACCGTGTAGTTTCCTTAGACAACAAGATGGATCGGGTTAGGCATCCTGGAGTCAATCTTTAAGGACTAGAGAGGATCTAAGATAAAATATAACAATATGGGTATTAAAGTTCCTGCAATTGATCCGGTAGGTCGTTTTTTGACATTTCAAATTGTTCTGATTGATAAAGCAGATATATATTACTTTTCCATTGCTAAGATAATTTGCTATATTTTCATAAAAAATATGTTTATTCTATGTTATTTGTCCCAAGAGGGAGGAATTATTAAAAAAAGCTATATCCGAGAAAACAAGAAAATGTCCATAGCGCCCGCAGGGAAAATTGGCGATTTAGATTTTTCCAAACAGTCCACCAGCTATAAACTAAGCACATTTATATTGTTTTATGTAAATCTGAGATCCTTTGGTCCAAACTATGCAATTATTTTAAAAATCTCCTTATCGCACTGGCATTATACACGACGGTCTTGCGCCGTTCGTTATGGGCGGTTTTACCCCCAAATGACCCATTAACACATTTCACTATTTATTTCAACAAAACTGCATGAACAGTTACCTAATTTAGGTACTGTCGGATGAAGACAGGATCAGAGAAGCGATGTGGGTTGGATTTACTGAAAGTTTTAACGTTTTGAATAAAATAAACCCTAAGTTCTGCGGGAACAAAGTTATAAAAAACGAAACGATTATAACGAAAAATCTATTTTTATTTATTTCTCCGATAGTTTATACGATATTGCTGTACAAGGTATTGTAAAATATTGCGTACGCATTCAGTAATATGACTGTCATCAACATTTAACACCAATTTGAGCAAGGCCCTGTAAAACCATGGTGGGCGGTTTTACCCCGGCGGGCGTTGTTACCCCGTTTACCCTTACTTGTATCCCGTGCTACTGATAAAATGCGCTTTATTTTATCGGGGGAAAGTGGTGTGTTTAAAAGTTGATTCAGCCACTCTGACAAACGAAAATAGTTTTTCTTAACAAAAACTTTAGCTATTTATATCTTTTCTTTTTTTTTTCAATGTATAAATGAAACAGTTTTTGTTAGAAAAACTTTTTTCTTTCAAATATGACCATTTTGCGATACAGAATACATTTTGCGATACAGAAGACTTGTAGGCCACGTAATCTATACCTATAAAGAAGGATTTCTGTCTGTCTGTCCGTATGTTCCTTATAGAATCGAAAACTACTGAACCAATCGGCATGAAAATATGCATGTAGAGGTTTTTTGGGGCCAGGAAAGGTTTTAGTGATGGTTAGAAACCCCTCCCCCCACCAAGAGGGGGGGCTCCCATACAAATGAAACACAAATTTCTGCATAACTCGACAACTAATCAAGCAAATAAAACAAAATTTGGCATGTGGGTGTTTTCGGTGACAAGAATTTATTCTATGGTAAATTGAGACCCCTCCCCTCTTTATAAGGGGAATTATAACTCCTCTCCTCTTTAAAAGGGGGGCTTCCATACAAATTTCCTCATAACTCGAGAACTAATCAAGCAAATGGAACCAAATTTGGCATGTGAAAGTTTTCTAGGGCATGAATATTTTCTATGGTGAATTAGAACCCCTCCCCACTTTAAGAGGTGGGGCTCCTATACAAACGAAATACAAATTTCCTCATAACTCGAGCACTAATCAAGCAAATGGAACCAAATTTGACACGTGGGTGTTTTTGGAGACAAACATTTTTTCTATTGTAACCGTGCGTTACAGGATCCTCTGTTTTTTTTAATATGTGCTTAAATGTTTGTTTACTTTCACGTTTCTAGGGTTATTGTTAGTAGGGTTAGTTAAATGCCAAAAATTGTTAAAATAGGTTAGTTAGGTTAGTAAAATAAATAAATAAATAATTAAAATTTTGTCAACACACTAAAACAATAAACACGTGACACAGTGGGTACAAGTGGGTGGTGCAACGACAGTCACCACCAGACTAGTATAACAGAAAAGCTGACGGGGGGGAAGGAAACTGTTATACGCGGCATGACACATAAAACTACGCGAATATGCGGCCATAAGCACGGAAAAATACCGCGAAAAAGCTTCTTCGTGGCAAAAATAACCACCATTCTTCAGATAGTATCTGGTTGTCGTGTGCAAAAGACTTACATTTTAAGTAAGAACAAGTGCTAGTAGTGAGAGGTGGAATTAAGTTTATTCAGGTAACAATTAAACCCTGAAAACGGAATTGTCTGTCCGTAATACAAGTGGATAATTATCATCCATTGTCACCCTCACAGGACCTTTTATTACACCACAAATTGTTTGTGCAACCGTGGAACGGTTTGCCATTAAAGGTCAGCACACGATCGGCCTAGCGAGCCCTGGATGCTCGCTACGTCTAACCCGTAAAGGACCAGCGGCAGTCCTCTGGCCTTGGGCCATAATTATCAAGGAGGACATTCCCCTCTCGGCACGGTCATTCCGGTATCGTCCTGGGCCTGTCGATCCTCCGTCAAAGAGGGAAGACCAGAACGAGCGGACTAGCACCGGTTAGCAGCGTCGCCTTAACCCTAGCAGCGCGCGCGGAGCGTCCCCCAGCCTCCCCCGAACAGTGAGTCAGTAGCAGAAAGCAGCGGAAAACTCGACCAGCAGCAGTAGCGACAGCGGTACGTACCGGTTTTTCACCCATCACCCACACCCACACACACATACACACCCACAATAGAAAAGAATAAAAGCAATAGTTTTTCCTAATTCCAATCTTTTCAAATCCTCCAAACCAAATTATCACAATAGCCCAAGCCAAGCAAGGTGAAAGTCGACTGCACGTTTGTTCGCGAAGCCCCTCTGATTACCCAGTAGTAAGCCGATCCTGGGACCATAGTCACAGGGTCTCTTGCTACTGAGCTTTCCCGGTACACACAGTAAAGACACACCAAGGTACCAGTTACACATGGCGCCCAACCACAACACACGAAAGGTAATCAGAGGACTCGAGTAGAATAAAAAAATCAGTCGATTTTTTCCCTAGGCGGCAGGAGAGTACACAACCAACAGAAAGTGATTGTGTAGGATCCTTAAGCTACCACCATTAAAACCGGTATTTCTGTACACTACTTACTGTTTAAATACTTACACTAGACTCTGACCATTCTGTTTAGATCGCGGTTGAGTGCGAAGTATGAGTGAAACACACTGATTAAGCTGTTGAAAATTAAAATCACAAAAAGAGTAGCAACGAATATAGTAAAATTCGGATACAGCAGCAAAAATAGCTGCACTTCAGTGGAAAGGTCCTGAATAAATAAATAACTAGGCACACAGACACAAAATTAACGAAATTTTATTTTTAAATTGTTTAATATTATATGTACATCATTTTTCGATTTAATTGATTCTCTACGGCAATTATAATTTGGTATATATTTATTTAACTATTTATATTTAAAAATGAATTCTGAGTTTGAGTTGCAATATCGTTCAATGAATGTGGAGCATCTGCTCGCAGATGAGATTGAACACGAGTTGTTTATCAGGAAGGTTGTGTTTAAGACTGGTGAATCCAGCGATGCAAAGAAACGAAAATTGAGGAACAAGTTGAGAGAGCAACGTGAAACCAATGTTGTCACGCTTGCGTATTTCGAAAACCCTGCGGAGTGTGAAGACGAACTAAATCGCGTAGATGAAAAACTTGCTAAAATTCGTGACCAGCTAGAAAACAGGAAACCTAAGAAAGCAGAACTTCCCGTACTGAAAACTAGATTGATCCATCTGTTGTTCAGACTGGACAGATTGAAAAAGAACTTCGATACAGCAGGACTGGAATGTATAGCAATGAAAATGTTGAATGATCACTTTAGCTTGTTATCCGTAGATCCGGATGCAAGAAAGCGAACTGAAGAACAGATTAGGGCCGAATTAAGCAACGCTAGTATCAGGGATGTGGAATCTGAACACGAAGAGCCAGACGACAGTGATGACGAAAGCATACTAGAGTCGGTGGCAAAACGAAACAAAAAGAGAAACAAATCAAGGAAAAGGATTTCTAGTACTCCTAAGCTGAGAAGGAAACGGCAAGTGAAAGCGAATTCAACAGAAGAAATTATGGAGAAAATGCTGAAACACGTAGAACAGTATATTGAGTCGAAACTGAGCAGTCTCGATATCAATGATAGAGAAAGTAAGGACAGAAATATAGAATCGAATGATCTAGAAGGAAATAATGAAAAAATGAAAGAAGCGCAGAATAAGAAACCGAAAGTTAGCATAGAAAAACCGAAAAAGCGGAATTACAGAAAAGTGACTAGTAGTTCAAGCGATGATACTTTTTCCGATTATGATAGCGATGAATCGTATGCTCCAAAACGGTCACCACGTTCAGTAGCCGATTGGAGAATGAAATATGATGGTAGAGATGAAGGGAAAAGGTTGAATAAGTTTATAACTGAAGTAGAGTTTATGGCAGAAGCAGAGAACATGGGCAAACGAGCGTTGTTCAACGAAGCAATTCATCTCTTTAGTGGAGATGCTAGGACATGGTACATTGAGGGGAAGAGTAACAAAGACTTCCGAAACTGGACAGAGTTAGTCACGGAGCTGAAGCTTGAATTCCAGCCACCTGACATGGACTTTCACTACGAGCAGCAGGCGGCACACCGGTGGCAAAGACGCTCTGAGAAATTTCAAGAGTACTACAATGCGATGATGGAGATTTTCCATTGCATGGCGGTACAGCCCAGCGAGCAGAGGAAATTCGATATCGTTTTTAGAAACCTACGCTCAGATTACAAAAATGCGTTAGTAATTAAGGGAGTCAGGAATCTTAAATCGCTGAAACATTGGGGACGGAAATTAGATTCCGCTAACATGCCGATGTACAAGAGCAAAGATTCCGATAGACCTCCAAAAACAGTACAAGTACACGAAGTCAAACACTTCCCACCGCGAAAGGAAGATCAATTAGATAGAAAACTGTGGGTCAACCAGCCAACAGCTAAGAAGTCTAATTGGCAGCCAAAAGAGGAAATGTCAAAACCGTCTGCACCCAGGAAACCGTACCCAGGGAAGGACAATGATCAGCCACGTTCCAGTAAGGGAGATTTGGAAAATAGAGTTGCGAATCATAAGGTTCCAGAAAAACTAGTTTGCTTTAACTGTAGAGGAAAAAACCATCGCTTTGAATCCTGTCTAAGGGAGCGAGAAGTCTTCTGTACCGTTTGCGGTTTTTATAATTTTAGAACCGAGAATTGCCCGTTTTGTGCAAAAAACGGAAGGAAGTCGGCGTAGAAGGTCGCCGTAATTCTTTTAAAAATCCTTCAACCGTATTTGTTCCATACTGCTCGGAAGTTAGCGAATTGAAGTTGAGATTGGAAGGCGATGATAGACCGTTTGCCGAAGTGTCAGTATTGGGAATAGAATTGATAGGGTTGTTGGACAGTGGAGCGCAGGTGTCTATTCTAGGAGCAGGAAGTGAGAAACTGCTTAATTCATTAAAGTTAAAACAGTTCAGCACCGAAACAAGATTGTCTACTGCCGGAGGAGATAACTTAGAGGTCACAGGGTACGTAAACCTGCCAATTACGTTTAATGGTAGGACAAAAATTCTTACGACTCTGATTGCACCGAAACTGAACCGTCGGTTAATTCTGGGAATAAATTTCTGGCGTTTATACAACATAGAACCCACAATTAAAGGTCCTTCGGGAAATTTAATAGAGGCGCTAGAACTGCGTATTGCCGAGCAGGAGAAGAAAGAATTATTAACTACAAAGCAGAAGGATCGATTAGAAGAAGTTAAAAAGCAGTTTAAGATATTTGTGGAAGGAGGAAAATTAGAAACAACACCATTGATTTCTCATAAGATTGAATTTATAGATGAGTTTCAAAATGCCTCTCCTGTCCGGTTGAATCCGTATCCTTGGTCGCCGGAAGTGCAGAGAAATGTAAACGAAGAGCTTGATAAATGGATAGATTCTGGAGTGGTTGAACGGTCAAATAGCGATTGGGCATTGTTAATTGTTCCGGTAATGAAGAAGAGCGAGGGAGAAGATGGAGAGGAAAAGGTCAAAGTCAGGATGTGTCTGGACGCGAGGAAATTGAATGATAGGACAAGGAAAGATGCCTACCCATTGCCACACCAGGATAGAATACTGGGAAGATTGGGCGCGGCCAAATACCTATCCACCATCGATTTATCTAAGGCGTTTTGGCAAATTCCGCTTGACCCTGCCTCACGGAAGTATACAGCCTTCCGAGTGTTTGGTAGAGGGCTTTTCCAATTCACCCGTTTGCCTTTCGGCCTAGTTAATAGCCCGGCTACACTATCGAGGCTTATGGACCAGGTATTGGGCTACGGAGAATTAGAACCAAACGTGTTTGTGTATCTTGATGACATCGTAGTCGCAAGCAACACGTTTGAAGAACACATTCGTCAGTTGCAGGAAGTGGCAAAGCGCTTAAGGACTGCCAACTTGTCAATTAACGTTGAGAAGTCCAAGTTTTGCGTTCCTGAGCTTCCGTATTTAGGCTTCATCCTCTCAGAACACGGTGTAAGACCAAATCCGTCTAAAGTTGAAGCTATCGTCAACTTTGAGCGACCGTCATCGGTACGTTCGCTAAGGCGCTTCTTAGGCATGGTAAATTATTACCGCCGCTTTATAGAAGACTTTAGCAAAATGACTAGTCCTCTGACGGATTTGCTGAAAGGAAAACCGAAGGTAGTAACGTGGAACGAGACAGCGGAGGAGGCGTTCAATTTGCTTAAAGAAAAGTTAATTACCGCGCCAATCCTGTCCAACCCAAACTTCAATCTTCCATTCAAAATACAAACAGATGCAAGTGATATAGCCATCGCTGGTGTCCTAACACAGGACCTTGCGGATAAAGAGCATGTTGTAGCGTACTTTTCTCGAAAGCTTACGACGCCTCAGAGGTCCTGGAAAGCAGCTGAAAAAGAGGGGTTAGCAGCACTGGAAGCAATCGAGAAGTTTCGTCCATATGTCGAGGGTTCAAGATTTACTCTCGTGACGGACTCGTCGGCTCTTTCATTCATTATGAATACGAAATGGAAGCCTTCCTCAAAGCTTAGCCGGTGGAGTATCCTTTTGCAGCAATACGATATGCAGATCCAACATCGCAAGGGATCGGAAAATGTTGTTGCCGACGCACTTTCTAGGGCAGTCGAAGCTGTAGAAAAGACTGCAGACAGTTGGTATGCTAACTTATTTAAAAAAGTTGAAGAGGAACCGGAAAGCTACGCGGACTTTAAAATAGAAGAGGGCAAACTCTATAAGTTTGTATCCAATCTGTCTGATGCTCTGGATTATTCGTACGAGTGGAAGCTGTGTCTACCGGAAGGATTGCGAAAAACGGTAATGCAGCAGGAGCACGATGATTGTTTGCATCCAGGGTATGAAAAGACCTTGTATCGGCTCAAAACTCGGTATTATTGGCCGAGAATGGCAGCAGATACCAAACGATATGTCCAAGCTTGCGATACATGCAAGCAATGTAAACCGTCGACAGTATCGTCGGTCCCTCCTATGGGAAAACCAAAGATAACTGATCGCCCGTTTCAGATTATTGCTTTGGATTATATTCAAAATTTGCCAAGAAGTCGAACCGGAAATTGCCATTTACTAGTTGTTATGGATTGCTTCTCTAAATGGTCAATGCTCATACCGGTGAAGAAGATTGAGGCTAAATTGGTTTGCAGGCTTTTGGAGGATCAATGGATGAGACGTTATGGAACCCCAGAGGTGGTGATTAGCGACAATGCTACCACATTCCAGGGAAAAGAGTTCCAAGCGCTCCTCTCCCAGCGAGGGGTCCAACATTGGCCTAATGCAAGGCACCACAGTCAGGCTAATCCAGTAGAGCGGACCAACCGGACGATAAATGCCTGTCTGAGAACGTACATGCAGACAGACCAACGAGTGTGGGACACTAGAGTAGCAGAAGTTGAGGAAATGATTAACACTACAATCCATGCCTCAACTGGTTACACGCCGTACCGCATTCTGTATGGGCATGAAAAAGTTGTGAAAGGTGAGGAACATCGTTTGGAGCGTGATGAAGGGGAAAGATCCGTAGAAGCGAGGGATCAGTATCGAAGGCAAGTTGGGGGAAATATATTGAGCACGGTCGCCAAGAATTTGCAAAAGAGCAACGAAAAGCACCGTAGAATCTATAATCTTAGACACAAAAAGTTTGCACCAACTTACCGAGTGGGCCAAAGAGTTTATAAGCGGAATTTCCGCCTCTCTTCAGCGGCGGATCATTATAACGCGAAATATGGACCGCTTTTCACCCCATGCACTATCGTTGCCCGACGCGGCTGCAGTTCTTATGAACTGGCCGACGATCAAGGTAAGAATCTCGGGATTTTTTCAGCAAAAGATCTTAAACCTGGCGACGAATAAATTCCTAATACCTAGAAAAAAAGGGAAATATAAAATACATTATTATCTGTTTGAAGTTGTCTGATAATGAAACAGAAACCACAAACCAATAACCAGCTGCATCGTAGCTGCATTATAGTTGCATCATCGATCATCAGAGTTGATTGACCTCTGAACTCTAATGAGATGATCCGTGTGTTCTGCTTATCTCATCGTCTATCTATCTCATGAGATGCATATCGTGAGTGATAGATATAGATGATGAATATCCGAGCGGATGAACACTCCAACGTGGGTGAGAAGCTTTACCGAAGTGTAGAGATTTCGCCATGCTAGAAGTTGTTCATAACCTGAAATGAGATGTGACGTCACAAATAGAATTAAGATTATGGAATTCTTTGAGTTAATATTAAACAAACCTACAGAATGATTGAATATACAGAACGAATATAAAACATTCCCCTACAAGAAATGTGATCGCTACTTACCTGAAATCTTGAAATCAGAAACCGAATTGTTGCAGGAGTTATTCCTGAAATCCCCAGGTGGCCAACTGGGGGAATGAATCCTGGAACAACAGTTTCAATCAGCCTAACAAAAATATGGACACATAGAATAAAACTTTCCTGGAATCACTAAATCCACCGAATGATTGCATCCAAATTAGAGTTTCTATTCTAAATTATTTAACTGCAGATTATCATTATTCACAAGAACACGTTTTTATTCCGAACGCGATCGCGATTGTAGGTAGACTGAATTGTTTAGTATTTCGTCGATTGTATTGCCCAATCAGAGAATCGATTAAACAGTAAAATGAAGTAGCAGAGCCTCACCAATGGTGTTCACAGTGATGCCTAAGCATAGGAGTAAAATCACACGTGACAGATTATGGCAAATTTAAATTAAATTTAGCTTTTAGTTGTACACGAATTTTAATATGTTTAGTTGCTCACTCAAATGTGATTGAATATTCAAAAGCTACGAGTAAATGTAAATGTTTTTATGTTTATGAATGGTTAAGTCTATTAAGTTTTTAAAGTAATTAGTGTTTGTAAAAATAAATGTTTAGAATGAATTCGAACATTTATTTTACCGAGGTGGAGGGATAGTGTAACCGTGCGTTACAGGATCCTCTGTTTTTTTTAATATGTGCTTAAATGTTTGTTTACTTTCACGTTTCTAGGGTTATTGTTAGTAGGGTTAGTTAAATGCCAAAAATTGTTAAAATAGGTTAGTTAGGTTAGTAAAATAAATAAATAAATAATTAAAATTTTGTCAACACACTAAAACAATAAACACGTGACACAGTGGGTACAAGTGGGTGGTGCAACGACAGTCACCACCAGACTAGTATAACAGAAAAGCTGACGGGGGGGAAGGAAACTGTTATACGCGGCATGACACATAAAACTACGCGAATATGCGGCCATAAGCACGGAAAAATACCGCGAAAAAGCTTCTTCGTGGCAAAAATAACCACCATTCTTCAGATAGTATCTGGTTGTCGTGTGCAAAAGACTTACATTTTAAGTAAGAACAAGTGCTAGTAGTGAGAGGTGGAATTAAGTTTATTCAGGTAACAATTAAACCCTGAAAACGGAATTGTCTGTCCGTAATACAAGTGGATAATTATCATCCATTGTCACCCTCACAGGACCTTTTATTACACCACAAATTGTTTGTGCAACCGTGGAACGGTTTGCCATTAAAGGTCAGCACACGATCGGCCTAGCGAGCCCTGGATGCTCGCTACGTCTAACCCGTAAAGGACCAGCGGCAGTCCTCTGGCCTTGGGCCATAATTATCAAGGAGGACATTCCCCTCTCGGCACGGTCATTCCGGTATCGTCCTGGGCCTGTCGATCCTCCGTCAAAGAGGGAAGACCAGAACGAGCGGACTAGCACCGGTTAGCAGCGTCGCCTTAACCCTAGCAGCGCGCGCGGAGCGTCCCCCAGCCTCCCCCGAACAGTGAGTCAGTAGCAGAAAGCAGCGGAAAACTCGACCAGCAGCAGTAGCGACAGCGGTACGTACCGGTTTTTCACCCATCACCCACACCCACACACACATACACACCCACAATAGAAAAGAATAAAAGCAATAGTTTTTCCTAATTCCAATCTTTTCAAATCCTCCAAACCAAATTATCACAATAGCCCAAGCCAAGCAAGGTGAAAGTCGACTGCACGTTTGTTCGCGAAGCCCCTCTGATTACCCAGTAGTAAGCCGATCCTGGGACCATAGTCACAGGGTCTCTTGCTACTGAGCTTTCCCGGTACACACAGTAAAGACACACCAAGGTACCAGTTACACTATGCCTTAGGAGGGGGGCTCCTATACAAATGAAATACAAATTTCCTCATAACTCGAGAGCTAATCAAGCAAATGAAACCAAATTTGGCATGTGAAAGTTTTCGAGGGCAAGAATATTTTCTATGGTGAATTAGGACCCCTCCCACTTTAAGAGGGGGGGCTTCTATACAAACGAAATACAAATTTCCTCATAACTCGAGCACTAATCAAGCAAATGGAACCAAATTTGGCATGTGGGTGTTTTTGGAGACAAAAATTTTTTTATGATGAATTGGGACCCCTATGGGGGATATGGACTCTCATACAAATAAAACAGAAATTTTTGTGAAACTCAAAAACTAATCGAACTCGAGAAATTCGAGACCCTTCCATAAAACATTAGTCAATACAAGACCACAAAAACTATCTATAGTAACACTAGATCATTCAGGACGAGACGGTCGCGAGTGTTGCCGGTGACCCGCCGTCGGAAGCGCCGCCCACTGGGGGGCTTGCAAAACTCGAGATTGTGACAAAGATCATCTGAGATTCATGATTTATGTACAACACAGGTTAATTTGTGGCAATACGAAGTTTGTCGGGTCAGCTAGTTATCTATATTTAGAAAAAAATTCATCAATTTCTAAGATGGCCGTTTTTTAGCAAATTGATTTTTAGTTTTTAAAATGCTCTTTTTTTCAGTGTAGGAAATAATTTTTATTTTTTCAGTATTTTTTATGAAAATTCAGAATATTTTCATTTGTTTTGTCGAACGCAGAAACTCCACTGCCTACACTGGGAAAACTTTTCGTATAATTTATATGTGTCCCACACATAGATTTTTGCAATGTGCCCGGTAAATAAACTTTATGTGCCGAACAGTTATCATTCATGTGTTTTTAACAGTTATCATTAAAGTTTGCACATACTATTCATATGCGTATAATTTTTATGTGTACTTCTGGGTGGCTGGACGGCTTGGAGAAATCGACCGGCTCTAAAAACATTCAGAGTGATAATTTGAATTATCAGAGCCCGTAATACAGCTAGAGAGCAGCGTTGCCAGACTTCGCTGAGGAAAAATCCGTAGTTTTATTACCGAAGAAAGCGTTATACATTTCAAAGTTTCAATTAAACAGTTAAGGTTGATTAAATTTTGAATCAAATTGTAGTTTGAATGCAAATTTAACCGATATTTATGTTTCATTTGTAGGTTTGCTAGAATCGTTTGTTCCTTTTGCCTTCAAGTGTTTGTTTGGATATGTACTGCTTGTTTTCTAATATACGAGAGTTTCTTTTAACACAGATGGACTCGGCTTCCTTCCTCCTAAATGTGTGATCACTCTTTGTCACATTTGTTTTATAGTTATTGTTATTCGAAGGAAATTGCTAATTTTTAAATTAAATAATTTCATTAAAATGAGATTTGACTTAAATTAATTAAGGACGCTTACACTCGACTTTCGTTATTGATTTTTCATCATTCGCCTTTCATCTGTGTTTTTCTCTTCTTTTGTCTTTTCGTCGTCATCGTCGTCGTCGTCGTCTCTCTCTCTCTCTCTCTCTCTCTCTCTCTCTCTCTCTCTCTCTCTCTCTCTCTCTCTCTCTCTCTCTCTCTCTCTCGACGTTATTTGTCACTTTTTGGGCGTTTTTTCAGTTCCGTTTCGTTTCGTTTTCGTCATCTTGCATCATCTTCTCGCTGTCTTTACGTCGCTTTTACTTCTTTTTTTTGTAGTTTTTACGACGCGTCATTTTGTCATCCAGCTGTCGTTTATCGTCTTATCATGATCTGTTCGTCATCTTTACATCACATATACGTCTCGTCTACTCGTCATTTGTTGTCAATCCGTTTTTGCATTTTTCGCTTTTTTCAACGGTTTGTTACCGTTTTGTCGTCTTTTTTGTTGTTGTTTTTCCATCTTCATTTTGCCGATTTTTTCATCGGTTTTTTGTCATCTTACCGTTTTATTGTTGTCTTTTCATCGCCTTTTCTCGTCCTTCTTTTAGTTGACTTTTTGCCTTTTTTGTTGCTGTTTTAGCGTGTTTTCGTCCACTTCACCGTATTTTTCTGTTATTTCTGTCATTTTCAACACTTTTAAACTTCTGTATCACGTGTTTGTTCTCTTTGTCGTTTTTCTTTGCTGTTTTGGCATCTCTTCATGATCTTATTGTTGTCGCGTCAATAAATTTGACGCCTTGATAAAATCTCTTCCATTTTTTGTTGTATTTTTCTCTATTCATCATCACTGTGTCGTCTGCTTGTCAATTTTTGTCGTGTTTTTATTCTTTTTGTAATTGTTTTGGCGTCTTTTAGTCGTGTATCGTGTTTTCGTCATCTTTACATTGATTATTTGTCTCTTTTCAGTGACTTGTTGTCATATTTTACGTTTTTGATGCAGTTTTTGGTAGATTGCTTTTTTGGCATTTTTCGGTAGTTTTTCATCGTATTCCTGTCGTCTTCCGTCTTTTTTTCTTCAATGGGCTTTTCGTTTATTTGTCATTTTTCGTTCGTCGTATTTCCGTCATTTTTATTTGCTGTCTTTTCACCGTTCTTTCATCGTCTTTTTGTTGCCTATTTATTGCCTTTTTGTTGTTCTTTCGTTGGCTCTGTCATCTCTTTGTTCTTTTCTTCCTATTCATCGTTTTTTTGTCGTATTTTTGTTAGAATTTCGCCGTATTTTCGTCATCTATTCGTATTTTTTGCGTTTGTTTTTTACTTTTGTGGCCATTTTTGTCGTCTTTTTAACTGCTGTTTCGGCGTCTTTTCATCATTCAGACGTCTTTTCTTTTTTTTGTCATCTTTTCATCGTCTTCTGTCGCCGTTTCGCCATTTTTTATTGTCGTTCCGTAACTTTTTTACTCTTTTTCGTCATCTTGTTTGTTGTCTTTTTTCTGCCTATGTATTGCTTGTTCTTCCGTTGTATATTCGAGATCTTTTCGTTGTTTTTTTAGCTTGTTTCGTCGCCCTTTTGACGCTTTTTAAATGACTATTTGTTCGCCACCTCTTCGTCGTCTTTTTGTCATTTATTTGCTTTGTTTTCGTTGTTCTTTGGTCATATTGTTGTCTTATCGACGCCTTTTTGTCGTTTTAAGGTTTTCTTTTCTAAGTATTTTTGTTATCCTTTTATGTTTTTTGTCACCTTTTCATAGTATTTTCGTCGCTTTTTGACGCCTGCTTTTGGCATTTTTTGTCGACATTTGTTGCTGTTTTTTGTAATTCCTTTTGTTACTGTTTTCGTGTATTTTCGTCGTCTTTTCTTTCTTTTTTGTCACCTTTTTATCGTCTGTTGTTGCTGTTTCGTAATTTTTTCCGGTTTGTTATCTTTTTGCTGCCTTTTCGTCGTTCTTTTGTCGTCTTGCTGTAATGCATTCATCATCTTTTCGTCGCCTTTTTGATGCTTTTTAAACATCTTTCTGTCGTGTTTTTTTGCGGCTGTTTTAGTGTCTTTTAGTCATCTTTTCATGTTAATTTCGACGTTATTATCGTCTTTCACCGTATTTCTGCCAACTTTTTGTCGTATTTTTACTGCCTCTTCATTACTTTCTCATCATCTTATCATCGCTCTTCCGTTGTCTTTACGCCGGCTCTTCGTTCGTCCTTTCTTCGTATCTTAGTCATCTTTTAATCGCCTTTTTGTTGTGTTTTCTAAACAATTTTTAATCATCGAAAAGCAAAACTAATTATTACAAAAAAGACAAGAATGGGCAGCACCAAATTTTCTGGCCGACAGATTGCGATTCCTCTTGATGGCTCTTGATTAAAATCTTACCACGCAGTTTCCGGTCGACAGTTCACTCTGATTATTAGTTTGAGGCTTTCGAATCGTCGTCGATGTTTCCTTATACCGTTTGATAACGTGGCATGCAGTATTTCTGGGCAACTTCAGCTAGCTGTTTCAGCTAGCCTAGATGCAGACCACAATGGATTTTCCAAATATCTGTGCACAATTCTTTCCCGTCTTTCGGCTTCACAGCTAGGTGAAGCTAACAAAACTTCCGGTACGTGGGCGCCAAGAACTTCCAAATCTGTCCACCAAGAGCGCCACAATATGAGCAAAAGTTTGTTCCATTTCTACAAGAAGCAAGCTTTATGCTGTAACCCACCAAATCATATAAGAAAGTCTCTATATGGAATTTGAAAGAGAGTAGAACTTTAATTTTTGTTAACAGAAGCACCACGAGACGAATTTCTGGCGAGTTGTAACATCACGCTACATATTTGCTTTCCTAAACAATCTTGATTAAGCAAATGCTATTATTGTGTTCACTTTAATAGGAAATTTTATGCCGTTTCCAAATAAGTAATAATATTGGGGTGGCTTCTCAACGATTTTTCCAGCTAAAACAGCAAAAACAAAGAACAGTCAAAACGTTGTAACGGCACGTCTCGGTACGTTTACTGTTGAATAATGTATATGGTTCGGTACGACCATTGATAAGTAGAATGTTTCGGTACGATCATTGTTCAATGAAGTATATGGTTCGGTACAACCACAGATGGATGAAATGGTTCGTTCGGCATTATTCGATACAATTTAAAGCAACACAGCAACAAGATTGTTCTGTTTAAACGCTGTGATTATTTTTTTATTCTAACAAATATAAATGCACCTAAATATTAAAAACTACATGCACAGAGGAGCGATATTACATTAAATAACTGAATTGCTAAAAAAAAGCGTTTCGGGGTTTGGTGGAGGCTTCAGGAAACAATCAGCCTGTCTGGCTGCTTGATTCGGAAACCGAATCCATTTCATCGCTCGGCGGCAGTTGCTCAAATTTTTCACTTTGTTGCTGCTGCCGCACCTTCTGGACCCTTCCGGAGCTCCGCACAATTCGGCCTTGAACTGTCGTCGGTTCACCGACGTCGTGCGGTTTGTTATCACTACTGTTGTGTACATTGTACCGATGGTTCCGAAAATTTTTCTCATACATAAACGCTTTTTCACACATCGTGCATTTGAATGGTCGATCTTTGCACAGGTGATTTTCAAGTCGTTTACGTGTAACAAACTGCATTCCACACTTGGAACATCGCTTCTCTAAGTGTAGCTTCATGTGACACCTCAGGTCGCCCTCGTAGGTATATTTTGCATCGCATTTATTACACTTGAATGGATTTTTCCCCAGGTACGAGTGGATCTTCTTGTGATCACCTAGCATATACGCTAAGTTATACGACAAACCGCAAATGTCGCACGGAAATGGTCGCGCATCGTTTGTCGGATCGTGCATTTTTACATGTCGGACTAAATGTTCCTTTCTGCAAAATGTTTTGTCACATATTACACATTTGAATCGTTTTTCCGTAATATGCGTTCTTATATGACGGACTATAAGTCCTTTTCCGGAAAAACTTTTATCACATATATCGCATATGAATTGTTTCTTCGGATTGTGCGTTTCTGTATGTTCGACCAAATGTGCCAGTTTTAAAAAGGCTTTACCGCATATGTCACATTTGAATCGTCTTTCCGCCAGATGAATCATCTTGTGCAGCTTCAGATTGCCGATTCTGACAAAGGTTTTGCTGCATATCTCGCATTCAAATGAGCGTTCGTCGCTGTGGGATTTTTTGTGCCTCGAATAGCCATTTTTAGAAACTAACTTTTCGCAAATTTCACACTGCTTCAACGGTTTGCTTTGGTTCGGATCGGACATTTTCTCCGTAGAGTGAGTGTCGAGATGTTTGCGTAACGAATTGCGTTGTTTGTACGTTTTACCGCAAATGTCACAACTGAACTGTGGTTTACAAATCTTGTCAATTTGTTCATCATCATCATCATCATCGCAGCAGGCCGCCATCGAATCATCATCGCTGCAACAGAAGAGAAGGTACCGTGAAGAGCGTTGGAAAACAGGAGTCCACATCTTAGTTGAATTGAAGGTAATGATATTCGAATCCAAAATCGGATTCCTACAGTGAAGTTTGAGCTGCCAGAATCTTTCTTATGATCAACCTAGTTTCTAAAGCTTAACTTAAGGTGTGGCAGAAAAATCTATTTGAAGCAGAAAAAAAGTAACGATGTGCAGACAAACTTCAATCCAGCAAATTTTAAACGTCATTTAATAGAGTGCCACACGCAAACATGGCACGGCGCTTGGAATTGGTAAGAGAAAACAGTGCTGTGAATAAAGTCCCTGTGAAAAACGAGCAAAACTGTCAAAGGTTAACATTGAAATTTCGCGAGAGAAAGTGCCGCTTGGAACCTTACAGTTGGTGACAAATCATAGTTAGTTACAGGGAATGAAGCTAAGCGACAAAAAATACATCTCGGAAAAATATGAAAATACCATAAAAATATATGTTGGAACTAAGTTTGCTACATTGCTGATTTTTCTTATAATATCAGCGTGACCTAATTTAAGGTTTGGTGATGTAAATAATTTGTTTTACTCCAATATTTTATTTTCTACTAAGTCTATACATATTTATTGATGAAGTGCATCGATATACTCGCTGAGTTTGCAGCTACTTTTTGAAAGTAAAACAAATTGAAAAAATTCTTTTAATCGGGGCGTGACAGCTGGCATGTGATAGGGGTAAGATCGCCACCTAGCATAGGAAAAATCTAACCTCAAAATTCATTTGTAAGTTGTATCAAAAACGTAAACAAAGTGTGTGCCTAGTTCTTTCGGAGATGGTTCGCAGTTATAAACGAGTTTCTGGCCGAAAAAGCTGGACAAAAATTAGCTTGGTCGCAACTATCGAAGCAGTTAACACTGGAACATCTATAAAACGAGCCGCTATTGAGCACGGAATACCTCGAAACACTTTGAAGCGGCATTTCAATTTAGACAAAAGGCAAACGGAGCAGCAGGAGCACAGTTTGGGCCGTTACAGAAACATTTTTACGCAGTAGCAAGAGCGTGAACTGGTAAATTACATTCTCGAAATGGAAAAACTGTTCTACGGAGTTACACCGAAAGAGATTCGGAGTATGGCATTCCAACTAGCTACAGCTAATGGAATAAAGCATCCATTCGACAAAAAATCCGAGCTAACTGGGCACGACTGGCTCTATGGTTTCAGGAAACGCCATCCAGAGCTTTCCTCGCGATCTCCATAAGCCACATCAGCAGCGCGGGCCCAAGGTTTTAATCGAGTAAATGTACGTGATTTTTTGATACGATGCAGCATGTGCTGGAGGGTACCAAATTCCTGCCGATCCAAATTTACAACGTCGATGAGACTTGCGTTATGACGGTATAAAAGCTTCAAGGTTAGGATTGGGTATTATTATTAATTTGTCTTTCCTTATAGGTTCAAACAAAACGATCAAAAGTATTTGCTCTAAAAGGAAGGCGACAAGTTGGATGCATAACGTCCACCGAGCGAGGTACTCTTTCTAGGGCATGTATTTGTGTGTCTGCAGCTGGACAATTTTTGCCGCCGATGTTGATATTTCCTCGTGAAAGACTCACGGATAAGTTAAAGATTGGTGCTCCGCCAGATACCCTGTTTTGCTGTAACTCATCTGGATGGATGACAGTTGATTCATTTAACTTGTGGTTCGATCATTTTCTGAAGCATGTTTGGCCGTCTCCAGAACACGCAGCATTGATCATCCTAGATGGACATGCATCACATACTAAAAACTTTAGAAAAAGCTTTTTAGAAAAAGCTAAGCAGAATAGTGTTACAGTTGTGAGTCTCCCACCGCACTGCAGTCACAAGCTACAGCCGTTGGATGTCTCCTTCATGGGGCCACTAAAAACAAACCTCTCCCAAGCGACCGAAAGGTTTCTCAAGAAAACCGCTGGAAGAGTTGTAACCCTCAATGACATTAGCAGCCTTCTGGGAGAGGCATTCATTAAGACTGCCACACCGTCCAATGCCATTAACGGGTTTATAAAAACAGATATCTATCCTTCTATCCAACAGATTCATTTTCAAGGAAGATGAATTTACTCCATCAGATGTGACCGATGTTCAGACTTCTCTCCTTGGCGGCACTATGCTAGATGATGACCTTGACCTTGAACCTCCTTATATTGGCTTCAACGATATCGGACAAGAAATTGTACAAGACATGATCTCGATTGCAAAAACCCACTTTCAAGGAGACAGTTTGTGTTTCCGTCGATAATTCGACACGGGAAGACCCGGCTTGCTCAGAAAGGCAAAACACTACGGAAAGCTTCAAAGTTACACTCGCCATGATCCAACCTCTACCTAAGATAAAAGGTAGACTCATGTCGCAACGTCGGAGGGAAAAGGCTACGGAGTTGACTAGTGAAACATATCGCCGGGTACTGATATCGGCAGAAGCAAGCAAGAACATCCTGCGGGTAAACCGAGGACTTAAACGAGCTCATAAAATGCCTTCCAAGCTTCCCAAAACGAAATACTCGAAGCGACAAGATAAAGATAAAGAAAATATAGAAGATTCATTATGCGATGTATGTGGTCTCCGCTTCAGTTCCTCTGAACGTGGGGAAGGCTGGTCGAAATGCCGAAATGCGAGAAAAAAGTAACGATGTGCAGACAAACTTCAATCCAACAAATTTTAAATGTCATTTAATAGAGTGCCACACGCAAAAATGGCACGGCGCTTGGAATTAGTAAGAGAAATCAGTGCTGTGAAAAAAGTTCCTGTGAAAAACGAGCAAAACTGTCAAAGGTTAACATTGAAATTTCGCGAAAAGAAGTGCCGCTTGGAACCTTACAGCTGGTAACGAATCATAATTTGCCCCCAAAGTATCCCGATTGGAAAGTCGCACAGCGACTAATGGGACCTTCATGGGAAGCAGTCAACCTAACTATAACAAGGACTGCAATGCCAGTACTTGTATCGGGTGCTGTTGATAAGATGCGCTTTATTATCGGAGTTGTTTCAGGGAAACAACGGTGTGTTTACAAGTTGATTCTGTTAGAAGCAGTAGCCTGTCAGATCATCTATAAATTTAGTAACCTATGTAAAACTATATAGAATACATTTTCTTCACTTCAGTTTTATCTACTAACCAGTGTAGTTCATTTACGACTGTTATTATTAGGTTATAGGTCCAGTACTAAAAATGGCCAATAGAGCTGGAAATGGTCAAGCTGTTCAGCAACAAATTCAACATTTATCCAGTCTATCAGCTATCGAACGTTTAACGGGCCGCGAAAACTGGTCGACATGGAAGTTTGCCGTTGAAGCTTTTTTGGAGTTAGAAGAACTCTGGGAAGTTGTTAAGCCAATTCAAAATGCAGATGGAACGCAGCCAACAGTCGATGAGCGGAAGTGCCGAAAAGCACGAGCTAAGATTATATTACTTTTGGATCCTGTGAATTACGTGCATGTCAAAGAGGCGAAAACGGCTAGAGAAGTCTGGGCGAAACTCGAAGCAGCATTCGAAGACACGGAATTAATTCGACGAGTGAGACTTCTTTGAAAATTGATCACCACAAGCCTAACTTCGTGTAATTCGATTGAGAATTACGTACTGGAAATTATATTTACTGCTCATCAGCTACGGGGCGTAGGATTCGAAATTTCCGTAGTATGGATTGGTACCTTACTGCTGGCAGGACTACCGGAAGAGTACAAGCCTATGATTATGGCATTAGAAAATTCAGGTATTCTGATTACCGCCGATAATATTAAAACCAAATTGCTTCAAGAAGTTCAAGTCGGATCACAATCGTCAATGGAGAAAAATGCATTCTTAGGCAGAAAACCGTTTAAACCAAGGCAGAAGCAAAGCGTAGCCGAAAACAGGTCAGCTGATTTTCCGAAAGGTCCAAAATGTAAGCGTTGCCATAGATATGGTCTAAAAATGCCAGGACTGTGATTGATCGTCCGCGGCAGTGGAGGTTCACCGGTATCATCCGTAACAGTGTTGCATCGGTGGATCGAATATGTGCGCTTGTCTCAACTATATTCGCTACTGGATGTAGCAAAGGATTGTGAGGTTCTCGACAATTACCCACGTTGCATCGTAACCTAAATTTGCAACGAGCCGTACCATGCTCGTTCAAGCACACCTGACAGAGAGCCCATTTATCAACCACTTCCATACGGTCTTCGTATGTCATGTCCCTGAAGTTCTGACATATTTCCGAGATAAAGTCGGTGACGGTTCTTAACGTGACCCGTTTTTTGTTACGTTTGTAACGAACCCATTCGCGCTTGTCATTGTCCGGAAGCTTGCCCACCAAGTCCTGTATCGATAGCGGGTTTACGAGCTGCAATTTCAAATCTGCTGCCTCCAGATGTTCGTAGAGCTGCTCTACTACGGTCCCAAATGGAATGAAGCTAGCTAACTTTCCAGCCTTTGGTGGCTCTAACCTTTGGACCCTTTCCAAATGACTCTGGAGTAACTCTTCTGGACGACCGTACAGAGTTCGAAGTTTCTCGATTACCTTTGGAACCGACTTCAGCAAAAGAAGTTATCCACGAACCAATTGAAGCGCCAGACCTTTGAGGCACTCTTGTAACCTTACCAGATTCTCGATATCTGTAAAACCGCAAGCTTCATTCGAGGCTTGATATGCTCCGTAGAACAGCGGCCATTCCTCCGGTTTTCCAGAGAAAGCTGGTAATTTCTTTGTAATCGCGCTCCGTGCTGCTAGTTGCATCTTGCTCGGCATTGAACGTGGCTGCCCCAGCCCATTTTGGCTAATCTTGTAAACTTTTTTCCGTAGCTTTGCCTTTGAGCTTTTCAGGCTTCCTCCAATTTCCGACTCGTCAATTTCGCAAGAATCAGAATCGTCTTTTTCTTCTGACTGCTCTTCGTCGTCAGCGCTGTTGTCTGCATCGGACCATTCACGACTAGCAAAACCATGAAGTGTCTTCATGTTTTGCTCCGTGAGCTTTCCAACCTCTGAATTACGAAGAGGCGTGATTTGCTTCCCCTGACGACGTGCTGACTCGGAGCGGTTTTGTCCTATACCAGGCCTTTTTTTACTTTGCCCATTGGTGGCTTTTAGCTTCTCCATTTGCGAGTCCAGATCCGCCATCTCGTTTTGAAATGCTTGTCGACTTGCTTTCATTCGGTTCAGCTGCACCTTCTCCTTTCTTGAAGAATCTGTTCCCGCAGTGCCAAATCGTCCTTCTCTTCTTCTTCACGCATTTGTTGTTCCAACAGCAACCGCTTTCTTTCAAGCGCAGGCACGTTTCAGTTCTCGTTCCTTTTTCTTCAGTAATAATTCCGCTTCCATTTCTGCTTCCAAACGCTTCTGATTCTGCTCCATCTCTTTCAATTTTTGTTCTACGGAGATTGCCAGGTCGGATCTGACACTAGAGCGATCGACATTGTCGACGTTTTTCTTACTACGACTTTTCTCTTTTAGCTCCTTTTGCTTCTTCGTACTTACGGGCAAGCGCTCTACAGCTTTTCGTCCAAATTAGCATCAACAGCTATCCCGACGCAACGGATATGGTACCAATCTTTGCAGCCATCACAACCGATCATATCTTCATTCGTAATTGAAACCTGTTCGTAAGCTGCGCAAGGAGTTTGCGTGAAGTCTAGTTCTGTAGTCTCGTACATAGCGTTTTGAAGGATATTCTATTCCGATTTCTCGTTACTTATTTTTGAGAATGTTCGGATAGAACTGTCAACTATTTTTGTAGCAGCAATTGGTTTTGTGCAGCTCAAACTGTAATTGTATTAGGGTAACAAGGGGTAAGAAGGCCCGGCGAAGTAAGAGAGACCACATCGATTTCGCCAAGAAATCCTTAAATTTTCTACAAATGTATGTTTTGTTTATTAGACTATCTAAACACTTTCGAGACAACCTGTGGCACTCGACCGTATCCAACGTCAAAACTAGAATCAAAACAAACTTTTCGTTCGCAGTGTTTTCATGCGATATAATTTCAGCAGCAACAATTTTAAGGTTATTCAGCAGAAAAAAGCTATGTATTTTGTCGTTTCTCTTACCACCGACTTTAATTGGGCAATTCTTGTTCTGTGTGTGGCGGAAAAGGTATATAAAATAGTACGGATTGGGAGATAAAAGCAAAATAATGTAAATTGTTAACTAGGGGTAAGACGGGCCATTTTTCACGGGGTAAAAGGGCCATACGTCATAGTGCTCATAATTGCCTAAAGTTCTTCTGTTTAGTGTCTTAATAGATTTTAAAAATATTGAATGAAAAAACCAACTTTTTTCCTGTTGAATTTGACTAACTTTTTTATTATTCTGACAGATACGCATTTCGTTTACGACTTTCAGGCTTCATTAGTGTCTTTTTCAAAATAGAGTACACCTGTAATAACAATTTTTCCTGAATCTGAGATCATCCTGTCTAACACAGAGCCTCCGACGTCAAAAGAAGCCAACAAGTGCCATTCAAATAACAAAATCAATGTAAATTTGGATCTAACGAAATCAAAATTCGATGATCCCAAGTCACTTAACGACTCATTTAATGTGTTGCCTTCTTTGCCTTCACCTAAAGTGAAGCGTATTTAAAGAGTAAGTGTCTTGCTGACAAATCAACAAAATAACGCCAAGAAAAGAGTGAATAAAAACCAGTGGAGTAAAATAACGTCTACTCTTTTTTCAAAATGGAACCTTCTTTTAGCAGGTCTCTAAATTAAACTATACATTCTTTTAGCATGTACCTAAAACCCCTTAAGAACTTGTTCTTACTTAGGTAATAATGTGGAAATTGTGTTTATAACTCAAAGAAACCTTCAAATCTGCCACAATCCGCCTCACTCCGCCATGGTCCGTCTTACCCTTTCGGTGGTCCTTCTTACCCCGCCTGGTTGTGAACGAGTAATTTTTAGATGTTTCGAAAATTGATGAAAAATCACGGAAAAATAGACTAATTAATTCTTTATATAATTTTTAATGGTAGATAAATGAATGCTTTTCCATGTGTGGTACAAGAAAAGGTGAATTTTCGTACACATTTTATGCTAGCAAGTTATTCGCTTAGGGGAGCCGTCTTACCCCGTCTTCCCCTACATCTATCAGTTTCATAAATTTTCATTTGATTCTTTGACTTACAATAAGTAGTTTTCTTATTACCCTTCGTATACACTAGAAGTTCCTTTTTTCGACTATTTCACTTTTTCCTTTACTTTTGCTTTTCTTGGTAAACTTTAATAAATACCTACATCTTAATTACTTAATCACTTCTTTTCAGGTATGTACTTACGATTACTTATTGATTTAACTAATAATCTTTTTCTCTTTTCAGACTAGGTAACAAGCACAACAGCGAGATTCGTGCGTTCAAACCTATCCTAAACCTAAACCAAACCTATTGATCAATTGTTGATTGTGAAGGAAAAATTAAAATAATTCTTCTGTGATTAAGAGGAAGTTGTATACCCAATGCCCTTCTGGCATACAAAAAAAAAGGAAGTTGTGGGCATTAACGAGTGTCAGGTGAAAATAACACCTCAAAAAGACAACTTGACTGAAAACTATGCGAAACCGAAATGTACTGACGCGGAGCCAGATGATAATGTTGATGATATCAAGTTGGATATACTCGAAAGTGTAAAATGTGGTGCTCACACTTCCCGACTTAGTGTTCAGGATGTTCTGCAGGAGTACAAAACAAGACTGTCTAATAGTAACAAAAAATGTCTTAAAACGCATCGTAAACATTTTGCTTTTCACAAGACGACGTTACTTCCGAAAGTCTGTGAAACAGGATGGAACATTTGGTACATTCTTTTGAAGTACATATTTTAAAATAAGTTGGAAGAGGACCGTTCTTGGCCACACCTAAAAATGATGACCCGGAGAATGGTAACTGATTATTATCTCTGCCCTCAGTTGGTTTTACGTTTTTAACGTAAAATCACGTTTACAAAACAGGAATTATTTATTTTGATATAACCTGAATCAAGATTTACAGTTCTGTAAAAGTGTAAAACTATTTCTTTCGTTCGTTTTTATCGTTTGAACATTGAACCTAGACGAACTTGACGTCTTGAAAGTAAACCGTAAGCCCCCAGTGGTTGGTCAAAAATTTAGTCCGCAGCAGAATAGTATAGGGACTTTGAGCAGGGACTTCGCGAACCAAAGAACCGCTGGTGTAGCAGTATAGAAGTATGAAGAAGCATGAAAAGTATAATAAAACATAAATTGTTACTTGCCAGTAGGGTTTTCCTATTTCTTGAGATTTCAATAGGCTAAAATAAATTCAAATGCATTTTGATAATTTTTATTACTTCGAAGTGTAACCTATATCATCATTACCGTACAACGAATCATTTAATGTTCGCTCTTCCCTTGAGGATTAAATCTCAATAATCCTTAACATCACACCTCAATAATAATAATAATCATCCTTCTCATCGCCCCATGACAATTGCTTTGACTTTTTGCTTTGTTTCCGCTTCGGTTGCTGCCGCACCTTCTGCTGGACCCTTTTGGAGCGCCGCACAATTTGCCCTTGAATGGCCGGTTCACCGATGTGCCCTTTCATATGATTAGCAAGAGAACTCGGCCACTGGAAAGTTCGATCGCAGATCGAACAGCGATCGGGCGGAGGCGGCGGCGGCGGTTTGTTATCCCTACTGTTGTGTACCTTGTACCGATGGTTTCGAAGATGTTGCGCAAACATAAACGTTTTATCACACATCGTACATTTGAATGGCCGATCTTTGCACACGTGCTTACCGAGTGCTTTTCGAGAGGCAAACTGCATCTCACATTTCGAACATCGCTTCTCGGAGTGTAGCTGCATGTGAGACTCTAAGTCGCCCTCGTACGTATATTTTGCATCACAATCATTACATTTGAATGGTTTTTCCTCCAGGTACGTGTGCATCTGCTTGTGAATACTTAGAATAGAAGCTAAGTTATACGATAAACCGCAGATGTCGCACGAAAATGGTCGCTCATCGCTTTTCTGCAAGTTCGGATCGTGCTTTCCTATATGTTGCATCAAATGTTCTCTTCTGGTGTATTGTTTGTCACATAGTGCACATTTGATTTGTTCTTCCGGATTGTGCGTTCTTACATGGCGCTCTAAATGTTCCTTTCGGGAATAATCTTTACCGCATATTTCACATTTGAATCGTTTTTGCGGATCGTGCGTTTCCATATGTCGAACTAAATGAAACATTTTGAAAAATTTTTTGTCACATATCTCACAATTGAACTGCCTTTTCGCCGTGTGGATCATCCTGTGGATCCGCAAGTTGCCGATCCGGTAGAAAGTTTTGCTGCAAATCTCACACTCAAACGCGCGTTCGCTGGTGTGGGATTGTTTGTGCCTCGAAAAGCCCTGTTTAGAAACTAACTTTCCGCAAATGTCACACTGCTTCAGTGGTTTACTTTTGTTCGGATCAGACATTTTCCCCGTAGAGTGAATGTCGTAATGTCTGCGTAACGATTTGCGTTGTTTGTACGTATTACCGCAAATGTCACAACTGAACTGTGGTTTACAAATCTTGTCAATTTGTTCATCATCGTCATCGCCATCGCAGCAGGCCACCGTCATCGAATCGTCACAGAAGCATAAACCGGAACAGCAACTGCAACAGAAGAAAAGGTACCTTGAAGAATGTTGGAAATCACTGGGTCCACATCTGAGCTGAGGGTAGTAATTCGAATCCAAAATCGGATACGCTAAGCCAATTTTAGTTTCTTAGTTTCAAGGGCTTAATTTGTAAGCTGTGGTTGTTTTTTTTTCACGGTAAACTATTCCAGTTTTGTTTTTTTAAGGAATAAAAAACTTGGGATATAACCTTTTTGTTCAAATATTTTTGAAAAAGACGTTCAATAATGTGCTGATTACAGCAATCTATCTATCTATCTATATTAAGGTGCTCGTGAGTATGTTTGTATGTTCTGCCATAACTCCAGAACGCCTTGAGCGTTCTCCACCAAACTTGACACATATGTTCCTTGACATAAGAAAATCAACGTTGAGGGATTGACAAAAGGGTGGTGATCCCCAACAAGGGGCAGGTCCAAATAAAGAATTTAAAAAAATGATTCAGAAGAGATAAACAAAATAAACTGAAGTGAATCATAACAATAATCTAACCTCCAACCGCAACTATTTTGTTGTGAAAGACCGATTTTCTACCGTATTTCAGCAATCTCGAACCAAATCCGCTGTCGGAACCTTTCCATCGTCAGGCAACACTTCTCCTCCCAGCGCTGCTGCTGCTGCTGCTGCTGCTGCTGCCAGTCGCCTTGCGCGCTTATGTCGAGCTTCATGTCGAGCAACATCCGATTTCCATGCAAAGCGATTATCGCAATACTGGCACCGGTACGGTTTCTCGGTGTGCACTTCTTTCATGTGCTTGTTCAGATTGTAGCGCCACCGGAAGCTTCGATCGCAGATCGAACATTGGTGCGGTTGGTCGCCGCTGTGTACCTTTCGGTGGCCGTGAAGATTTTCCGCGGACAGAAAAGCCTTCCCACATACCGTACACTTGAACGGTCGCTCTTTGCACACGTGCTCTGCCGAATTTTCCTGCGCGGCAAGTTCCGTTCCACATTTCAAGCATTTTAAAGCTCCTTCTTCCTCGGAGTGCAGCCTCATGTGAAACTTTAGGTTGCACTTGTAGGTATATTTTGCGCCGCACACATTACATTGGAAGGGTTTTTCCTCGAGGTACGTGTGGATTTTTTTGTGAGCAACTAGAGCAGAAGCTAGCTTATACGTTGAGCCACAGATGTCGCACGTAAATGGTCGCTCATCGCTGTGATGGCTCATGTGCCTTGCCAGCGGCTGTTGACCCAAGAACGTTTTTTCACAAACTGAACATTTGTATCGATGTTCCGCACTGTTTGTTTTTGGATCACATATTTCATCTTTGGATTGCTCTATTCCCGTCGCAAACATTTCATATTTGAACGGTGCTTTGTTGTTGCTGTGCGATCTTTTGTGTCGCGCCATGTTTTTGGCAGTAAGAGACTTTCCACAAATGTCACACTGCTGCTTCACTGGTGGACTGTTGTTGCTCGTATTCTGATTCGACGTTTTCTCCACAACGTGAGTGCTGAGATGCCTCCATAACGATCGGCTGTGTTTATATTTACTACCGCAAATGTCACAGCTGAAGTCTGGCTTACAGATCGTGCTACTCTTCTTACCATCATCACAGCAGGCTGTCATCAAACCAGCGCTGCAACAGAAGAGAAGGTACCGGTGAAGCATATTGCAAAGCATGGAGCAAACGTCTTAGTGGAGAAAATTGGAATCTAAAATCTGATGGTTTTGAAAAAGTAAACATTCTCAACAAAAAATATCAATAACCAAGTTGAGATAAAGCATTATTTTGTTAAGCGCATATCAATTTAATAACACATGACATTGTATTGCAATGTGAGCACTGCAACTAACTTCGTTGTTAGCCACGCCTCAGCAATCGGAGAGACATTTTGGCCAGGAAGAGCTCGAGTGGGTTGAGAACTATATATGACCTTTGGTGCTGCAAGCGGAAACATACCTGGCTACTGAGGCTCGGAAAGAAGAAAACCTGCAAGGTCTGCAGATTATCTCCGTTATTGCAAGATCGGAGAATTCCATGCGAGGCGGGCCGATCGTGTGCGACGCGATATCTAACATACGACTCAAATATCCGATAGTCCTGCCACGAAAGCACCCTCTGACGGACTTAGTTTTAGATGCTTACTATCGCAACTTTCAACACGAAAGCCGAGAAACTGTTGTGAACAAGTGAGGTTGCCTGAGTCGTCGGAGGGATTACTAAGAAGTGCCAATACTGCAAAATCGGAGAGACAAAGCCAATTGTCCCAAACATGACGGGTTACATGTCGAATCACTCCATATCCGCGCCTTTCTTATTTGTCGAGATCGATTACTTCCGACCAGTACAAGTTGGGTGCTCATTGATTATTATAATTAGTTATAATATCCTTTTCGTTTTATTTTAATAAAAAAAAGTTCGGGCTGGGTGAAGTGTCCTAAAAACAACAAGTTCCATGAAAGCTTTCCATCACGAAACCCGCCTTCCGTTTCACACTTCGGAGGGACTTGGGAGCGACTAGTGCTTAGTATCAAAACGGCCCTCAATAACCTTTTCAGCTCGCGGAATCCAGCGGACAAGGGGCTATTGACGATACTTGTAAAAGCCAACCACAGGTAGCAGAAACCGATCGAGCTGCAAGGACAAATTGTGATTTAACAGATCGACCAGTTTAGGACTAGATGGATCCGGCAGTACTTGCCCATAATCGCTCACCGTTCCAAATGGCCTTTGAAGTCCTGCTGGTGGACTGCCAATACCAGCCGGTTTAGAAGCTGGCCGCAGCGTTTCCAGACTTTGCTGAGGAAAATTCATAGTTTTATCACCGAATACACGGTTCAATTTTCGTTTCAAAATCAATAAAGAAGCGAAATTCAATGAAGTTTTAACCTTTTGTCCTACCTTTTGTCCAATGCTGGAAGTTGCATGAGTCTAAGCAAACTATAATCTGAGATTATAACAGGATTCGAACCTACCAACACCCGCCAGGGCACATGGATCGCTGGTACTTATACCTTTAAACCATAGAGATGCTGGACAAAAGGAGACTGCACAACCCCCCTTATTAAGCTAGCGACATAGGTTGGGTTATTTTTAGACACAAATTGTGCCTCTTCATCCGTCAACTGTAGAAACCACCGACCAAGAAGTTTTAATCTAACTTTGTTTTTACTGGCGGGACGACGACAAACTCTCGTGGTTTGGTCTATAATCAAATGTTAGTTTAAATACAAATTTAACCGACATTTGTGCTTCATTTGTAGGTTTGCTAATATTGTTTGTTCTGTAAAGTGTAAATTATTTTCAATGTGTACTGCCTGTTTTCTAGAATACAAGAGTTTTTCCTAACACCGATGAACTCAGCTTCTTTCAGCCCAAAAGTTTCATCGCTCTTCATCACATTTGTTTTATAGGTATTATCCTCAATCAGCAAATGGAAATCACTTATACTAATAATAGTGACACGACACCCTGATGTGGCTTACAATAAACAGGGGCCTGCCACAATAGATCAAATAACTGGTCGCAGTGGAAAATGTACTCAACAAGGAAAAAAAATATCCTCAATTGTATTTGGAGAAAATTAGTACTTTTTTGAAATAAACCATTTTATGCACATTTAAGGTTTGACCCAAATTAATTAAGGGCGCTTACTCTCAACTTTTGTTATTGATTTTTCATCTGTGTTTTTCAGTCTTTCATCATTTATTTTTCTACGTGTGGTTCTGTGGTTCGCTTTCTTTTTAGTGGTTCGTCTGTCTTTTTGTATATTTCCAGCGATATATTGTTATTAGTCTGTTTTTGGCATTTTTTCTCGCTGTTTGGCGTTTCTTTGGTGTCCTTTCGTCTTTTTTGTCGTCTGTCATCTTTGATTTTCATCAGCTATCCATCACTTTTTCGTTGTCTTTTCGGGCCTCTTCGCCATCTTTTCGTCGTTCATACGTAGTCTTTTCGTTATTTTTTGTTGTTTTTTCGACGTGTTGTTTTGTCATCCCTTTGTTTATATTTTTATCGTTTTTTCAAGGTCGTTTAGTGATCTTTACGTCATATTTCCGTCGTCATTCGTCATTTTTAGACTCCGTTTTAGCATTTTTCCACTTTTTTCAACGGTTTCTTACCGTCGTAATCGCCTTTTTGTTTTTTTGGCACCTTTTCTCGTTGTCCCGTTTATTATTTGGAAGACGACAAAAACAGCCACAAAAGACGATCATTAACCTTTCGTTATTCGCGCCAACTTTGATTTAAAGGCATGCTAAATCTAACAGAATTCACTCGAATACTATTGCCACTGGGTGAAAAACTTTTTCCAGCGTTTGAAAGGTCTTGGACTGCGGACTTTTTTGAAAATAGTAGTAATTTTCTTTACTTTATACTAAAGCTGGCCTGATGAGGAATTACCTACGGACTGGTTGGAAGGTCTCATAAGCCTAATTTACAAAAAGGGCCATCGACTCGAATGCAGCAATTATCGAGGTATTACTCTCATCAATTCTGCATACAAAATTCTCTTCCGCATCCTGTTTCTCAGACTGAGGCCGTTGCAGGAAACCTTTGTTGGCGAATACCAGTGCGGTTTTCGAGAGGGACACTCCACGACGGACCAAATGTTCACCTTGCGGCAGATCCTCCATAAATTCCGGGAATTCAACTTGCAGACTCACCATTTGTTTATAGACTTCAAGGCTGCGTACGATTCAGTTAAACGAAATCAGGATAGCGGATGAGACATCGGACTCGTTTGTGACGTTAGATGGTTTGAAACAAGGTGACGGACTATCGAACTTGCTGTTCAACATTGCATTGGAAGGTGCTATTCGAAGGGCCGGCGTGCAGAGAAGCGGTACCATCATCACGAAATCTCATATGCTCCTAGGGTTTGCGGACGACATTGATATCATCGGTGTTAACCGTAGACCTGTGGAAGAAGCGTACACGCATCTTAAGGAGGAAGCTGCGAGGATCAGCATCTTTGGCACGCAGCAGCAGCTGCGAGGATAGGGCTCATTATAAATTCTATCAAAACAAAGTATATGGTGGCTGCTAGAGAGCGTGGTAGCCCTTCGGGTGTTGGAACTGCGGTGGATGGAGATATTTTTGTGGTCGACGAATGTGTTTACCTTGGTACGTTAGTGACATGTGACAACGATGTGAGCCGTGAAGTAAAAAGGCGGATAGCGACTGCTAACAGGGCCTTCTGCGGATTACGTAGCCAACTGAGGTCCCGTAGCCTACAACTTCGTACAAAACTCGCGCTATATAAGACGCTAATTCTCCCAGTGGTACTCTACGGCTACGAAGCGTGGACGTTGAAAGAGAGCGACCGACGAGCTCTTAGCGTTTTCGAGCGTAAGATCCTGTGATCAATTCTTGGCGGTATATTAGACGAAGGAGTGTGGCGCAGGCACATGAATCATGAACATTCCAAGTGTACAAAGATGCGGATATTGTGAAGCGACTAAAATACGACAGGCTACAATGGGCTGACCATGTAGCAAGGATGCCGGATGAGAGACCAGCGAAAACAATATTTAGCAGAGAATCCGACAGAGGCCGACGACTTCGAGGCAGACCCCGTACCCGTTGGATACATACTTGTCGTCTTTTTGAAGTTCTTTGAATGAATTTTTTTTTTTCGTTTTTTTATGTGTAGTTTGTTTTTGTTGTTCTTTTTTTGACGGCTTTTTGTTTTTTTGTCGCTGTTTTGGCTTCCTTTTCTCGTCATGTTGCTAGTTTTCTGCCGTATATTCGTAATTTTTTCATCGTTTTTTGCACTTTGTCTTGCTTTTGATGTTCTTCAAACGTCTTTATCGGGTTTATTTGTTTGTTGTCGCTGTTTAGGCGTCTTTTTGTCGTCTTCATCATATTTTCGTGTTATTCCTGTCGTTTTTCCGAGCTTCGTTTTTGACATTTTTCGTAGATTTTTACGGCGACTTTTTCGCGTTTTTGTCGGTATTTTCGTTGTTGCTTTGGCAGGTTTTTGTCGTCTTTTTTTCGTTTTTATTGTCATCTTTTCGTTGCCTTTTGTTTCGCCGTTTTTTGTTCGTCTTCGTTGTTCTTTCGCCGTCTTTCTGTCGTATATTTGCAACCTTTTCGTCGTTTTTTTCGCGTTACCTTTTTGAAGCTTCTTAATTGTTTTTTGTCATATTGCTTTTTGTCCTTTTTTACTGCTTTTTTATTGTCCCTTCATCGACTTTTTTACATTTATTTATAGCTCTTTCGTCATCTTTTTGTTGTCTTTTTTATACCTTTTCGCCGTCTTTTGTCATTTTTTTGTTTTTTTTTTTCTATTTGTATACGTTGTCTTTTTTTTCTTAGCTCTGTCATATTTCTGCCGTCTTTTCATGGTCTTTTTGCCACCATTTCAACGTACTTTCGTTGTTTTTGTTCGTCCTTTTTTGCAGTCTGCTTTTGGTATTTTTGGCAGGTCGTGAATGTTAAGGGCGCATTCGACAATATCCTCGAAATAAGTTGAAGTTGCATTTTTTATTGTGACAGTATTATGAACTGGATTGGACAGCATTAGAATGATAAATATGGTTTTGAAGACTCTTGTTAGTGTGGACAATCGTCCGCTTAATGATGAATTAAATATTGGTCCGACTTTTAAATACCGTGAACGTACCATATTCTGCGCAGTTAAGACATTTTTATGATTCTTCCGCTATTCTAAGTATTCTAGATTTCAATTAACAACGTGGATAGCAGCAACGTGTAGTGCTACGGTCTATAATATCTGGTAAAAAATATGGGAATTATAAGTCGACCAACAATTGAGTATATATTTTGTTTTGTAAACTTATCCATGGTGCCTAATTCTGCGCACTTTCTTGCCAATGTTCCTAATTCTGCGCACCCAAAAAGTGAAAATAAACACTCCTGCCATGTTGTTTATGTCTTTATACGCTAAATGGACACCAAAAAATTCGGCATTAGCCATTACCATAATTAAATCCATGGTCAGGCCTTCTTGTGCTATCCGGGTGGCAAAAGAATATTGTTATCATTTTGATTGCTTCATTTTAAATATTTTATTCTCGATAACGTGAAGGGCGAATTGATTCGGGTTTTCTGCATACTAAACATTACACTATAGACTAGTACTAAAAATTGTGCTTTCTTATAGAAACAACTACCCCACTCTCTGACAGTTCCATGAGGTTGGACTTAAAAAAAAAGATATGGTTTCATGAATTGGCACTCGTAGGTTTGGACCCCAAGACACAGCACAGGATTCCAATTTCAATTCTACTATTCTACTTCATTTTTCATGCCTCTATACCTCAGCCATTTGAGTGAGGTTGCGTATTCTTTCACGATTTCTTCGTAGGATACATGACAGCGCAGAATTTGGAACATGAATAAAAAATCTGTGCCTAAATCTGCGCATTATTATATCGCATTTTTCTAAGGAAAGTAATGCATGCAATCACTCTTTTTGTCTAAAACATGACTAAAACTAATTATTCTTTCTAATTATGTTGGGTAATTTGATCATTGCAAAGAATGTCGATCATAAATTTGTTAATTTTCTAGACAGACAATCATAGCGTTGGGGGGCCCTGTAGCCGCAAGGTTACCGAGCCTGCCTTGACAAGCGAGTGGTCGTGGGTTCGAATCTTAGTAGAATCAGGCCATTCGTTGTCAAGTGACTTTAGCATGGGTTTATTCTCAGGCCCCTCCACATCCTTCCTACTGCATTCTGCATTAACTAACAATGAAAGCCTCTTGCCAGGGCAAGTTATAAGAGTGGTACTTGCTTGAGGTGCGAATGAAGCCTCTTGTTCAAGGGCAAATTATAGCTTGTTCCACTTCCTGGTTCTAGGAACGAGATTGGTAATGCATAATAAGTAGTAGTAAGGAACACATACATACACACAAAACACACCCTCACTCTGTGCTGAACTCTGCTTTACCGACCATGAAGCCTTTAGCCGGGGCTGGTTATAAGAATGATACTTGCTCGAGGTGCGAATGAAGCCTCTTGTCCAAGGACAAATTATAACTAGTCTCCGCACTTCCCGGCTCTAGAGCTAGATTGGTTGAAAAGTAGAAAGAAGCGTAGAGGGAAAAAGGGGTGAAAACACACCGAAAAGCACGGATAATAAGCAGTTCGCTCACTCTATAGCGATACTGCAATAACAACGAAGTGCGGAACAACACCTGGATAAAATCACAATAGATCAAAATGCTGGTCGTAGTGATAATATCCACACAAAAAAAAAATCCAGCAGCCTTCCGCAACGGCTGCTGTAGAAAAAAAAAATCATAGCGTTGGTGCTAACGACGATGTTTTCTGCCATATAAAATACTTTCAATTTCACGTTAAATTATTTCGCTCTCAAATATTATGGCCCGTTTGTCAATAATGGCGTAATATTCAACAGACATTTATAAAAAAATAACGCAATGATCATAGATATGCACAATGTTAAAAAATACCTATATAAAGAAAAATGCGCAGAATTAGGAGCAGCGCAGAATTGGGAGCGGTCACGGTACCTAAAGGCAGAGACCGCTGTACTTAGTTTTTTGGAGATAACTTCGACTATGGACCCGGACTTCGACTCCTTTATTTTTCCGTGTTACATGATTACTTAACCTAACCTATTGTACAAGGGTAGATTCCCCATGACCCTATGCGATTTTTTTGTTAGGAGAATTGCCCTTTTAATTTGGTAATAGCCTACCTCGGTCGCTGAGCTTCACTGCCATCCTGTTCATGCACGAGTTCATTCGCGCCATGGAGTAGGAAGAATGCGGTAATAAATTTGGCTAAATGGAGAGTACCTCTTGCTCACACTCCGCTTAGCATATGCGGGCTCGAAGACACCGGGTACCGAGACGTGGTAACCTGCGAATTTTTAATTCAGGTTTTTAATTTTGCGCGCACGCTTTGGAGAACTGGACCGCGCATTCTAAAGGTGTGTTATTACTTCATGCCAGCGTTGGTAGTTGTATTTTCTAACCGACTAGGCTGGCTTCTCGAGCAATATGTGAAAATGGCTTATGTGCAAATGAGATTCTTTTCGTGTCTCCTCTCTTCCGATGATTATGACGATGCAAATGCACTTGAACGGACTAATCTAGCGTAAAACGGTTCCTGACGTTATTAGCTAGCTATTGATAAAGAAAAATCGTATTGGAAAATTGAGTAAAATGAAGTAGGGTCGCTATATTGTGGTTGAAGTTTTCGGAAGAATTATTTGAATTTATTTTTGAAGAGTTATATTAAGTTTTCTTTAAAGTTATTTTGTTCACTTCCCAAAAATACACGTCATATGCATATACGTACTGGCTACTGTGAATCAATTTTCATTCTATGACGGTTACCGGTCAGAATAGGGAAGCAGACAGAACAGAATACGTTTGCATGTAGTGCAATATTTCTTAACAAACCAAACCATCGACAAAACACTAATTAAATCAAAACAAGCCACTATTCTGGAGCTGACTCTGATCGGACCGCCTCGGTTCCGGTTTCGCGATACCAAGCACACCGGTTCAGGTTGTTGCACCGGACGAACGCTTTTCCACAGATAGCGCAGGGATAGGGTTTTTCACCCCGATGCCACATCAGATGCTCGCGTAGATTCGCTCCGTAGAGGAACGCTTTGTCGCACTCCGTGCACTTGTAGCGTCTCTCGCTACGGGAACACCGTTGGCGGTGCGCTCGCAAGTTCTCCCGAGAAGCGAATTCCTCCTGGCAATGGTTGCATCTGAAGAGACGTTCGTCCGAGTGTAGTTTGCGGTGAGGCAATAGGTTACTCTTCCGGGTGAACTCGGCACCACAAATGTCACATTTGTATTGGATTTTATCGATCGGGTTCGTATGGATTTTTCGGTGACAAATCAAATTTGTAGATGATTTGTACGACAAACCGCAGATGTCACATTTAAAGAGACGCTTTTCCGAATGATAATGCATATGATAGACGAGCATATGAGCCAGTCGGAAGCATTTTCCACAAACTGGGCACTTGTGGGGAAGCTCTGTACTATGCGATTTCTGGTGTCTCGTCAGCTGAGATTTCGAAGGAAAATTCTTATCACAAAACTCACATTTAAAGAATTTCACGACGGAATGAGTCGCCTTATGAACATTTAGACCGTCAATTCTAGCAAAAGTTTTGCTGCATATATCGCAAGCGAACGGTCGCTCGCCGGTGTGCATTCTCCGGTGATTCTTGAGAACGGTTTTCGACTGGCAAACCTTGCCACAGAATTCGCAAACGTCCTTCTGCTTTTGCTCGCAGTGAGTACCGATATGACGGGTTAGGTAGAACTGATTCGTGTAAAACTTTTTACAAATTTCGCACTGCAGCTTAGGTTCGCCGGCGTGAGTTGTTTTGTGTTGTTTCAGTTCATCCCTGCTGGGGAAAGGTTTTTTGCATACCAGACATTTGTACAAATGAATCGTTTTGTGGCGGATACGGTGCCTTCGGAATGTCTTTTCAGCAGCATAATGTCTACCGCAGATGTCACAGTCGTAACCTTCGGTGCTGTTCAATCCGTCATCATCAACAACAGCATGGTTCGCCTCCGGACCGGCCACATCGCCGCTGTAACGGAAGAGAACGCTCTGATAGATTGGTGGCAAAAGCAAAGTATCCGCGGCGTATAGGGAAAATCATTCGGCTTCGTTGTTAGAACCATTGCGAAATTTTTGAATTCTGATTTAAATATATCGCATTACCCACATGCCAAATTGGGTTCGAGTTATGCAGAAATTTGTGTTTCATTTGTATGTGAGCCCATAGACTAGCATAGAAAAAAATCCTGGATTTGAGCATCATTAGCAAATATAGGGACTTTACAAAATTATATTGCCGTAGATAAAATGTTGATAAAGGAAAAAATAGCGTCCCCAAAACCGACCCTTGTGGAACGCAAGAAAGATCGAACTATTTTTGAAAAACTTGTTAAATTTCAAAGATTCAAAAAAATCCGAAAATGGGTCCATCGATAGCTCTTCACCAGATTTTAGGGCATAATTCAAGCTATCTTTAAAAAAAGAGGCAAATCGGAGGGGAAGGTTTTGAGGTTTGAAGGTTTTGAATACACTTAATGTCTTACAACTATTCCTTTGACGTCATTTTAATCAAATAAGTAGTTTTCAAGATATGATTTTTTGAAAAAAAAAGTAATCTCATTTCTAAATATGCCCTTTTGAGAAGTTAGTCTTGACGAAAAAAATCAAGTTTAGTGGAAAATGAATTGTTGCGTCGCATCCAACATATCAGGAAAATTTCTTTTCAATAAAAAATAGTCGAGTCAAAAATGACCTTTTTTCAGCGTTTTGAGCTGGAATTGCTCTATAACTGCCTCATAGAAGCAAAATCTGTAAAACTCGTGTAGGTAACATTTGTTGAGCTGAGCACAATCTATAGCCTTTCTGAACAAAGTATGGCATTACCCGAGCAGGAGCGAAGAGCAAAATAATATAAAAACAATATCAAACTGTGTTATAATGGTATATTTTGTTATTGAATAGATATGGAGATACATTGATAGCACATTTTGTTATTGAGTAGATATTTAAAACAGTGGTTGTAAGATAAGTTTAATAACTGATTTTGTTATCATATCTTATTTTGGTCTTAAAATGGCATTCATACAATTTTTTTTATTGATTAAATAGATTTTAGATTATAAATATTTTATAAAATGATTTTTTAATATCTCATATACTACTCTATTTGTTATGTTATTCTAAACTCTGAATACAGTCATGTTATTGTTTTGTTATTCAAATAACACAAGTAGTTATTCATTTGGCCTTAGAGGAGTAAAATTTTGATATTATTTTTTGTTATTTTACCAACTAGGTCAGCCAAAACAAGACCAAATTTTGATATGAGTTATTCGATTTCCAATAACACATTTTGATATTATTTTGCTCTTCGCTCCTGCTCGGGTATTTTTTTATATTTCTACTGGTAAAAGTCTGTAAACTTTATTATTGATAAATGAGCGTTTACCAATGGAAAAGTTACAGCCTTACTACACCGTAAATACAAGAAATAATATGGTAACCTGTCTTCCATAAGTATTATTCTAGGTTTTGACATGAAAAGTCCTTCAAGGGTGTTCAGAACGAATATTTGATATTTGAACAATATTGCAAAAAAAGTAGAAGGATCTACGATTTTGAAAATTTGACAAAAATCCAACATATTTGCGTTTGTAAGAGAAAATACTTATCAACTTAGGAACTATATGCTTCGAGGAGAGCTTCATTCATTGGTTTCACTGTGCCTGGTTTTGTCAGGTATTGTGAGCCAATTAACAATGTGCGGTTATCTACATGAAGAAGTAACGGCCAAGAATTTGAAATTGTTTCGCAGTGTTTAATGTTCTTAATTTTTAGTTCTAATCACCCACGAAGAAAATAATTATTCTCAGTTTTCGTTAACGGTGCTGAGGTGTTCAGGTTCTGAGTATTTTATTGTAAGGAATCAGCATCGTTTGCTTTCGTGCCTCGTTCGTTGCAAAAATGTTGACAACCACATTTTTCTGAAACCGTAAATATTACGCAGTTTTAAATTCTAGCCAGCAGTTTTGAATGGTAGTTTGTATTGTAATTTACAATAATGTTTGAAGAAGCAGTGAAGTTTTTAATGTTGTTTCGTTGAATCATGTCTCTACCAATCATGATGGTTCATGATGTCGGCCTTAACCTACTACCACAAATCCCGCGGTCTCTAGCGACAAGTATCGGATTAATATTCCTTCTTTTTACCTTGTAGTACAGCCACAACCAAAAGAGATGGTCGGCGTCGTTATGGGTGTATTTTCAAAGTATTGCACAATGAGAGAATGTCATGGTACTCCCAAGCACAATTCTTTGTACAATTTCACTGGGTCGGCCAATCAAGGAGTGCAACTATGGGCAGTCTACCTAAGCTAAACTAAACTAGGCTACGTCTTTGTTGACTATACTGGATAGCACTTTGTGAAAATGAAAACAGAAACGTTTAAATGAAATGTGTTAGACTCCAATAATTTGTCTACCACTGTATTCCCTATATGTATTCCATGGTCAATAAGTAAAAGAGGTGAACCAGCCTCAGGCTGAAAACCTCTTAAATAAAGAAGAATAATAATAAAAATTATAAATATAAGAGGCTTATGTCTGTCGCCAAAACGAGGGGCGCGATATGTATTTTCGTGGTAATAATCGCCCACATTAAGCAAACCAATCATAGCAGATTACATTCAAGACGACCAAAGGTAACGTAGCTGCATTTCATAGAGTTACATAACGTTAGCGTTACATAGCGTACGTCCAATTTGCTCTCAATTAGACGCGGGTCCATAAGTCGTTAGATATAAAAAATGTCCAGCAACATTTTAACGATCGAACATCTATACCTATAAAGAAGGATTTCTGTCTGTCTGTCTGTCCTGTGTTCCTTATAGAATCAAAAACTACTGAACCAATCGGCGTGAAAATTTGCATGTAGAGGTTTTTGGGGCCAGGAAAGGTTTTAGTGATGGTTAGAGACCCCTCCCCCCACTAAGAGGGGGGGCTCCCATACAAATGAAACACAAATTTCTGCATAACTCGAGAACTAATCAAGCAAATAGAACCAAATTTGGCATGTGGGTGTTTTCGGTGACAAGAATTTATTCTAGGGTAATTTGAGACCCCTCCCCTCTTTAGAAGGGGAATTATAACTCCTCTCCCCTTTAAGAGGGGGGGTTTCCATACAAATTTCCTCATAACTCGAGAACTAATCAAGCAAATGGAACCAAATTTAGCATGTGAAAGTTTTCAAGGGCAAGAAAATTTTCTATGTTGAATTAGGACCCCTCCTCACTTTAAGAGGGGGGGCTCCTGTACAAATGAAATACCAATTTCCTCATAACTCGAGAACTAATCAAGCAAATGGAACCAAATTTGGCATGTGTGTGTTTTTGGAGACAAAATTTTTTTCTATGATGAATTGGGACCCCTCCCCACTTTAAGTGGGGGGTCTCCTATACAAACGAAATACAAATTTCCTTATAACTCGAGAGCTAATCCAGCAAATGGAACCAAATTTGGCATGTAGGTGTTTTTGGAGGCAAGAATTTTTTCTATGATGAATAAGAACCTCTCCCCACTTCAGGAGGGGGGACTCCTATACAAATGAAATACAAATTTCCTCCTAACTCGAGAACTAATCAAGCAAATAGAACAACATTTGGCATGTGGGTGTTTTTTTGGTGACAAGAATTTATTCTATGGTGAATTGAGACCCCTCCCCTCTTTATAAGAGGAATTATAACTCCTCTCCCTTTTAAGAGGGGGGGCCTTCCATACAAATTTCCTCATAACTCGAGAACTAATCAAGCAAATGCAACCAAATTTGGCATGTGAAGGTTTTCGAGAGCAAGAAAATTTTCTATGGTGAATTAGGACCCCTCCCCACTTTAAGAGGAGGGGCTCCTGTACAAATGAAATACAAATTTCCTCATAACTCGAGAACTAATCAAGCGAATTGAACCAAATTTGGTATATGTGTGTTTTTGGAGACAATTTTTTTTTCAATGATGAATTGGGACCCCTCCCCACTTTAGGAGGAGGGGTCCTATACAAACGAAATACAAATTTCCTCATAACTCGAGAACTAATCCAGCAAATGGAACCAAATTTGGCGTGTAGGTGTTTTTGGAGGCAAGAATTTTTTCTGTGATGAATTAGGACCTCTTCCCACATTAGGAGGGGGGCTCCAATACAAATGAAATACAAATTTCCCCATAACTCGAGAACTAATCAAGCAAATAGAACCAAATTCGGCATGTGGAGGTTTTTGGAGGCAAAAATATTTTCTACGGTGAATTAGGATCCTTCCACACTTCAAGAGGGGGGGCTTCTACACAAATGAAATACAAATTTCCTAATAATTCGAGAACTAATCAAGCAAATGGAACCATATTTGGCATGTGGGTGTTTTTGGAGGCAACCATTTTTTCCATTATGAATTAGGACTTCTTACCTTTTTAGGAGGGGCGGGGGCTCCCATTCAAACGAAATACAAATTTGCTCATAACTTTAGAACTAATCAAGCAAATGGAACCAAATTTGGCATGTGAGAGTTTTAGATGGCAGAATTTTTTTTCTGTGGTGTTTTACGACCCCTTTCCCTTTTAAGAGGGTGGGCTCCCATACAAATGAAATACAAATTTCCTTATAATTTGAGTACTAATCAAGCAAATGGAACCAAATTTAGCATGTAGGAGATTTTTGAGTCTTGAATTTATTTTATGATAGTTAGAGACCTCTCACCCCTGTGGTAGGGGGATATGGACTCTCATACAAATAAAACAGAAATTTTTGCGAAACTCAAAAACTAATCCAACTCGAGAAATTCGAGACTCTTCCATAAAACATTAATCAATAACAAGACCACAAAAACTATCTATAGTAACACTAGATCATTCAGGACGAGCCGGTCGCGAGTGTTGCCGGAGACCCGCCGTCGGAAGCGCCGCCCACTGGGGGGCTTGCAAAACTCGAGATAGTGACAAAGATCATCCGAGATTCATGATTTATGTACAACACAGGTTAATTTGTGGCAATACGAAGTTTGTCGGGTCAGCTAGTTAAAATATAATCAAAACTAAACGTAAGAAAGTGTGGACAACGGAATGTTATACTGTGTATTTTAACGCAGTTATTCTGGGAAAGAGGAATCACATTTAAAAGCTAGTTATTATTTTACCCCGGAATTGGTTGTAGACATTTATTCTGACTCAACGTACCAGTTAACTGCTTTTGAATCTTTACCTATTTTCATTCATAATTGGAACTCACCAAATTTTCCTGCGTGAAATGGACCGGAATAGACGCTACCTACACTGACCTAAAAAGATCGTGTCGATCATGGGATACTACGTGCTAAATGTGATAAACTCGGAGCTTCTGTTGCTTGAATCATATTTACGTAATCAAAAAATTGCAGTAAAGTTGGGTGCATCTCAAACTGGCTGATTCAGTAACAATTCTGGGGTCCCTCAAGGAAGTACTGACCTCGGTGTAGTCTTGGATGCTCAACTGACGTTCAGGCAGCATTATTCCATGATTGTCAGCAAGGCTAACCGACAACTCGGACTGGTCATGAGAATTGGCAAGAAGTTTGAAGACCCTGATAGCTAGCGGATCCTGTATTGGTCGTTGGTACGGTCAATCTTGGAGTCAGCTTGTGCTGTATGGGATCAATCTAAGGATAATTGGATTAAATTAAAATCGAACACGTATAGAAACACTTTGTTTTAAGTATTTCCCGTACACTGCAACGGAGAAATTATGACATTTTACCTCCCTATTTTTCAGGGTGGCAACTGGATACGTAAAACCAAATTCCCTGATTTTTCCAGGTTTTTCCCGGTGTTTAATAAAATTCTAGGTTTCATATTGCGATAAAATTTTAACAGAAAATGTGTTTCGATCATTGACATTTGAATTGTTTATCAATCTACGAGGTATTGAGAAAAATTTCCCCACCTACTCTATTTCCCTAGGCGAATTCTCCAATCACTTTCTCTTATTCTGCCGACCAGCAAATTACACTCCTCCCGTGAGTTCCTCAACTGTTCTTTTTTCCGCGGAAGTTTATTCGCAAACTCAGGCGCAAGCGGAGTTTTAGTGCCCATTGCGGCTAGCTCTCGAACCCGCCGTGGTGCTTTTCCTGCCAGCCACACGGAAATGTTCGTATGTTTAATTTTCGTTCTTCAAGCCATAAGCCATGCAAAAAAGCAGTTTAATTGAGCTAACTTATTTCGCTTTACCACTGGTGGCTGTTCTACTTTCTTCGTTGGTCACGCGGCCTATTTCACTTTGCATTTGGATTTGGACTTTGGATTGATCGGGATTCGTAACGTGGAAAGTAGGGTCGCTACACCCGCATTTCGGTTACAATTTGTTACAACAGTATGGCAAGTTTATGTACTGCCGTGAGTCAGTGGGATTTCTCCAACATTTTTCTCGAAAATCGAATTTCGCTGCGGTGCCACTGGCATTTATTTCGATGTTCTGCGAATTGTGTCACATGCCGCAAAATGTCCGTCCTGAAACTTCAATGTTATTCGATTCGACGTGACTAACGCCAAACGCAACGCGCAAAGTGAGTGCAAACTAAATTTGTTATATCACTTCACTTGCCTCGCAGAATAAGGCCCTTTGCAAAACTCTGAGCTAATTATCGATAACCCAATCTATCGCTTGTGTGCCGTACTTCTTTATCTATTTCTAAGTGTTCTTGACTACTCAATAAATCGATCATTGGGGTTGTTTGAAAAATTCCCTGATTTTGTTAAAAAATTCCCTGATTATTCCAGGTAATTTCAAATTCCCTGACAATTCCAGGTTTGCCAGGTAGTTGCCACCCTGTTTTTATTAAAGTGGAGGAGCGTTTGGAGGGACGAATGGTAGACTGGATGAAACTGGGAAATTGCGATATGAGGCCAAAAATATATAGAGTAGTTCAATTGGTAAGTGGGACTCCAACCCAAACTTTCTCGGTTGGCACCCGAGTGCTTTGGCCATTAAACTATTGCCACACAACTAGGGCTGTCTAACCGGTAGTACCGGTAGTACCGAAACCGGTAATACCAGCCAATTTTTGGATACCGAAATACCGGTTTTTTAAAGGCAAAAAACCGGTATTTCCGGTTTTTTCTAATATCCTAGTTTTTTTAAGCTTCCTTATTCAAAGAAGACCTAAGTTGGATAGAAGATTGTAAAACTCATAGAAAAACAACTTCGTGTTAATGTTGACGAGATTCATCGATTACTAGCAATGAAGAGGGTGAAACTATGGATCAAATAATTATACCTCTTGAACCCGTTTAAGGCACAGTACAGCATCTTTGCTGAATGTTTCATTGTATAAGCCAAACAAGGGAATTTACTGACGCATTTCCTCGAGCGGTTGATGCTATTTTAAATAGCCACTATGTGGATGATCTGTTGGATAGCTTTCGAACGGTACAGGAAGCAGTTGATGTAATTAACCAGGTGAAGCTCGTGCATACTATAGGTGGCTTTGAGATACGAAATTTTCTGTGCAACCGACTGGAAGTTTTATCGCAAATAGGTGAGATCTCAGACGATGGGACAAAAGATTTGGTGCTAGAACGTGAAGGAGTAACGGAGTCCGTACTTGGCATGCGATGGATTCCCGCAGACGACTGTTTTACCTACACGTTTATGCTTCGGAAAGATTTGCTTCCAATACTTCGAACACATTCCAACCAAACGCGGAATATTAAAAGTAGTTATGTCACTTTTTGATCCACTGGGCCTGCAATCATTTTTCTCTTCCATGGGAAAATAATTATACAAGATAAATACGTCCTCTGCTTATACACACATCTGCTTCACCACTCTTGGAAGTCAGTCGCTTCAGTCGCTGGGAAAAGCTCATTCGAAGAATGGCTTACGTTATCCGCTTCATTCAGAATATTCACCGAAAAAGAAACCGCCTACCGCTTGAACTTGAAGAAATCAAACAACAGGAGTTCAAAGAAGCAGAAGAAGCACTCTGAAAGATGGCACAAGCGGAGGCCTTTCCTTCAGAAATATCGATTCTCAAACCTACTCAAGGATCTCCTCAATCGCGCCATGTCGTTGTTGCGAAGTCTAGTTCCATTTATAAAACGTGGCCATTTCTCGACGAAAAAGGCATACTCCGTAAGCGCGGTAGAATAGATGTTACACCATTCGTTACATTCGATACTAAATACCCGATCATTCTCCCAAAGGGACATTCAAAAGTTTTCCTTCTGACCGACTGGTATCATCGTCACTTTCGACATGCTAATCGAGAAACCGTGGTGAACGAAATGCGACAGCGCTACGAAATATCTAAGCTTCGGGAGCAGATTAAAAAGGTGATGTCACAATGTAATTTGTGTCGAATAGCCAAAGCTTCTCCAAGTCATCCTCCCATGGCTTCCCTTCCCAGCATTCGGTTGACACCATTCGTTCAACCTTTCACTTCTGTCGGCGTGGACTACTTTGATCCAACTCATGTCAAAGTTGGCAGGAGCAGAGCAAAGCGGTGGGTGGCCCTATTCACCTGCATGACAATTCGTGCAGTGCATTTAGAAGTGGTGTACAGTTTATCAAAGGAATTATGCATTTAGGCTGTTCGGCGCTTCGTTTCACAACGTGGATCTCCAGCTGAGTTCTACTCGGATAATGGGACGTGTTTCACGGGTGCCAGTAGTCTTTTGCAACAAGAGATAATGGAAAGAAATCGAGCATTGGCCACAACATTCACAGATGCCCACACCTGCTGGAAATTCATTCCTCCTGCAACGCCTCACATGGGAGGCGTGTGGGAACGACTTGTGAGATCCGTGAAAGTCGCTGTCGGAACGTTGTTGGATTCTCCCCGGAGTTATAATTACTCGTTTATATATTTTATAGTATGTAAATTCCTTTTTTTTCTTATATAACCACATAACTTTTTCCTGTATTTAACGTAGATTGGTGAAGTGCATAATTTAGTTGCCCAAAAGATATATATCTTATTGTTATTGAATATCTATCATGTAAGTTTAGATTATAACCTAAATATGAAAGCACATTTATTATAGAGAATTATAATTAATTAGATTTTGTAACGGATTTCTGCCAAGTGTTACGATCCTTCATTTGGATAGCAGAGTACACCAAATAATTGCAAGCCTGCGAATTTAATCACATTATTATGCTATCTATACCTATAAAGAAGGATTTCTGTCTGTCTGTCCGTATGTTCCTTATAGAATCGAAAACTACTGAACCAATCGGCATGAAAATATGCATGTAGAGGTTTTTTGGGGCCAGGAAAGGTTTTAGTGATGGTTAGAAACCCCTCCCCCCACTAAGAGAGGGGGCTCCCATACAAATGAAACACAAATTTCTGCATAACTCGACAACTAATCAAGCAAATAGAACAAAATTTGGCAAGTGGGTGTTTCCGGTGACAAGAATTTATTCTATGGTAAATTGAGACCCCTCCCCTCTTTGTAACTCCTCTCCTCTTTAAAAGGGGGGGGGGGGCTTCCATACAAATTTCCTCATAACTCGAGAACTAATCAAGCAAATGGAACCAAATTTGGCATGTAAAGGTTTTCAAGGGCAAGAATATTTTCTATAGTAAATTAGGACCCCTCCCCACTTTAAGAGGGGGGGGGGGCTCCTGTACCAAAGAAACACAATTTTCCTTATAACTCGAGAACTAATCAAGCAAATGGAACCAAATTTGACACGTGGGTGTTTTTGGAGACAAAAACTTTTTCTATGATGAACTGGGACCCCTCCTTACTTTAGGAGGGGGGCTCCTATACAAATGAAATACAAATTTCCTCATAACTCGAGAGCTATCAAGCAAATGGAACCAAATTTGGCATGTGAAAGTTTTCGAGGGCAAGAATATTTTCTATGGTGAATTAGGACCCCTCCCAACTTTAAGAGGGGGGGCTCCTATACAAACGAAATACAAATTTCCTCATAACTCGAGAACTAATCAAGCAAATGGAACCAAATTTGGCACGTGGGTGTTTTTGGAGACAAAATTTTTTTCTATGATGAATTGGGACCCCTACCCACTTTAGGAGGAGGGGCTCCTATACAAATGAAATTCAAATTTCCTCATAACTCGAGAACTAATCAAGCAAATAGAACCAAATTTGGCATGTGGAGGTTTTTGGAGGTAAAACTATTTTCTATGGTGAATTAGGACCCCTCCCAACTTTAAGAGGGGGTGCTTCTACACAAATAAAATATAAATTTCCTCATAATTCGAGAACTAATCAAGCAAATGGAACCATATTTGGCATGTGGGTGTTTTTGGAGGCAACCATTTTTTCTATGATGAATTAGGACCCCTTACCTTTTTAAGAGGGGGGCTCTCATACAAACGAAATACAAATTTCCTCGTAACTCGAGAACTAATCAAGCAAATGGAACCAAATTTGACATGTAAGTGGTTTTGGACGCAAGATTTTTTTCTATGGTGAATTGAGACCCCTCTCTTCTTTAGAAAGCGAGTTATGGCCCATCTCCCCTTTAAGAGGGAAAGCTTCCATACAAATGAAATGCAAATTTCCTCTTATCTCGAGAACTAATCAATCAAATGGAACCAAATTTGGCATGTTGGAGATTTTGGAGTCTTGAATTCATTTTACGATAGTTAGAGACCTCTCACCCCTGTGGTAGGGGGATATGGACTCTCATACAAATAAAACAGAAATTTTTGCGAAACTCAAAAACTAATCGAACTCGAGAAATTCGAGACTCTTCCATAAAACATTAGTCAATACAAGACCACAAAAACTATCTATAGTAACACTAGATCATTCAGGACGAGACGGTCGCGCTCGCGAGTGTTGCCGGTGACCCGCCGTCGGAATCGCCGCCCACTGGGGGGCTTGCAAAACTCGAGATTGTGACAAAGATCATCCGAGATTCATGATTTATGTACAACACAGGTTAATTTGTGGCAATACGAAGTTTGTCGGGTCAGCTAGTATACAATAAAAATAATCATTTTGCAGTTGAAGTAAACCATAACCAAAATTCGGGTTTCACTATCAAAAGTGGTGCTATTCTTCTTCCCCACACTGATCAATCTACTACTGAAATTTGCTAAGTAGCTCATTGATATGCCGTTAATAGTAATGGTCCTAGCTTTGAAACTTGAAACACCCCGGTGTTAAATTTCGTCTGCAAAATAAAATTTCACTTAAATTATGGAAAGCTCCAACAGAACAAAACATATATCATTTGGAATCGCTTTATGGTTCCTAAAATTTAAGCAACCTCAAGAATAAGTTCCGATTCAATGAGAAAAAACTTAAACAGCTTTGAAAAATTGTCCGTTTTATACGTTTATTTCACCAATAATTCATCATCTCGTTCATAAAACTCCTATCTCCTAAAAACAATCTTCAGTCCATCATAAGATCACTGCTGTGAATTAAGTTCCGCCACCCGTGCAGCGACCTCTTTCTGCTGCCGACGTTTGCCGATATGCTCGACCATGTGCCGCTTTAGCTCGTCGGCGGAAGCACACAGGAGATCGCATATTTCGCACTTCTGCTCGGCATGCTGCAGCAAATGCTTCCGCAAAATCCCCTGCTGGACGAACGTTTTTCCACAAACGTCGCACTTGTGCGGTCGATCGGTATGGACGGCCGAACGGTGCTCTTTGAGGGCCACATTGGTTGGAAAATGTTCGCCACATATGTAGCACCGGTAGCTTCGGCCGTCGAAATCCGCCATGTGCAGTTTCTCGTGCGTCCGAAGGTTGCTCTTCCGGGTAAACTGTGAATCGCACTGATCACATTGGTAGGGTTTAGGATTGTCGGCGCTGTGGATCGCCTTATGCATTCTGAGTCGATCGGCCGTGATGAAACCTTTATCACAGCTGTCGCACTTATACGGCCGTTCCCCCGTATGGACGCGTCTATGATAAACAAGCGCATAGCTGGCTCTAAACGCTTTCTCACAAAACTCGCACTTGTATGGTCGTTCTTCGGAGTGAGTTTTAACGTGCCTTTCATACTGTTTGCTGATCTGGAAACCTTTTCCACAAATATCGCATTTGAAGGCATCCTCTCCCGAATGCAGGCCCACATGATATTTCAACGTATCCTCTTTGGTAAAATCTTTTCCACAAATGTCACACTTGAAAGGCCTCTCACCCGTATGGCTTAGCCGGTGTGTGTCTAGAGAACCCTTTCCGCAGAATCCTTTTCCGCAAATTTCACACTCATACAGCGCGTTTCCGGCGTGCATGCGGACATGAACGGTAAAATAGAACTCGTTATAGAACGATTTGCCGCAGATGTCGCACTTGAACGGCCGTTCGCCGGTGTGGGTATACTTGTGGCTTGCAAGGGACTTCTTAGAAAAGAATCCTTCGCCACAGACGTCGCACTTGTGCTTTTGCTCACCATTGTGCATGCGCATATGCGACTTAAAGTACGAGATACCGGCGAACGTTTTGCCACAGACACCGCACTCGTGTGGTCGCTCTCCGGAATGGACCAGCGCATGCCGTTCAGCATCGCTTTTCCTGGTTACCTCTCGGCCACAGACATCGCATCGGTAGATCTTTTTCGGCTTTTTTACCCTCTGCTGTGGACCATCGGTATGCGTACGCATATGCAACTTTAGGTAACCTGCCTTGGAAACTTGCTTATCGCATATGATGCATTTGTAGGGTTTTTCGGTGGGCACCGATTTGGCCACCCGAATATCAGCTTTGCTGCAACAAAAAGAGAACAGCAAACGCTGAACGTTAGAGATCAATGTTGAGACCTCTTCGGTGGTTTATCTATAGATTGGGGAACCTTCACAGGTCGTTGATACTGTTGAGGCTTATTTTGGCTATCAGCCAAACCATTTAATTTACCTAACCCCACGGATAATGGAAAGTTTTTAACTATTTAGACAAATACAATGTATCCATCATCCATTCACTCTTACGAATGCCAAGTATCTTATGCTAAAAAAATAGTAAAAATTTACCTGGAACTGGAAGCAATCATTTCGCCGTCGCCAGCAGGCGTCACCGATGCAGGAGTTTGGGTTTTATCGGCTTCAACGTTGTCTGTCGCAGGCTCAATCTTCACAGAACTTGGACCATCTGGCAGGGTGGTCATCACTGGTACTGGTGGTGCCTCACCGAGACAACTTATTTTACTAGTGCCGGCTGATTGATTTTCATCAGCTATCATGACTTCTTCCACTTTTATCGTAGGCAATTCTTGCGTCGTTGCCAAAGCAGATTCTTCCACTTTTATTTTTTCCATTTTGCTTTTACAATGCTGCACCACCGTATGGAGATAGGTATTAAACACACTTCACACCAAAAATCAACTTATAACACTTGTGTTTTAGAAAAAACTTATGCTTTTCCACTTTGCACCTAACAAGCGGGGTAAAACATGGCGACTCTTTGCTTAAAATTTAGCTCAACGGATGCGAAAACGAAAACTGCAACGTCGAACTGTCAGCCGTTGCGGTAACGCAGAAGCGTCACTACCTAGACCTACACGCTCGTAGATGGGTAGCTAAAAATGAGTAATTTTCTTTTCACTTTGAGAAATTACACGCACTGATGCATTCAGGGTGTCTAGCACGTGTCTACTCAGTTTTGGAAAAAAATCCCTGAGTTTCTTAGGTATTTATGCAACTTACTCAAATGACGTTTAAACCACGTTATTCATAGTGCTGTTGACGAAACAGTTGCAGCAAACAATATAAAAATATTTTAGCAATATGTCCTATATATGTCCAGGGATCTAAGTAGCCAGAAATTTGTCCTTTGGGTAGGGGGGCATAGCCTAACCTTATAAGGATTTTATTCAGGAAATGGGGAATTAAGCTATTTTGGTTTATTCTCAGAGTTCTTTTTTGACAAAAAAAGAAGGCAAATGTTTGAAATTGCAACGTTGCAACGTGGCAACGTTGGCAACGTGTTACGTTGTATCTTCGACATTTCGAAAACAATTCAATTTTTTAATATAGAATTTACACAATTCGCGACTACGAAGATCCAAAAATGTGAGACAAAAAAAGAGCCCATATGTGAATGTAATGAAAAATTGACTAAAAAAAATCTGTTTCTTGGATTCTTTAATGAATTCTGGAGTAACTATAATTCTACTAGTAGATCAAGCTTTGAAAGAAGGGTAAACCCCAATACACACAAGCACGCATAAAATTTAATGAGCATATTGCTCATTCAACAGCGATTATAGCAAAAAGAAATGCATTGCAGGTCATACAGCAAACACACCCGGGCGATATCACAATAGATCAACTATACTGGTCGCAGTGATGCGTCCACACGTGGAAAAAAAATAATTCTACTGCATGTCGAAAATAACAGCTAACAATAGTTAAATTATAGCTAAAAGGCTGTTCAGTTTCATTTGTTTTAAGGTGAACCAAACAGTTAAGTAGGTACCATAACCAAAAGTATCAAAACCAATGAGTGGAACGACACAGGCAATGTATGAGTTTGACACCCACACCAGGTCTTAGATCCTATCCACTGACGAACTGACATGACACATAGAAGAAAATCCTTTAAAAACCATCGTCCTGCACATTTTGCTTGCACACTAGCACCCTCTGTTATGCATGTTGCGGAGTAGCTTGCATTTGCAGGGTTTTATGCTGTAGGGTTTTGTACATTTGAATGGTTTTATACTGAAAACTCAAAGCAACACTTGCGCGCGGTGTGGCCATGTTGCGAAACATGCTTTTTTGCAAAATGAGTGGTTTTTGATTGGACGATGAAATTATCGCGAGTGTCTCGTCTGTTTGTCTGTGATATCCAGCTTTTTACGAGCCATAATGGCGGACGTGGTCGTAATATGTATTTGAACCACATTTTTGACATTTCAGTAATACATCGCACGTTTTGTTTCCGGACGTTTACTTACTTACACTTATATCAATGCAATAGCGATATTTCAATTAGTAATGATACAAATTTCTATTACATTCCACATCGATCAAGTCTTAGAAAAATTACAGATCGGTTGATGCAAATATCTTTAAAATCCATTGAAAAATGGCTGAGCTCTAAGCGTGCCAAACATAACCTCTTTTCGTTACATGTTCATTTCTCATACTTTTATAATGCACCCCAATATAGAAAACAGAAACGTAGGTCTACGTCAATTTGTGATGAAATATGACCAATTCTATTCCATAAAATAAGAAACAAAAATATGAATAAAACTTGAATTTTAGACACTTACAATAAATTTACCATAAGTTTCAATGTCCACAAAACTGTTTTTTTTCGGGATAGTTTCTATTCTAATTCGAAATACAAATTCAACTGTAATTTAAATCCAATTTTAAGTTAAGCGATGGTGAATAACTGCAAAGAAAGTCTAAAAAATTTGTTCTGTCACATGGAATTTTTTGAAATATTTTATTTAACTGTTCAAACGGGATAGAATGACAAACTGGCATAAAAACCCCCGAAAAAAATATGGCAGAATGGGAGGGAAATTGGACACAAAAAGAGAAAAAAAAGATGGAAAACTAGGCAAAAAGACTATAGGAAAGCGAACGGAAAAGAAGCAAAAAAAGTGAAATTCATAAAGATAACGAAGAAAGCAAGAAATGAAATAAGGATTAACTGAAGAAAAACGGGACAGAAAAAGAAAAAAATGGAGAGAAAAATGAAAACGGAAGACAAAAGAAAATAGAAAAGAAAAACAGAACAACTGGCCGAAAAAAGGAGAAAGAGCAGGACATAATAAGGGGAAGAACGTAATAGACTAAAACGAAAAACGGGATACAAAAGGAGTTAAAAAGTGAAAAAAAAAGAAAACCGGGATCGCAAAAGTCAAAACGGAACAGAAAATGACAAAACACGGGACGGGTAAAGAGGAAAAACGAAAGATAAAAGACGGAAAACGGAACAGAGGAAAAGGGCAAAAACGGTGCGGAAAACATGAAAAGAAGAGAAAAGAAAACCGACAAAGAAAAAATAGCGAGCAGGAAAAAGGAAAAACGAAGAAAGCAAAAGTGAAAAAAACGAGACAAGGGAATATGAAACAGGGCACAGGAGAAATCAAAAGGGAAAAGAACAGTAGCGAGAGGGAAAAGAAAACCCCGATCGAGGAGAGGAGGAAAACCGAAAAAAGAAGATAAACGGGATATAAAAGGAGAAAAATGGGACAAAAAACGGACAAATGTGACAGAAAAAGAGGAAAAAAGTAGACAAAATGGAAAAGAGAAAGGTAAAACAAAAAAGTAAAAGATGAAAACAGCAGATGAAAAAGAAAAACCAAAGAGGAAAGGATGGCCAAAAAAAGAATGAACGTAAAAAAGACGGTAAAACGGGACAGAAAAAGAGAAAAACGAGAAAGAAAGATTATAAAAAGAGTTAGAAAGGATGAAGAGTAGAATTTTTTTATTAGAGTGGTTTTAACCCAGAGTCATTTACCATTGGAAACTAGAAATGAAAAAAAGGAAAAAGAGAAGTGAAAAAAACCAACAACGGGAAATAAAGTACCAAAAAACGAAAGAAAAACAAAACTGAAAATAAGAACTAAAAAAATGGAGAGGAAATGAGAAAAATGGAACCATAAAACAGGAAACACAGGACCGAAAAAAGGAAAACAAGAGAAAACAGAAAAAACGGAAGGAAAGTGAGAACAAAATTGAAGCGGAATAGAAAGTTGAAAAACTGGATTGAAAAAGAGGAAAAACGAAACAGAAAAGAGGTAAAATGTCTGAGAGAATAAGACGAAAAATGTCAATTCTCACTTCAAGTATAACTACTGGTCTGATTTCGTGTTCATGACCGGTTTGAAGCAGAACTTCAGTTCAAATTTAAGCCTTATTCAATGTCCAATCTAACTTAATTTCAATTTTAAGTCAATTTCAAGCTATGGTTCAATTTTATGTCTAATTTTAAATGTAACTTTCAATTTTGATTATGAAACCTGAAACCGATTATCTAATTGCACCCAAAAATCCGGAGTTTGCAAGGTACTCGGCCGGTATAAATTCGCCATCCTATGATTAAGTCCGATTTTCCAAAACATTTTTCTGAATGATCGGTTACCCCATCGGTGATCATTGATATTGTACGTCTAGGAACCTTGCCTTCCCGAAGTCTCGGTACCTAAGCTGGCAGCCCCATCACAAGTGTCGGTAGCGTGACCCGGTTAGAAGTGGAACAGAAGTTAACCTAGTACCGCCCACGGAAGATAGTAATATCCCAGCAACTGATCTCCAAGAAGTCAAACTAGAAATCGGGTTGGTAAAGATCAACACAGAAGCTGGTAAGGACTGCCTGCCGGCAGAGTTTTTTAAACATTGCCGAAAAAGGTCGGCAACGGCTGCACACCGGGTTATTTCCTAGATTTGGGAGAAAGAAATGCTACCGGAGGAATGGATGGAAGGAGTGGTTTATTCTATCTACAAAAAAGAGGAAGATCAGCTCGACTGCATCGCGGCATAATGCTGGTAGACGCTGGATACATGGTACTTCCCCAGCTCCTGTTATGCCGGCAGTCAGCGATAACCCATGGTCTCGTTAAAAGTTACCAGGCGGGCTTCATGAGGGCTCAAACAACTACGCACCAGATTTTTACCATCCGACAGATGATGTCTGCAGAAATGTCGGGAATCACATTACGCATCACATCTTGATTGATTTCAAAGCAGCATACGATACAGTCGATTGAGACTAGCTATGGCAGATAATGCACGAACACGTGTTTCCGGATAAAATGACTGATATCTACAGAGCTACATTGGATCGAATGATGTGGTTTGTACGCATCTCGGGGAGTCCCTTCGAGACGCAACAAGGGTTGACTATCCGTTCCAACTTCCCCTGCCGTTGTTTGAAGCGTAGCCAGGTATGCGATTATGTAGCCATCTACGAAGTGTTCAACCTTATATGCTAATGTTATTTGATATTTGCTGTGGAATGATTTTCTAGGGAATGGAATTTTAGGGAATGGTATATAATCCCTAAAGCAGCAATGTTGTAGCTCTGCTAATTTTGTAGGTACTGCTGCGGGAATCGTCAGGCAATATTCTTTTCAGTTCAGTTGCCAACTGTCGGAACACATTCGAATTTATAAAATGACATTTTATTACACGCATCACGTTCACTAACTACTATAGGGAAACAACGGCGCTGCGCGGCGGTGCGCCATTCCCAACTTCCTTGCTCTCACACGACGCACGACTTCAATCTGTTTTCAAAACTCATCATTAGTGTAGTGTAGTGAAGTGCTTTTTGTATGTTTCCTCTCTCTCCCGCACAGTTTTGTCGAGTTAAAATGCAATGCATTGCAATCAATCGGTTAAGTGTTCTCTGCTGATAGATCTGATCTGAGTGTTGTTTGTTTTTGTTTTTTTTTTTTTTTCATTTCTTTAAATACTATTATTTATACTCATTGTCCTATTTACTTGCTACTGAAAGAGTGCAACATTACTGAAAAAGTGGTAGGTAGTAGTAGTTGAACCTTAGTGTTTTGTTTATATTTTACTAAACTATTAATTACCCGCAGAATCTGGTGCTAACTATATAGAAGATATATCAACATTTTGTTATGTCGTCAGCATCTGGTTGGTTGGTAGAGTAGATAGGTAATACATTAAATAAACCGCTCGCATTTCGGTTGTTTGTTTCTTGATTTGATTTTTCATAGGTATTTTTTTATATTTAAAAAAAATGGTGCGAACTGGCAGACAGGATTTCCCGCTGTTTCAGTTTTACGTGATTCGTCAATTTCTACAATTCTACAAAGTGTGGCTATTGAAAGGTTACGTTTTTTTGTATTTTTTTTTTCAACTAAATATATACTCGCAGTAGGCTGCCACAAAGTTTTCTAACTTTTAAGGTTTATGTTGCTTTTTATGTAACGATATCTGTTCGTAGCATTTTTTTTTCGTTTAAAGTTGACTGATTTACTTTCGTTTTTTTTTTTGCTACAATAAATTATAACAGAATATTTACAAGCTCAAGATAGCGGGACGCGTTGTAATAGAGATGGCCTCCCTCATCGTGACCTACAACGACGAGACGTTTGCCACTAAATATATCATTTATTAAATAGGTTTCTAAAAGGCCCAAGAAATGATGCTCTCCTTCCTCCGTTGCACCCGATTGGTAAAGAAAATGCCACCATTAGGAAATGTTTTTTTTCTAGTTCTTATTGAAAGGGAAAACAATACAAAAATGGTACTTTAAATTATCAACGAGCGAAAAAAAACCGTCATGCGCTCTACTAATTTTGGCACTGTCTCGAGATTAAATGTGATTAGTTGAACATTTTCCCCCCCAATTGCCCGATCCCGATTTGTTGCCGGTCAGCTCAGCAGAACTGCCCTGGTTTGTTGTTATTGAAAGTATTACGCAAGTAGAAGCAAAGCATTTGCAAACCAATCAATGCTTATCAGCAGTTTGCTTCCTTGACTTTACGGTGGATTCAAAAACAAATGCTTTAAACTGAGAATACTTTAAACAACAATAAAACGACAGATTCGACAATCGCGCGCGGAAAACAGTTCTGTTAAAGTTTTCGAATATAGACACATTTCTGTATATTGTAGGTGGGTTATCTAATTTAACGTCTGGGTGCTGTTAGAAGATGTGCCAGTGATAACATCATGTTTCTGTGTCTATCACTAGGAAAAGATTTGGAAGAGTTGAAAATAGGTTTTTGTTTTGTTTTTAATCTAAACAGGTCATCTCTATCGTTCCAGGTTTCTTTTTTACATTCGTCTGCGCGTCATCAGTTTACTTCATCTATAATATCAATTATATTCTATACAGAACAATCGTCCTATCCGATAAATTAGTGGGTTTCATCACAATTATTTAGTTTATATATATATCTTTTTTCCTATTTAATTAACTACAATCATTCGAAACAAAAAAAAATCAATACGTACTCGTGTGTTATCCTTTTCTTCCTTCCTAAATGACTCTTGCGGGTTGTAATAAACTAGAACTCGCACGCGAGGCGCACACACGGCAACAGTCAAACTGGCTAGTTTTCTCATCTTTCGCATCACTACACAACAGTATAATAAGGAATCGCGCTTCCTCCGGATAATCGAGGAAGATCTTGGTCACGATACTACTACGAACACAGAGAAACAGAACAACGAATTTATACTCACGTAACGATGATTTGTCCACGCACGCACGCACGTACACACGCATCAAACAACCAAGGCAGAAAATAACTCTTCTTTAGTACTACTATTCTACGTCGTAGAATAATGCATCGTCTGCAGTAAGTGGAGTATACTATCAGCGTGTTCGGCCTAGGGTCCACTGGGGGTCGCCGCTGCTCGGAACAGGGGATTTCTACCCTTAACGGGCAGCGGATGTGCTTCGGTATTAAACACCCAGTCGTCCAGCGGTAGGAGGGAATCGTCCGAAAATAGCAAATACAGATACTAAAATAACGTAAAGTGATTAATCATTAATTTGCTGTTGAAAACTTGAGTTAGACACATACCTTAAGGGTTTCAGCCAGGAAGAAACTTTGCTGAACATCGTCCTTTTGTGGATCCGTAAGGTAAACATTCTTCAAACCGCTGAAGCCGTTCGGCGTTCGACAATGTTTCTCGAGGGCCTGCGAGTAAATAATCTTTTAACTAAGCTCACCAGAAAAGGTTTTTTAACAACTTCAGCTTACCTGCACCGCATCCCATCCCCAGTCGCGATACTTTTGGTCGTGCGTCAGCCGCCACATGACGAAGTAACTTTCGAACGTTTCCGGTCGCAGGATGTAGTACTTTTCGCCACTCTTCAGGGCTTTGGCTTCGACGCCGTCGTTGAAGCGGAACGCTTCCGGCCCCAGTCGGGTGTACGTCCGCACGTAGCTCTCGTGGCAGGTGTTGGTTATTCCCTCGCCAATTTCCAAGTACTTTTCCGAATACTGGTTGTTCAACGTCGTTCCTCCGAGTCCGAACAGGCCACCTGCGTTGTATCCAAATAATTCATTAATTATCTAATATATTTATCAAAAAGTCAACAGATCTTATGACCCCAGTTATGAGATCTTAAAACGAGCATCGTGCATTTGACAAAGCACGTCCCAGCGAGTGCTTCAGTGAAGTCTTTTATTTCCCACTTTTGACTGATTCTACTCGGGCTTTTGTAAAAGTGCCGGGAAAAAATTAACCCACGTTACAGAAGTTAACCTGACGAGTTAAGCCTCCCCCTCCCCTGGAAGGATCCGCTGAACTGCGGTTTACCTTCTAAATGCCTTAAAAATATCTCACAATTTAGGTAAGCATTATTCAGTCGTGACCGAGATTTTGTCCAAGTCCTGTAAAACAAGCTGCGTTTTTCGGTCTCAAGTCTTCTTAGTCAATTGACCGGGCCGCCAAGGACCTGATAGACTCCGGAATTGTCCGATTCAAGCATTCCATTGCGTTAAAACGTACCTCTATTGTGGGAAGATTTCGTATGAGCTCTCGACATGCCCGCGTACAAATTGCGGTGTGATAGAATCAAGCGATCTTTAGAGGAGTGTTCTGTCAATCCCTGTTAAGTTTAACCATCAGGCGACAGGCGAGTCAGAAGCTGACATCTAGTCGTAGGATTTTCTTTGACACTGCTGGCGATCCTAGGAAGAGGAAAATGATTCTTCCCCTAGATTGCCCAATTTTGCTTGAAGCTATTTCCAAGAGGAATGGTAGCGGTGTCAAAAATTGCTAGACTAATTATCTAGACCTTGCTAATTCTTGCTAAACTAAACTAAGGAGTTTCCAGGAACATTAAAAAGCGCAATGTTCCTGTTTTTTCATCCAAGATTCAACCAGCAATCTAGGCTACCGATCTTCCTAGAATTCTTCTTCTGGCATTTTTGCTTATACCTAGTAAGATTGTTTTTGAATTTATTAGTCACAAAATGGTACTTCCTTGCCGCGATTGTCTCCTTCGATGGTTAATTCATAGGTCGATTAGCGGGATGAGTTTATTACGGGGTCTTTGCAAAAGTGTAACAGAATTCCCAATGATTTCTTCAAGTTAACGATCGTTTTAAATGCGATTCATTTATCTTTTTGTGAAACTGGGCTTTTGCTGGCAAAGAGTGAACGAGTGCAAATCTACCAACCTTATCCACTAAGTCCGATCTCTACCATCCACCACGAGGTGCCGACTGGAGTACGCAACCTTGGTTGTTGGAACATGGACATAGGCTGAGCGAACATACTTCCTGGTATGATGTCCTTTAGGATTTCACCTGCATAATAATTTTCCGCATGTTCTGTGCAGCTGTTCGGGCGAAAGGTTAAACGTTTTTCGCTGTGACCGTTCTTCCCGTAAATTTACAAACTCATCTACTACTTTAAATTCGTCTCTTTCGATTACAACATGCCTATGCGAGCTGGTTCGCACTCGTTTACTCCTGCTGACAAGTACCTGATTTTAGACGTATTTATCAGTAATCCAGCCTTTTCTGTTTCTCGTTTCTGCTTGGTATACTGCTGAGCCACCATCTAAAACGTTCTTCCGAAAGTACCCACGTCGTCAGCGAAACAGATAAATGGCCTGCATTTATTGAAGCTCGAGCCCCGCATGTTGAAACCCGCACATCTTAATCAAGCTTTTCACCTTCTCGGAGAAACCGTTTTCGTCCATCATTTTCCATAACTTTTCACGGTCGATAGTATCATGAGCGGCCTTGAAGCCTCCGCTTCCGTTTATACTTCACAAAAAATAGCCCATAACGCCTTTCATCCGTATACGACACGTGCGCGTACACCTTGCGTATGCACGTTTACTGTGTCAAGTCCCTAGAAAAGTGCCAGTCTGAATAGTGTTTTACATCGTTACTTTGCAGGCACTTTGAGGAGGAGAACTCATCAACTGCTTAGACTCTTTTTACACGTTTTTTTGCGATTTTTGAATTAACGCGTTTTTTTACATAATTTTTCGAATTAACGCGCTTTTTACCGGTTTTCTTTTACAAGCCATGTATCCTCCATGCAAAAAAGACTTGAGTGTATTTATATACTGAAGTTTCGACATATTGATTCTCAGTTCAATTCTACTAGCCTTTGCATTTAACCTGACACGGATTACCTACGGCATTGCAGTTTTTAGTGATAATATTGCAGTCTTCCGCGAACCCTAGGTGCTCGTTATTCTTGCTAAAAATCATGCCATGCAATTACGAATGATGATATACAACATACATGATAGTCCATTCTTTTTCCGCAACCGTCGGAGCAAATTGAAAGGACTCAAGAGTGCAAAACTCATAGCATATCTTTCGTTCCAAGATAGCTTCAATCGTTCGCGTCAGTTTATCTGAAAAACCATTCTCGCGCCAAGCTATTAATTCGCAATCGACTGTATCGTATGCTGCCTTGAAATCCATGAAAATATAATGCGTGGGCACGTTGTACTCCTGATATTTCTGAAGGATTGTCGGAGTGCCAAAATTTGATCCACAGTAGTACTGGCCCCGCATTTTATTACGCATTATCTTGCTACTTGGAGAGCACTTACAGGCAGTGTTGATCAGTGTAATTCCGTGATAATTACAGCAATCGAGCCGACCGCCCTATCTGTAGATAGGACAAACTGCTCTTACCATCCATTCTTCCGGCAGTTTTTCTTCTTTTTCTTCAGCATAGAGCCGGGGTGGCTCGTGCTGTTTCAAGCACTCGTCTCCATTCAATTCGGTCTTGGGCCACTCGTCGCCAATTTCCTAGTCGTTTCAGAAGTCGCAAATCGCTTTCGACCTGGTCGAGCCATCGTGCACGTTGGGCCCCCCTGTTCCTGGTGCCGGTGGGGTTGTTGAAGAGGACTATTTTCGTCGCACTGTCGTCCGGCATTCTTACGACGTGTCCGGCCCACCATAGCCTGCTAACTTTCGCGAGATGTACGATGGGAGTCTCCCCAAGCAATGCCTGTAGCTCGTGATTCATACGCCTCCGTCACTCTCCGCTTTCAGTTCGTAAACCGCCAAATATCGTCCGCAGCACTTTCCGCTCAAACACGGCAAGAACGCGTATGTCCTCCGTAAACAGCGTCACGGCTTCAAGTCCATAAAGAACTACCGGTCTAATAAGGGTTTTGTACATTGCTAGCTTCGTGTGGCGGCGTATGCTTCTTGATCGTAGCGTTTTACGAAGGGCAAAGTAGGCCCGATTTCCCGCTTGGATGCACCGCTGGATCTTCTTACTAGTGTTGTTTTCCGCGGTCACCAGCGATCCCAAATACACGAACTCCTCTACCACTTCTAGTTCTTCGTCGTCAACGGTTACCGTCCGTGGGAGACGCGCGTTTGTTTCCTTTGAGCCTCTTCCTTTCATGTATTTGGTCTTCGACGCATTTATTTTTAGCCCAATTCTCCTAGACTCCGCTTTCTGTCTGGCGTAGATTGCCTCCGCCGTCGCAAAGTTCCTGGCAATGATATCGAAGTCATCTGCCAAGCCTAGAAATTGGCTACTCTTGGTAAAAATCGTGCCCCTCGTTTCGATGCTCGCTCGTCGGATCACCCCCTAAAGAGCGATGTTGAACAGCATGCAGGATAGACCGTCACCTTGTCTCAACCCTCGTCGGGTCTCGAAGGGACTCGAGAGTGTCCCAGCGAGGCGTACGAAACACAACACTCGATCCAATGTAGCTCTGATCAATCGCGTCAGTTTGTCCGGAAAACCGTGTTCATGCATTTTCTGCCATAGCTTGTCTCGATCGACTGTATCGTATGCTGCTTTGAACTCAATAAAGATGTGATGCGTGGGCACGTTGTACTCCCGACATTTCTGCAAGATCTGTCGGATAGTAACAATTTGGTTCGTAGTTGCGCGAGCCCCCATGAAACCCGCCTGATAATTCCCTACGAAACCTTGTGACAGCCGGCGTAACAGGATCTGGGAGAGTACCTTGTAGGCGGCGTTTACCAGCATAATACCGTAGCTTCTCCTCCTCCCAAGTCCTCGAAATAACCCAGTGTAGAGCCTTTGCTAGCGTTTCTCCGCCACGTTTGTAAAGCTCTGCCGGTAGGCGGTCCTTCCCAGCGGCTTTATTGGTCTTCAGCAGCCTGATTTCTCGTTTGACTTCTTGGAGATCAGGTGCTAGGACATCACTATCTTCCATGGGCGCTCCTAGGTTAATTTCCGTTCCGCCTCCTTCTGCGACTTCGCCATTGAGGTGTTCATCGAAGAACTGCTTCCACCTGTCGACCACCTCGCGCTCGTTTGTAATTAGATTCCCTCCCTCGTCCTTACACATGTCAGGTTTCGGTGTGTAGCCCTTCCGAGTTTGGTTCACCTTCTCATAAAACTTGCGCGTGTCATTAGCTCGGAATAGTTGCTCTAATTCTTCACGAACTCTGTCCTCCTTTTGGCGCTTTTTTCTCCTCAGGATCGTGGTCAACTGGTTCCGTTGAGCGTATTCTGCCCCAACCGTCTTCGAGGTTTGAAGCACCTAACTCTTCGGAAGAAGGCGGTACCTCATTCAGTACTCGCGCGTAGTTCTCGGCAGCTGGGTTATCTAGCTGCCTGATGTTCAGCCGAGGAGGGCGGCTTTGACGTGTCCGGTATACGGTGGACAGCTTTGAGCGCACATGTACTGCTACTAGGTAATGGTCAGAATCAATATCCGCACCCCGACGGGAGCGTACGCTCGTGATGTTAGAGAAGAACCAGCCCTCTATGAGAACGTGGTCAATTTGGTTCATTGTACGTTGGTCAGGTGATCTCCAGATGGCTTTGTGGATATCGTTGCGCGGGAAAGAGGTGCTTCGGATCACCAGCCCTCGCGAAGCTGCGAAGTTTATACATCGTTGGCCGTTATCGTTTGTGTCGGTGTGCAGGCTATGGGGTCCTGGGGTCCGATTGCATTATTCGTGACAAAACCGGATCCGAGTCAAGCGGTTAGGAATTTGTCACTGGAGTTAGTACAATTCGTGAGACAGCCAGCAGGCGAAATCTGGATCTAGAGGAGTCAAGTTTGTGTCAATACGTTAATTAGCGACGGATTTTACAGTCGCGAGTTTCCTTTGCGCGATATTGGAATACTTCTGTTTGTTATTACTACAAAATTGGATCAAATTAAGCGGAAAAGACTATAGAATTAAAATCTGAAATAAAAATAGTGACTCTTTCAAAAATTTTAGTTGACTATGTTCCCTCAACGAGATTTTAACCACAAGACCAATACACCAAACCTAACTAAATAGAATTTCTTGCAGTCTACTAACCGAAACCCAAGTGCTACTTACCAGCAAAGCAAGCCAGATGGTCCATCTTATGGTCCAGCCGTTCGAACTTGAGATCCGACACGTACGTCAGCCCGCCGGGGCTGGTGCGGATCATGTTCTGTATGATGGCTTGCATCGCGTCGTCGAACATTTCGCGGGCCTCCTCGTCCTCGTGGCCGGACTGGATCCACGCCTTCAGCAAGTACTCGTAGAAGCTGTCGCCGAGCGCTCCGAGCGACATGTGCTGCTGGCCCCACTTGCCCGTCTTCGGGTTCAAATAGTTCGGATAGAGGCCCTTCGGTTTCTCGATGTCCTTCAGCACCGAGCGAATCGTTTGTACCCGCTCGCGGTACACCGAGTCGCCGGTTACGTCGCTGAGATAGGAAAACTCCAGGTGCAGCGTGCCGAACTCGGACAGGATGCTGCTGCCTCCGCTGGCCCAGCCGTAATTTTTGCTGATCTGTGCGGTGCGTTAGAGAGGGAAGGCGAAAAATGATTTATTTTAGCGAATGCGTGGCACACCGTTTGAGTAGTTAAGTGAAAATTAGTTTCAATTCAAAGTTGTTATGATTTGGAGTGTTTTTTTTATTCTAAAAAATTCTAAAACATGTTTTTTGGACTGCAAAAATTTTACAAAACAAAGTTTGCCTAGAAGATTATGAAACAATAAAGATAATGTATTCAATGAGTAAGTACAGGTTTTATCACCAGAGATTTAGACAACCGATGGCACTTCAACTATAGAATTGTATTTTTTTTTTTGAAAAAAAAAAAAATCTAATAAGAACAAATATTTGAAAGGAACTCTGAGATGATTGTAACCTATTATCTCACGGGCCTCTTGTGAGATCCAATGTTCAAATATGTTCAAAGTAAACGCATGGTTGGATGAGCGATATTCCTACCCTAGAGCGTGACAGGCTATATGTATACTAAACGTGTGCAGCTGGAAGGAACTATACTAGAGAATAGAAGAGACACCATTTACTAACCTTGTAGAACAGATTGACAAAAAAGATTTCTATATGATTGGCGACCCGCTCGAGCAAGGTCTTAGGCTGCAAGATTGGATTACGGTTTTGTTTTTGGATTATGAAGACCGATTGAGACCATACCCAACACACAAAGATAGTGTTAGCAAAGGAAGAAGGCATGATGTTTTTCAAACACGTTTGTACAGACATTACCATTACCAATCCAGACAGAATTCGGAGGTGGAAAGAAAGAGATCATTGATAGTTGATTTCGATACCGGTTAGGTTGAATAGCGAAATGGAGTTGAGCGTAAAAATGGTGAATCGGAAAAAATTTCGCCTATGCATTCTACTAATACCAATCCGCGTGTGAATTACCGTGCTAAGAAGTGAAGCTCGTAAAAAGATTGTAAGTTGTCGTACTGTCAATGATTGTTAAGCGACGTGATTAGCGAGCATGCGACCTCAGATGTATGTACAGGATACTATGGTATTCGGTTAAAGTTTATACTCAACGAAACCTAGAGAATAATTGAAACTGAGCTAGGGAATGTGTTTGAAGAATGTGTTAAGGAATGGGATTCTCTTGGATTTTGAACAACAACCTACTGAACAAGTTCAGTTGAAAGTCTTTTCTTATCTTACAGAATATTTTAAAACTAACATCTTGTGCTATTAGATTCGTTACAATCACCTCGAATCCCATCCCGTCCAATAAAATGATTGTATATACGTACTCTAACAATGTTTAATTAGTAAAAAAATTGAAGAAAATGGTTCGTCCAATGCAAACCAAACCAACTCACCCCATTGTTGACGTTGACGAGCGCATACGGAATCCCGGTCGGCGTCTGGAACGCCGGCAGCAGTTTATCGGCCACATATTTGGCCTTATCCAGGAAGAGCCGGTCACCGGTGAACGCGTAGCATGTCAGGAATCCGCCGATGAATCGAATGTTGGTTTCGAACACCGATAGATCCATCCCGACGCCCTCGAGCGAAAACTTACGCTCGACCCAGTCGCGACCCTCGTCGAACTCTTTGTGCAGTCCCATCAGATACAGCGTATCCAATCCATCCACTATGGTAGCGCCGAGATCGAACGCCCCAAAAATGCTACCCGAATGGCCCCGTTTGCTGATCGGTTTCAGTTCGTTCTTTCCCCATGCGTACAGTTTGTAGTTGTCCCAAGCGTGGATCATCATCTGTGGAATTGAAGATAAAAAAAAAACAAACTTGAATTAGAAAATGATTAAAATTCATTGAAAACCACACAAAAACAAGCATTCCCTTTCACTATCTGATGTAAAGGTCGTTTAACCCCACCGAAATTAGAGATACTGCCTCGAACTGGGCAATCTGTTACGTGTTTTGTCAGTTTAAATCACGGCTACACGCATCCATCGGTTATGGGACAAACTAACTGCAAGTCACCATGACAGTTTCGAAGGCAAGCCAGCCAACCGTAACTGGAAATTGCAAACTCAGAGCCTATACTGAATGCAAGTCATTGACACACTGACAGAGCAACTGGACATGGATAGGTGAAAACTTTTCGTACCAAAATAAAAACCATCTTAATTTGTTCTCGATTATTTTTGTCAAAAACAAGGTAAAATTGAATAGAGTTTTAGACTTGTTAGCATCGAGTGAAAATTTGGTTACAAATTTTGCGATTCCGAGGAATCTAAATAAATGCTTCAAATATGGCGAAAAGGAAAGTGTTCACACGAGAAAATGCATCTGAAAATGCTCTGTGGGAAACAATAGTCGGCGGAAAATGATTTGGGACAGCACTATTTAGACTGCATTGAGAACGATGATCACTCGATAGTTCTCACAGTTCAACTTGTCGCCTGTTTTGTAGATCTGACTGATAACCCCATCCTTTCACTCCTCCAGCAGCTGTTCCTTATCCCAAATTCTAACAATTAGCCGATGTATACGAACGGCTATTTAACGTTCACGAATTAATCTGGTGTACCGCAAGGCAGTAACTTGGGACCACTGTTGTTCGCTTTATTCTTGAACGACAACACCTGCGCCCTGGAAAGAGGCTGCAGATTGGAATGTGATGACGATTTTGAGCTCTATTTGACAATTTGAATACAAAGACCATATTAATTAAGCAAAAATGTGAATCACAAACTATGTAATTTAGTGTAATTTTTGTATTATTTTTCTCTGTTTATTGTGTTATTTCTGTGCAGTTTGGTATAATTTTTGTATGATCGTCGTCGTCAAAAGCATAGAGCCATGGTGGCTCATGCTGTCTCAAGCAATCGTCTCCATTCAACTCGATCTTGGGCCATCCGTCGCCAATTTCCCAGTCGCCTTAGAAGTCACAATTCACGTTCGACTCTTCGCTTCCAGTTTGTACTCCGCCAAATATCGTCTGAAGCACCTTCCCCTCGAACACGGCAAGGGCGCGTAGTCCTCCGCGAGCAGCATCACAGCTTCTAGTCCATAGATAACAACCGGTCTAATAAAGGTTTTGTACTTTGTCAGCTTCGTACGCCAGCGTATACTTCATGCATGATAAGCCGTCACCTTTTCTCTCTCAATCCTCGCCGCGTCTTAAAGGGACCCGAGAGTGTCCGGCGAGATGCGCACGAAACACATCACTTGATCCAATGTAGCTCTAATCAGTCTCGTCAGTTCATCCGGAAAGCCGTGTTCGTGCATTATCTGTCATAACTAGTTTCGATTGACCGTATCGTATGCTGCTTTGAAATCAATAACATGTGATGCGTGGGCACGTTGTGCTCCCTGCATTTATGCAAGATCTGTCGTATGGTGAAAATTTGGTCCGTAATGGCAAAGGAGTCCCCATAAAGCCCGCCTGATAATGCTCTACAAAACTTAGTGCTACCGGTGCGGTGACAGCCGGCGTAACAGGATATGGGAGAGTACCTTGTAGGCGGCGTTTACCAGCGTTATGCCACAACTTTTGGATCGTATTTGTATATGCTTTCGTCTCATTTTGTGAACTATTTTTGTATCGATTCTCTGTATCCATTTTTTATCCTATTTGTATATTTTGTTTACAATTTTTCCATTTTTGTGTAATCTCTGTACATTCCTCTACCATTGATTGTGTTATTTTTGTATCACTTTGCTGCCAAATAATACCTTTTTAGTATTATTTTTATAGTGTGTGTGTGTCATTATTATCAAACTGCGTTACTTTTTTGGCGTAATCCATAATGGCGTACAGCTAAAAACAAATCGACATAACTTATCATTTTTTGTGCCTTTGTGAATTTCTTTTTTTTTTAATTTCATTATTGATTATTTTAGTATTTTTTCTTGTATCATTTTGTGTCATTCTGGTATAATTTTTATTTAAATACCGTTGATATGTTATTCTTGTTGCATCATTGCCTCATTCAAATGCCACTTGGGTGACATTTTTATACTTTTGTGCTTTTTGGTAGAATTGCTTCATGTTTTAGCCAATAGTGGCATTTTCGAATCATTGCCAGGCACTGGGCGAAAGAACAAATGTCGAAAAAAGTTTAGGTGGCCTCATTTGTCCAATATAAAGAGGTTAAATATAAGAGTTAAATATAAAGAGGAACTTTAGAATGGAATGCAAAACTGTTGAGGCATAACATTCATTGTTTAATTTTGCCTTAGAGCATGGTGAGGCATAAGTGTGATGTTTGAAGTTGTCATCAATTTTCGTGAGATATAAAGAAGGATAACAACATTATATATTTTAAAGTGATGCAGTAACTCAATGTCTTCACATTCAACTATAAATCATCTACGGTAAGTGTTTTGCAAAATAAATTCTTCTTTCTTCTGGTCAAGTGCCGATGCGCACTTTTACCCCACTTGCGGGGCAAAAGTGCGAAGCTCAAATCCATGAAATTAGCACAACAGTCGCTAACAAAACCATATTATCTTCAATCTGCGTTATATTTCGGTAAGGAATATTCTCAATTTGTACCTTTTCTATTTTGCGCTGGTGTATTGCAGCCTCCATTAGATCGAAACTTTTCCAAACGTTTGTTTTTTGTTTCTTCAGCAGAAAAACATTGTTTTCCTTCGGCCAACATCTGTAGAGCTCACAATTTTCTGCAGATCTTCCAGTTCTAGTATCTGTAATATAGTGCCTAAAGCTGTATATAATTAGCAATACATTTTTGCCTCCTCCATGAATCGCACTTTTACCCCGTCCGTGAATCGCACTTTTACCCCACAAGGCGCTTGACGGGGTTAGATTAAAAAATTACAGAAAAGCGAAATATATTTTGTAAATTCTTTTCAACGTATTTTCAAAAGAGATATGTGAGTGATGTAAAACGCTGCTACAAATTTTCAACAAATAGTATCCTCCTGTTGATATCGTATTTGCCGTATAACGAAAAATTACATCAAAACCGCCCTAAAATAACATTTGCACATAACTCAGCAACTATGCTTCGTAAGCAACCAAAGCTTACGATAGATTCAAGCTGTCAAAGTAGTCACCTATCCATACCAATGTAGTCAATTTACTCGGTACCTGCACCGATTGAATCGAATTTTTACCTGCACCGCACTTTTACCCCTCCTTACTCTATAGCTGCTTTCCCGTATTCTGTTCTGTGGCCTAAGACCGTTAGCGGAGTTCTTAGTCGGTGATTACCAGGCTGATTTTCGTGACAGTCGCTCCAAGATAGATCAGATGTTTAGCCAACTAGACAGTAACTAAACAAATTTCGGGATAACAACTTATGATCTCATCATTCGTTTGTTGGCTTTAAAGCTGCGTACGATTCTGTAAAACGAAACGTGCTGTAGCAAATACGCATGGTTTTTCAACAAAATGATGATTCTGGATGGATCATAATCAAAATTAATCGTGCGTCAGCCGCTTTCGTGGCGTTAGAAGGACTAAAGCAAGGGTTTGCACTCTCTAACCTAATGTTCAACATTGCCTTGGAAGATGTAATACGAAGAGCCAACGTAGAAAGGAACGGAATTATCATCAATTGGAAGGGAAGCCTAAACTAAGTAGGGTAAATTGCCAATTTTTGCACAGCTAAGCACTCGTACACAGCAATTTGTTGATTTTGAATAAAAAAAAGTAGTTTTTTTTTCGTAACACCACTTACTATGTCGATAGACTGTTATAAAATAGATTCCTATAGCCATCTGAACGGTGAAAAATGGTAAACATCGCGATACGGAAAACTACGGCTCCCACCGCTTGCAAATAAACAAAAAGCAACACCGCAGCGAACTGAACTGTCAAATGCTCGTTGCAGAAAAACAGGGGTTAGAACAAGAAAAACAGGTGTGCAATAAAATTGGAAGGAGTGTCGTACGTTGTTCCAGTTATTGAGCTTACTAATTATTGGCAATTTATTTTGTAAAGACCCAATTTTATTTACCAATTGAGTAGGTATTTCAATTTAATTTAATGTCTTTTTGTGCTATATTTGTACTTGTTTGAATTGCTTTCGTATCGCTTCAAGGTGGAATGCATGTAAAATCAAACTCTAAGAGTGGAAAAGTGGTCTGGTTTTAAACACTTATAACTCATTCATGTCATGGTAATTACCATGATTTCCGCATCAAACGAGAGGAATTTTCCTGCGAGTTGATTCGCATAGAAAAAGTTCATATTTCAATGGTGCAAACGAGGGAATTTTCTATACATTTTTTCTACCATTTTGCAACTTTCCAAATACAGAGGTAGCTTGAGAACAGGATTGGATAGCATCGAAACGACGATCCTGATTATTATGACTAGTTTGGACAAATGTACGTTTAACGAAAACTTTTTTTGAATTTTTTTTTGAAAAATTGAGATTGAAAAAATTTTGAAATTTGGTTCCCGGCTGCCTGATCTCAACACTGCAGGTTTCGGTGACGACTGAGCCACACGACCTTGTTAGTAGGTAAGCAGCTTCATATAAGTTATTTTAATTAGTTGTTTCGTTTAAGCTCATGAAACACCTCTTACTATACAGTGAAAACTCTGGCCGAAAAAAGTTTAAATAATGCTCATGCATACCAGAACAAAAAATTACATTAATAATGGAAGCACTTATGGGAACCCAAATGATGCAACTCTATTCCATTTGAAGTACTGCTGGTGAGATTGTTCTATTTTTGCTCATATATACTTTATTTCATCTTACCATTAAATCATTGTTGCTCTATTTAGTAAGCTTCATATATTGTATATTTATACATGAAAGTTGCTGGGTATATAAATTCGATTCTGCAGTAATTCTACGTCCATACATTGGAAAATCCTTGAGGTGATGATGACTATCCTCATACAGACATACATACAATTAAGCTCAAATCGAATACTGTCCCTAATACTGGACATAATAAACCTGCATCCATGCAACCACCATGCAGAAAAAGATCCTACAACATTTTAAAACTCCAGCACAAATTTTGTGAGGTTTGTTGTATAAAAGTTAAATAAAGTTCTATTCACATAAAATGCTTGTTGAAAGTGCTGGTAATGCGGAATGCATGCGGAAATGTATCCATTGATAATATATACAAGGCACGTTGATAGGTTGACATCAAACCGATATTTTGCTGTAATTTTTTTCTGATTTTTCTACCTTTTGCTTAGGGTGTTTTGCTGCTTCGTCGTAATTGCCTATTCCCGTCCTATCCAACGCAAATTATTAAAAATATCAGCAATTTTTATGACACAATGCAAAACTAGTTATTCCCTAATATTTAAGTTTGTTGACTATCTACACTACAAATTTCCTACGTTTTTTCGTGCGACGAAGAAGAAAATGTCGACTAATCGTTTCAATTTCCGTCATTCATAAAATGAATATAACTCATACAACGCATTGTTAGTGTTCTGCAGCCGGGAAAACTTGCATAGCCTACAGAAAATTTGCAGAATAACATTTGTTATGCCGTCCTACACAAATAGGGTAAGGAACGAGTTAAGCAGTGTTACCTATTTTAATCAGTTGAACATAAATGATCCGAAAATGCACTTTTTTATTCATATTTTCAAAATCTTTTGATAGGATCATCTTCACAAATCACTTAACCATACATTTGATTCACACAAACACAATTTACTGGGCTTCCGACAAGAAATATGATGAATTAAAAATCGTTGCCCAAAAACGTACATTTTTCAGCTGCTCTTCAGCAATCACCACCTCGCTACTAACGAATTCATCAAATTTTCAGCACTGATTACAACCACTCTAAAAGTCAAGCACTCAATTGTCACATACCATATTATTCAGTCTCTTTTTTCTATTATCTAGGGCTTTGTCACTAGCCAAAAGTTTTATTATTTTCTAACAAAACTGAAAACAAATTCTGAATTGACGGAACCTGTTCACCACTAGCAGCAGCTGCAGCACAACTGATGAACTATCGTGTTGCCAAGACACTGTTTCGGTTCTGGAAATAAGAATTTTAAGTTTGAAAATAACTGAAACCTCCTATGGTGAAAACGTGGTTCAATACTTTCAAGAGAAATGTATGTTCATAATTAATTTTTCTTTATTAAAAACAACACAAAAGACAGCTTTTTCAATAATTTTCGAAGATTTTCTTAGTGATTTAATAAAGCAACGATGTGTTTAAATGTTATTTGCTTTGGCAACACTGTTCTGAGTCGGATCGTTTGTACTGCTATATGTTTACCTCTTTTGTTCTCCCACCATCCTTATGAACAGCGAGTGAGACGTCAAACTCGCAGTTTCCCATAAGAACACCAGAGAATAAAAGAGACGACGAATACCGTTTGCCGAACGGTGCGGTGAGTGTATGCCCCGATAAACAATTTAGACAGATGGCATTTTACGCATCTATGCCGATACGCTATGCCGATTACGCATCAGATGCCGATTAGTAGGTCGCGGATAGGAACGCGAACTTACTGAATAGGGGGAAAAATTCGAGGGATTTTTTAAGGGGACGTAAAAAAATTCAGATTTCAGGATTGCTTAAAAAAGCACCTTGCGGGTGAAAATGGGTTCGGTCTGTCCAAAATCAGTTCCGCCGCTCCAACTTTTAAAGCGAAAAATCAAAAGTTTAGCTCAACAATAGTGTCTTCCAATGGTAACAGCTTGAAGAACTAAAGATAGCAAGAAGATTGGTATGCTGATATCCCCCACTTACTCAACCCATCGCTTGTAATAAGGTAAAACAATCAGTGACCCGCTTAGACTGCTTAAAACTAGTAATTTGTAATTTGTTTGTTTATTTCTTACGGTAGCCTGTTAGTTTGAAACTTTTGTATCAGGTCAAGGAAAATACATCAAGGAAAATAGGTACAATGTGACTAAATAGAACATACAAATTAGATAAATATTATTCTTAATAACTAGTTCTTTACCCTACATGCGCGCTAGCTTCGTAAACATTATTGTGATTTTTAGTGCGGACGATGAAACATTTTGATGGACGGATTTTAAAACGGTACGACGAGTTTATGATATAAAGTCAGTTGCGTAATTTCAATCAAATGCTTTATTAATCGCTTTTTAGTGAATTCAAAGGGCACGGATCGGAAGCTAAGTGTGTTTGAGTCAAATGAGCAGCAGAGCTTTTGGAGCATTCAATAAATCCACCTAAGAAATGATGCAAATTAGATGGCTTTCCTTACTACGACGGGAATTAGAAATAAACCCTACTTCTTGGATCTTGCTTATTTCAACAATGTTTAACATTTAGACCAAGCATCGTAGACATTTTTGTTATTAAAATTCTAGCAAATTTTCTCATCAATTCCAGAAAAATACCATTCGGAAAAAGTATGAGCAGAGAAAAATCTACTCAAAAGTAGTTTTTTTCCCGGTAGATCGACAATTCTCGATTGCATCGAACAGATTTTTTGTTCCTCATCAGTAGCACATACTTGTAGCAGAGCTTTTCATTCCAATAGATACCATCCACTTATTGATACTGACAGGTACATTCAATCACTAATGCAGAAAGATAAAATGGAAAGTATATCAATCACGACCCCACCGGCACCAGGAACAGGGGGGCCCAACGTGCACGATGGCTCGACCAGGTCGAAAGCGATTTGCGACTTCTGAGACGACTAGGAAATTGGCGACGAGTGGCCCAAGACCGAGTTGAATGGAGACGAGTGCTTGAAACAGCACGAGCCACCCCGGCTCTATGCTGCTGAAGAAGAAGAATATCAATCACGAAACCATACATACCGAGCAGTGACGTATCATGATTCAGAGGTTTTTTATCGAGCTTTTTATCGCAGCATGAATAACATTAAAATAACAAAAGAATCGAGCAAAAAGCATTTTAAAACGGCTCTCGATTACAGTCAGTCAGTAGACTCACATTAGACTGCTGCAGACTGGTATGTAATTGGATGTACCGATTGAGAAAAAACTATATTGCGCTTAATAAAAATGCAAAACAAATAAAAAAAACGCAGCTGCTGTTTGAAGATGAAACAGTCTAACTATATATGCTTGAAACGTTCGCCTGAATGCGATGCCATTCACAATCAAGTGCAATCAAAGCAATTTCCTAGTCTGAATGTGAACCATTTCCGTGACAACAGCTCGCGGTTGATGAACTCGTATCGCATTCTTTTGAGAGCAAAAAACACAGTGAGATGCAAATTTATTGTGCAGTCTGTCCCCGTCAAATGTGGTTCCACTTTTCTATAGATAATTCGTATCGACAACAACGGCAGCGATTAACCTCAACAAAAATGCGTTACAAAGGCCGGCCGTCGATATACCGGCCGGGGTTCCGGAGCACGAACAATGACGAGCAATCCGAATAATTGAGGAGCTTCAAGGGTGCACATTTCAGACATTTCCTCGTTTTGTTTTGCTTCAATTATCCGCGCGAGCAAAAGCTGTCACTCGTCGTCAAAATAGTCCGGTCCAGCGCGTTCCGCACTATTGAGTTATCGTTTGTTGCTGCTAACAGGCAAGTCACATACATTGCACAGTGAAGGCCCAAAGGCGGGCAGCAAAAAAAAAAGCTTCTATCAATTCCCCTAACTGGACAGTGCATACTTTTCTTACATATTTTTATGATTGTATCGGTTTTTCAATTTTTTTCCTACCAGTTGTCTATGCAAAACCACAGCTTTTCCTCGCTAAGAAAAACGAAACTATTATGCGGTCATCATCGTGGTCTTCGATACGGTCATTGCTTCCCTTTCCTACTAAGCTAACAACATCTAATCGTTTCACTAAGCCACAGTCCGCACTTGCCATACCTCTCTTATCTTCTCGCGTTTCTCGTAATCGATGCCGGCGGACGTTCGGTCCTCGATTCGCAGCCAGTCGGAAGCGTTGAAGTATCGCGGAACGTAGCTTTCATTGCTGAAGTACTTCTGCCGGCCGATGTCCTCCTCATCCGGGTAGTAAGCGTCGTAATCTAAATCCTGACTAGAAAGCCGACTGAAGCTGTAGAACGGCCCATCGGAGGAACTTTTCAGTCCCGCCGGTGGCGGCCGCACCGTGAACTCATCCCGCGGATCGAGAATCAAATTATCTTCCACACTCGCACCATACCGATTGAACTTGGTGAAATCTTCGTACGTCCGGAACCGATCTACGGTATGATCCTCACCGTTCTTCCTGTAGACGACCAGCGTCACACCGGTTACGGCCACCACAAAGAGCGCTGTCGCGACACCACTCAAGGCCGGAGCCATCACACCGTGTAGCGCCCGTTCGCTCACACCCGGACTGCCCGCACTTCACTTTTGTTTTTTCTCTCTCTCTCTTTTTCGCCGTACTTAATTCACGTTCACATTCGCCGGTCGGTTTCGGAAGCTTTTATCCGCGCTTTATAGTTTAACCCCGGGGTAGCACCGGTGGTTGCTTTCGTCGAATGCTAATCGGTATTTGAGGGTTAGCACATTTTAGTTCCCATTTATGAAACTGCGAGACAGAATGCATTACAATTAAACTTTATTGTTCTGACACTGGCCAATCGTCACTAGCGCGGCGCGTCCGCGCGTCCGAATGAAACGTCCGTGTCCGGATGGATGAATAGTACCTATGTGGCACACATGACAGTACAGTCGGTACCGTGGCGAAGGTCACGTAACATTTTCAGTTGGAACACACTCAGCCAATGTCGTTAGAAGATTTTGGTTAATGTGTTTATGGGAGCAGCAGAATTATGAATGAGTATTCCAGTTTATATAGCTGATTACTTTGAACATTCAGCTTTATTGATTTGTCAAATTTTTAACTTAAATACTTAATAAGCATTGATTTCTGTAGCATAGTAACTAATATCCAACCATTCCTTTTCAATTCAATTCCATTTCTTTTCAAATGTTTCCCGTAAAGCACAACTTTATTCCTTAAGAACCGAGGGAAATACTTTCGTTTCGAGTTTTTCGTATATTTGAAAAGTTCCCAATAGAATTTCTGTAGTGCGATTGGAGTTCACCGCTGTGGAGCGAATGAGGTTTGATGAATTGTTGAATAAAAAATGAAAGTGCGATGAAAAGATGACGAAAAAGTGATGAAAAAATAATAAAACTACGATGAAAAGTTGACGAAAATACGGCGAAAGACGATGATAATACGTCGAAAATAATATGAAAATACGATGAAAAGACGCCAGAAGACACACAAAAAAACGACAAAAAAGATATTTAAAAAGCCTCAAAAGGGTGACAAAACAAGCAAAAAAGATGACGACTGCCTTACATCAAGACGACGAAAGGGCAGTAAAAAGACAACATTTTGTTGCGGTGGCAGCAAATAAAACGACGAATACATAGCAAAAAGCAACGAAAAGATGACCAAAAAATGGCGAAAGGACGACAAAAGACGACGAAAAAATGACAAAAGGAGCGTGAAAAGATAATACGAATACGACGGAGAGAGGACAAAAAGACAACGAATACGAAGAAAACATAACAGAAAGACTAAAAAAGGCGTTGATAAAACAACACTATGATGACCTAAGAACAATGGAAAGACATCAAATAGATTACAAAAAGAAGAAGAATCAGCTACGAATGTCACAATGATGACGACGAAAATGATGATGAGGAAAAGGTTAGGAAAAGTTGACGATTAAAAAACGTCAAAATATGTTAAAAGGACGCTTAAAATATGTCGAATTAGTCATATTTCCGTCGTTGTTTTCGTTAACCTTTCCCTGCGTTTTCATCGTTTATGCTTTTCACCATCTTTTCTTTGATTGTTCGTCAAATTATCGTTGACTCTTCGCCGCATTTTTCACATCTCTTTGTTGCCTTTTCTTCTGATTCGTCGTCTTTTTGCCTTCCCTCAGTCGTGTTTTTGTTTTCTTCTCATGGTCTTTTTGCTTGTTGTTGTTTTGGAGTCATTTCGCCGTAATTTAGCAGCTCTTCTTATGCTTTATATCATCTTTTATTCTGTTCGTTGTCAAAAAATAAAAATGTTGTCTTACCGTCGTTCTTTTGTTGTCTTCATTTCATATTCTTCATTTTCTCGTCGTTTTTCTTGCATGGTTTATCGTTTGTTTAACGCTGTCTGTTTAACGTGCGTCTCTTCGCCGTTTTCATCATATTTGTTTTTGTCGCGATTTGAGCGTATTTTCGTCGTTCTTCATCGTATTTTTACGTTATTTCCATTGTATTTTTATGTGTTTTTGTCAACTTTTCATCACATTTTCGTTATATTTCCACTATTTTGTTAATATTTTTTTTAAAACAGTGGTTCTACAATTGATGAAGGGACGCTAGGGGAAAGTAATGAAGAATTTTTAAATGGAGGGGAAAGAGTGTAAAGTTGAGGGGGGAGGGGAGGGGTTTATTGGTAGCTGCGCTTAACAAGTTGTCGTTGAGACTCCGACCACCTTTTGTTCAATGCTGGAAGGTGGCTATAATCCGAGATTATAACCGGATTTGAACGCACAACACCCGCCAGGGAATGTGGCTCGCTGGTACTTGTACCTTTGAACCATAGAGGCGGTGGACAAGAGGAGACTGCTCAACCCCCCTTTTAAGCCAGCGACTTGGGTTGAGTTATTTTAGACACCAGATTGTGCCTCTTCCTCCGTCTATTGTAGAAACCACCGACCGAGAACTGGCGAAATGACGACACTATGCAGGCCCTTGCGACTTACAAGGTACTGCGTGTGACGTTGTTCGACTGTCAGCGTGTTAGCCGCGATTCTCAGTGCGGGTTCTCGGGGAAAGGCTCATTTCAAGGTCAAGACTAATACACGAGGTTTGGCCACTATTTTGTCGCCATCTCTTCGCTGTCTTTTCTTCGTATCAGTCATCTTTTCATTGCGTTTTGAAGGCTTGAATGTCCAATAATTTTATGAAAAGCACTTCCGCTTTTTCTATTCTCGATTCAACATATACTATTCGCCAACCCTATCGATAATGCATCCATTGGCTCTGTCAGGAACATAACCTCATTGTGAACATCGGAATTCGTTCAAAAATTGGATAGAATTGAACATTAAGTGTGGCCGATTTAGCGGGTATAGGATAACCGGAGACGCCGGGAAGTATTCAAAATAATATCACCATGAAAAGAGAATAGTTTAAAGTAATGTTAGTTGCATTCGAAGCAGCAGAAGGTGATATTTCGCACTTTTCCATTGCACACGATATTCGTATATTCAGCAATGCTATGAAGCATGAATGCATGTGGCTGATTAGACAGAGGCAAATTAAACCATTCGCTTTTCAGTTTTCTCATCATAAACTCGTTTACCAATGCTCGGTGCACATATTCATTTTGCGAATTTTCCAACCTCTGCTGAAAAAAGACGAGACAGAGAAACGATGTAAAGATGGCGAGAAAACGATGAAATGAGTCGAAAGCAGCAACAAAAAACACGTCCGAAAATGACGCAAGAAAAAATGACTACGCAAATGGCAAAAAGACACCGTAGAAAGTAACAAAACTGTAAAAAACAGACATTAAAAAACAAAAAAACGGTGAGCAGAAGACGAAATTACAATGAAATATCTAAATGCTTAGATGGCTAAAAGACCATGACAAAACTAAGCAACCAAACTAAGCTAGAGAGTTGACAAAAAGACGACGAAAAGATTGCATATGGAAGACAAAAGACAACGAAGACGCAGCCAAAAGACAGAAGAAAACAACGTACAAGTGATGACAAGTAGGCGAAATGACGATATGACAAAAGTACGATGAAAAGATTGCGAAGAAAAAACGCCAAAAAAGCGATAAAAACGATAAAAACAGTGAAAAGAAATGCAAAAAATGAGGACAAATAGTAGAATCAATATGTATATAGAATGCCAGTGTCGCTGTTTTTCTACAGGACTCCTTGTGGTAAACATGATGCTAACAATCTGTATCAAGTCTGTGAATCGGGAACTTCATTGTCAAAGTTACTTATTGTTATTTATCTGTTCTTTGTCTGTGCGCTGGTAAGTGCTGTCATCAGTGCGCTCATCGCTGTGTTTTCATGCCAGTGAAATGTTTTTAAACGTTCTTTTTCTTTTCGTCCGGATGAATTGAATTCCACAACTGAGCCCTTTTGCACCGGTTTTTTCAGAAATTCGAAGCAAGCGAAGTTTCTAATCACATTACTTGGCAGCCATATTTGAAATTTTAAACTGGTTGTCAAAGTTTGACAATCAGATTCCGCTTTTGATGAATCTCAGGCACACACATATAGGTATATATAATGTAAATACATTATCTGAACATGTGTGATGTTTACCACGCGCACTGCAGCGACACTGGCATTCTATATATATTGATTATACTGGACAAATAGACCGTCAAAACCAGTGAGAGAAACCAAAAACGTCACAAAACATCAAAAAATGACAAAAGTCTGGCAACGGTGTAGAACAGTCGAAATGGAACAAAAGCAAACATTATTTGATCGATTAAATTTTTGCAAATCTGCACTGGAAAAGAAGCAGGGACAACAGTATCATCCGCTATTAATTTAGATGTGTTTATATGTCATCGTATACATTGGCAGTACTTTGCTATTAAAACGTAATTACTACTTCGGTCACTCGGGAACTAAATGAAATTTTTTCATGTTTCATCTTAAATAACAATCACATTGTTTCTCTTTTCAAGGAAGCATTAAACATGGCCCACCATCTTTTTGGCTCGGTTAACAAAAAAGCGAAAAATATTAAACTGATTAGGCCTATTGACAATTAAGTATAATAAAATAAATATTACATGGATTACGTTTTGAATAAACGTTTGCTTCCATCGTCAAAAAACACTACAAGAATGCATCATACTGCTTTCAGCAAGATTCTGTACCGTCTCACCAGGCGAAAGCTACAAAGGCCTGGTGTGGGGACAATTTTCCGGATTCTATTTCTACGGAAGAGTGATCTGCCTCTGCACCTGATTTAATTAAATCTTCTCGACTTCTATGCGTGGAGTTCATGCCAGGCAAGCTAGAGAGCATCAAAGGATTGACTGTGGATACTTTTTTCAAGCAACGTTCGCAAATTTGGGATGAAATGCCTCAGGATATCACGCGCCAGTTGTGACGCTTTTCAACAACGATTGCGACTTGTAATTAAAGCAAAAAGAGGAAGATTTGAATTGGACTAGTTTATGACAAAAGTTATGGCTATACTTTACACGGATTACATTAAAATCTATTCAATCGTCTTATTTTTGGTTATCTTTACTGACTGATATTTCTATTTACCCTGTAGAAATTTTCAGAATAAATGCGTCGAAGACCAAATACATGAAAGGAAGAGGCTCAAAAGAAACAAACGCGCGTCTCCCACGGACGGTAACCGTTGACGGCGACAAACTAGAAGTGGTACAGGAGTTCGTGTATTTGGGATCGCTGGTGACCGCGGACAACAACACTAGTAAGGAGATCCAGCGGCGCATCCAAGCGGGAAATCGAGCCTACTTTGCCCTTCGTAAAACGCTACGATCAGGAAGCATACGCCGTCGCACGAAGCTAACAATGTACAAAACCCTTATTAGACCGGTAGTTCTTTAGGGACTTGAAGCCGTGACGCTGCTCCTTGGCGTGTTCGTGCGGAAAGTGCTGCGGACGATATTTGGCGGAGTACAAACGGAAAGCGGAGAGTGGCAGAGGCGTATGGTGGGCCGAACACATCGTAAGAATGGCGGAGGACAGTGCGACGAAAATGGTCCTCTTCAACAACCCCAACGGCACCAGGAACAGGGAGGCCCAACGTGCACGATGGCTCGACCAGGTCGAAAGCGATTTGCGACTACTGAGACGACTAGGAAATTGGCGACGAGTGGCCCAAGACCGAGTTGAATGGAGACTAGTGCTTGAAACAGCACGAGCCACTCCGGCTCTATGCTGAAGAAGAGGAAGAAGTCGTGGCCGGACGTGACTGAACAGCAGGCAATCATCCAGAAGCAGCGGCTGAAGGTTCTGGTGGAAAACATCTTTCCGGCGAAATGCGACGTCGTGGTCATCATGGATAACGAGACCTAATTGACGGTGGACGGCAACAACTGACAGGGGATCGCGTACTTTACGTTCCTCACCAAGAAGCTAATAAGGGAAGACGTCAAATATATCTACCACACCAAGCTCCCGAAGAAGGTCCCGAAGAAGATCCTTCTGATAGCTGACGATCAGCGAGAAGAGAATGTCCACACCGCTGTTTTTTCTTTCGGGGCTTACGGGGAACGGCGAGATATACAGTACAGAGTGCCTGCTTGAAGTTGCTGCCTTCATCAAAAAGTATCACGCGAAGAAAAATGCAGTATTTAAGTCAGACTTGACCTCGACCCATTTCGGCAAGAGATTACAGCCAATAATATCGTATCAGAAACTTCGTGGCAGCTGATCGCCAAAGCCACGAAAGAGCTGAAGAATATATCGACATCCATCCATCTTTACATCGGCCATGATTAAGGGTCTGGCCATCTTACGTAAGACCGCTCAGCAGGGCGTCGAAACTTTTTTGTAGAAGGCTTAATAAACTATTCGAAATTAGTTCATTTTTTAAATGCATTCCACAAAAAGAAGCGCACAAAACTCTTTTTGTTAGCTCAAATCAAAATTGTATACGAAAGCAGAATAACGGTATTCATATTTGACCAGTGTCTTACAATTTACTGGGCTTTATACAAATCTATTTTCACTGCGATTTATAAACAGTTTTAAGAGTATGAACCAGGATCACTACAAATACATGCCAGACTGTTGAAAGGCACTTAATTATTAAGGTTATCATGAATGCTCGAAGCAGTTTCATAAGCTTAGAACATTATCATCTCATCCACTTGACCCGCGTAAACAGAATGATGTACGAAACCTTTCACAAAGTTCAACACAGAACAGGGTCGTATCCACACGTCCACGCTACTAAGCGCAACAAAGAACACCACCGTCAGCATAAAGTGGGTCATATTAGGCACAACACAGCGCAACATTCTAAGGTCACGATGGCGCAAAGACACGGAAATCTGCTGCGTCCGTCATTGTGTCGTTGTCGTTGTAGTCGCGGATGCGGACGACTGACCAGGCAGCCAACCCAACGTTCTAGAGTATTTCTTCTTCACGTTCACTATAGACACAATCGAATCGCACTGTGTTTGCCTGTGCAAATGGAACACACTCTCAGCCGGCATTCAGCACCGACGTTAATAACCGGTCCAGCTCCGAAAGCTAATCAAATTTCTACGCGGACTGAACTGGTGGTACACACTTTCCCCCACTCGATAATCCCGTTTCTTTCGATCCGAAGTAGCACAGCGCTGTTTACCAAGATCAGACAACCATCCGGAAACCATACATGCTTGACGAGAGCGCGTTCACGGTCAAGAAGAACTTCAATTCGGATCACGCGGACACCGGTGAACGGTAGCACCACCAGCGTGCGGTGCTGCAGCAATTGTCGCGATCGCGTGCGCTCTGCGCTTAGGAGGCCTTTGACCTTGGACCCGGCGTTTCTACCGCGCGCACGAATAAGTAGTGGTTGAAAACGGAAAACGGTGCCTTAACGAAGCTTACGAAACCGATCCGTCGCCGGACACGATCGACTCAAGACTGGCAGGCTCAGCATGACTACGAACTGCGACTGGACTCGCCCGCAGCCAAGCCAGCTGATCGAGGGGCGCTTCACCATCATCGCATCGCGTCGCTCTCTTCGCAATCACTGCGAAGCGAAGTGCCGCCGCCATTCGCTGCCGGCTTATTTAACTGAACCGAACTGGAGGAGGACAAGTAGCGAAAATTGAGAGAGTGACTTTGAAGCTGTGCAAAGCATGATAAGGATTCGTGTTTTTTTGCTGGAGATTAATGAGAGAAGCTTGAGCTGGTGCTATCGGGCATCCTGAAAGTTTGGTTTTCTACTTGCAAGGATTTTGCTTGCATTGAAGAAGTGTAGATGAATTGCATAATATCAAAGTAATCGATCAATGCATCTGTCGATGTTATAATCATCCGCCATAGACATATTAATTGCAACCGGATGGTGGCGCACAACTTGAGTGTCATTCACTGTAATAATCACAACCCTTTTGCCGTGCAAAACTGCGCTCAAGCAAGAAGGCCACCATGATTAGCACACTGCCGCTATCGACCGGCAGTACTCATATCTCTGAAGCCCGCGGATCGGATTCTACAAAAGGGTAAAGTGATCTTGTATCATCAATCAACGTCAACATTTAGAACTAATTTTGTTGTTTATCAATCAACCCAAGTCGGTGAAATCAAACTCAAACGTTGAATGCATTTGAGAAAAATCTCACGACAGATGAAGTTGAAATTTTGAGGTGAATGTACACCTCAAAGAAAAAAATGAGGTAATCCTAAAACCAGTCCGCAAGCTTAGTAGAGCACCACCAGCTGACAGTTAACCAGGCTTCTTGCGACATCATGCTGCTGCTGCTGCTCGATCTACCCTCAAAGATTTCGTTCGACAAATTGGTTAAGTTGCCCCTAATTTATGTTTATTTTTAGATAGGCAGTTGTTTTTTAGCTTCGAAGGGCGCTAGCAAGCGATAATTACTGACCATTAGAAGCAACTATTGGGTCAAAAAACGTGTGTTGAATGATTACAGCAACATGTTTCAATAAATCATGCATTAAAAGTGAAATAATCAAAAATGTCGAAGACCACTTGCCCTCCGCTTTATTAGCTGCTATGTTTATTAACTGGCAGAGAGCTTCGCACCTGTTTACAGCCCACTCTCTGTCTGCATCAAAAGATAAACTTGTTTATTATTATAGCCGTCGCACAAGCAAACCGGTAACTGCTTATTATTATGTATTGTCATGACGACGGTATCAATAAGTAGGTAGGTAGTTGGTTCATATTGGTTTCGCAGCGGAAGCGGCGAAAAACCAGTTTGCAAAGACAGTGTACGGTAAATCTCGTGTAGGTATTTAAGAAGACCGCATAAACGATTGCGGAAATAAACCGTGTTTGTAGGAAACGGGGCTTGAAAACTAGCGGTTTTTGACGAGAGTAGTTTGACATGCTTTGTCAGTATCTACCTACTTAGTTGTTTATCGTCGTGGTTTAATACCTTAAGGCACAGACACAATGCATACGGATTTTACTACGTTGAGGCAATTTGACAGTTTTTCCATGGGTTTTCTGTCAAATATCCGCAACGTAGTAAAATCCGTATGCATTGTGTCTGGGCCTTTATTCATTCGGAAACTGCGGTTGCGGAAAAAATTCCTGGCAGAAATTGACCTACACTGCACGTGCTTGCAGAACATTGCACAACTAACCTCTGACGGTGTAGTAAGCAACAAACAAGAAATCGAGAACAAATCGGCTTATCGTTGCAGGTTGCAATTTTCAAATCAAAACAAAATGTGTGTGTATTAGGGTGACAGCATGGATAGGTTCATGAATTGAGAAAAATCGTTGAATTAGGCCAAGTAACAGAAAACATTCGTTCGGGACTACGGAATATTCCAAGGAAACAAATCGAACTAGAAATAATACCTAATTGCATTAAATACTTTGATATCAAAGAGAACGAAGAAAACATGGACCTCCCAGAAAACGCATTCAGCGCATCCAGTTTTACTCCTGGCAGTATTCTTTTATCTGTCAGCCCATGGACATGACTGCTGAGTTGCTGGCAGTGTTTATTTTTCTCAGTTTTCTACCCATCAATACAATTCATTCATGAATTACAGTGATATTGCTCGTCCAACCTATCAGTAAATTTTCTTGCTCTTGACTGATATTTTAGTTATCATAGTTTAGTTTTTAAGCTACCTGCTTTTTAAAATCGACCAAAATCTGGTTGAAGGAAACTAATTAAAAATTTGGAACAATATTAAGGATTGTTGTAGTATATATCGTTTGCCGTTGTCGGCAGTTAAAAATCAGTGAACAATTTACATATGATTTCATTCACTATGAATGAACTATGAAAGAATGTAGAAAACAATAGGGACATGAACACAAGTGATTCGTTCGAATCGTTAGTTTCAGTTTGGCAATGCTGAATTCAATTCATCTGTACTAGAAACAGCAAAGAATGAGCAGTAGCGAAGCAAAGCCTAGGTGCTACATTCCGTTATCGAAACTTGACCTTCTGTTTTTATACGACAGACTTCGCAGCCAGCTGTGAGAGTACAGGACAATTGCAGGGCCAGTTGCTACGATCCTATTGACTCTAACAGCCTCTCCCAGCCGAGATTCGAACATACGACGACTGGCTTATTCGACCAGCATCATACCTCGAAGCCAACTGGGAGAACCGGAGGAATGAGCAGTATATTGCACCAATCAGGCGTATTGCAGAAATTGAATATGAGATATTTACTGATTTTTACAGTCGTTAGGAGTATATTTACTAATACTAATAAAGTAGTATTAATAAATACTCTCTGAAAATAAATTGGAAATGCAAACTATCAAAAACATTCGTTTAAATAATATACCGATAATTTTTGAAACCACACAGCTTGGCTACAAATTGAAGTATTTCCAGGTATGACCGCAGGAGTAGTAGAAGAGCAATTTTGGGCCGCATTCTAGCCAAAAGTTCGGCTCGAATGTCTTCTTCTACCAGCATAGAGCCAGGTTGGCTCTTGGTTGCCGTATCAAGCATTCCTCTCCACTGTACTCGATCTTGGGCTACTCGTCGCCAATCCATTGAGCGTCTCGACACATGCAAGTCGGCTTCAATCTGGTCGAGTCAGTGATCAGACATCCTCAATACACGAACTCATCGATCACTTGCATTTCATCGCCGTGAAAAGTAACTGCCGTGGGAGGCAAACGTTGTTGTCCTGAAGCCTTTTCCTACCATACAATACTCGCTCTAGGGTAGCTTTGATCCAATTACCACGTGACACGTGCCGCGTTAGTTTGTCCAGAAAACCGTACTCGTGCATTATAGATATAACTGTTTGCGCTCGACTGTATATCGTATGCCGTCTTGAAATTCACGAAAATATATGGGCACGTAGTACTTCCGACATTTCTGGAGAAGTTGCCGAACTGTAACAATGTGATCTGTGGTAGCACGAGCCCCTATAAGGCTCGCCTGGTACTGCCCTACGAATTCTCTTGCTATTGGGGATCGACTACATAACAAAATCTGGGATAGCCAGTGAAGGGCAGCGTTGTCCAGCATAGTGCCACAGGACCAATGGCCGAATCACGAAAGGCTGAATCACAAAAGGCCGAAACACGAATGGCCGAACGTCATATTCGGCCGAAAATATTTACGGCCTTCAACCTGCACAAACGTTGGGTACATTCCTGCCCTTACTCGCTACCTCTCGTCCGGACTTAACTAAGAGATAATGCCAAATAGTCAGTAAGCCTAGGAAAATGCACGCGCCTAAATACTTAATAGAAGTGGTTTCTGCGGGGGGGCTGTGCATCCTTCCCCCCGGGTGCACACTCGCGGCCTCCGACCGTCTCGCCCTAAATCATCTAGATTTGCTACTGACACTGTAAATCGGTCTCGCGGTCTCAACGTAAGTCATTTGCGCTTAGAGGAAGAAAGATTCAATCATCTATCCTGTATAGTAAATAGTTATGTTGGTTATTTTGTTTTTGTTTGATTTAAGTTTTTTATTGACTGCTTGCCAATTCACGTAAGGTTTATTTCTAATTTTCATCATTTGTTGGATGGATTTAAGGGGACATAAAAGACTAATTTTTTTCAAAAAGTCATAAATTTTTTATTTTAGATTTTGATTCTGCAGTCTTTTCCACTTATTTTGATACTAATTTTGTAATGATCCGACCACGGGAAGTGGCCGAAAAATGATCGAACACATAAGCATTTCAGTGCGGTGTGGAACAACCTCGCCGGAATAAAACGCTGCTCCTGTAAAACCATGATTTTCAAACTTTATGTACCTTTTTCTTAGAAACTACACAACGTATCGGAACAAACTTTTTTTTATTTTGTTGGTAGAAGCTTGGCAAAGACTTTTATAACTTTTGAGCTTTGTAAACGAAACACAGCCAGAGAAAAAGAAAAAAGGAAGACAAATTTTAAATTTATTCAGCCATCTTTTTTCCTTCTTTTTCTTTTTTCTCAAGCTGTGTGTAGTTTACAAAACTCAAAAGTTATAAAAGTCTTTGCCAAGCTTCTACAAATAAAACAAAAAAAAGTTTGTTCCAATACGTTACGCAGTTTCTAAGAAAAAGGTACATAAAGTTTGAAAATCGTGGTTTTACAGGAGCAGCGTTTTATTCCGGCAAGGTTGTTCCACACCACACTGGAATGCTTATGTGTTCGATCGTTTTTCGGCCACTTCCCGTGGTCGGATCATTACAAAATTAGTATCAAAATAAGTGGAAAAAACTGCAGAATCAAAATCTGAAATAAAAAATTTACGACTTTCCCAAAAAAAAATTAGTCGTTTATGTCCCCGCTGAATACTCCAAAAGTTCTTGTGCTGATTTGACTAAAACACCTTCCGATCCGTGAACTTTAAAATCACTGAAAAGCGATTATTAAAGCATATTATTGAAATTATGCAACTGACTTTATTTGCTTAAATTCGTCGTACCGTTTTAAAATCCGTCCATCAAAATTTTTCGTCGTCCGAACTAACAATCACAACCATATTTACGAAGCTATCGCGCATGTATTTGTGTAGGACGGCATGACAAATGTTATTCTACAAAATTTCTGCAGGTCAGGCAAGTTTTCATGGCTGTAGAATAACGACAATGGCTTGCATGAGTTATTTTCATTTATGAATGACGGAAATTAAAACGATTAGTCGACATTTTCTTGTTCGTCGCAGGAAAAAACGTAGGAAATTTGGCTAGTAGATTATAAATAGATCTCAGCTCACTTTGATTGATCGCGTATGATAGACAGCTAACTAAAATATTAGGGAATAGCTAATTTTGCATCGTGTGTCATAAAAATGCTGAAATTTTTAATAATTGGTGTAGGATAGGACGGGAATAGGCAATTACGACGAAGCAGCAACATACCCTATTTATTGTATGGTTATTTAGGCATTCCGAAAAAAATCGGCCAAACAAAATTTCGGCTTTCTGTGACTCTTGTTCAATTTTGGCCATTCGTGACTCGGCCATTTGCGTTTCGGCCATTCGGTACCAGCCCATGATGAACATACGCGGGAGAGCGACGCTACAAGACAGACTGATTAGAAACAAAGAGCATGAAAGGAAAATATGAGCATAACTGGTAATGAAATGTATTTCAAAATATCCAGGAGATAAACCCGATTAGCTTTAGATTAACTTGTTCACTTCCGCTCCAAAGATGTGTATGGGTCAAATGACCAAGGGTCATCACAAGTAATAAAAAAACGGGAGGATGTCGAAATAGGAAAAGATTGCTTTGTTTCTCTTGCGTTACTTATAGAATTTTACAGAGCGGCGAAAAAAGATGTGCAAGTTGCTGGTGACAAAAAAGGAGAGGTATCTGTTTAAAATGTCGTTAATAAAATGAAAAAAGAGAGGGGTGGTGCCTAAAATGGGTAAAAATAAATAATGAATGGTGGTGTTGATTAAATGGATAAAATGAGCCAGTGCTGGTGCAAGTAATTGATATGGGCATAAACAGTTCGCTCACTGTATAGCAATACTGCAAAACGACATCATAATAAATCAAAAATACTGGTCGTAGTGATAATGTTCACTTAAAAAAACCGAGTCTGGCTTGACAAGCGAGTGGTCGTGGGTTCGAATCTTAGTAAAATCAGGCCATTCGATGTTAAGTGAAGTGTGTCCAATGAAAAGCCACAATGAAAGCCTCTTGCCAGGGCAAGTTATAAGAGTGGTACTTGCTTGAGGTGCAAATGAAACCTCTTGTTCAAGGGCAAATTATAGCTTGTTCCGCTTCCTGGATCTAGGAACGAGATTGGTAATGCATAAGTAGTAAGGAACCCATACATACACACATACACTTCCTCACTCTGTGCTGAACTCTGCTTTACCAACCATGAAGCCTTTAACCGGGACTGGTTATAAGAATGAGACTTGCTCGAGGTGCGAATGAAGCCTCTTGTCCAAGGACAAATTGTCACTAGTCTCCGCACTTCCTGGCTCTAGAGCTAGATTGGTTGAAAAGTAGTAAGAAGCGTGGGAGGGAAAAAGGGATGAAAACACTCCGACACTTTAAGCACGGATAATATTCAGTTCGCTCACTCTATAGCGATACTGCAATAACAACGAAGTGCGGAACAACACCTGGATAAGATCACAATAGATCAAAATGCTGGTCGTAGTGATAATATCCACTTAAAAAAAAATGTCTACACAAAAAACGGATATGGGATATAAACGAGTGAGTGGAACGGTGGGATGTTTGTTTTCAGTGTGGGAGTGGTTTGGAATAGTTGGAGGTGAAATGAAGGGTAATAGTTAAATGTGGATGGGTGGATGAAAGACACACAGAAACTGAGATAACGAGAGAGAGAGAGAGAGAGAGAGAGAGAAACGACAGAAAACAACGAAGAAAGGAGAAACGAGAACGAGAAAGAGAGCAAGGAGAGGGGAGATAGAGAGGAGCGCGACACAGTAGAGACCGAAACTGAAGGGAGCGAACGTCTCATTGATGACCAGAGGTCTCGGATTTGGATGACCAAGCATCTCAAAAAGTGTGAGCGAAAAGCAAAGCTTTGGTACTACATTTCGCAACCGGAATTTAAACTTCTGTTTTTTTATTCAACAGTCTTCGAAGCCGGCTGTTAGAGAACAGGACAATTGCGGGGCTAGCGCTACGATCCTATTGACTCTTACAGCCTCTCCCTGTCGAGTCCAAGTGCGAGGCTAAATAAAACAAGCAGGCTGTCATTAGATAATGTTGTTATATACTATCTACAGGATCAATTTGGCAAATAAGTCTTTCAATATGACTTGCATTCATTCAGAAAGAATCTGGTTACTATACGTTATATAAACCCTCTAACGGGTATAACCTTTTGGAGCTTCAGAGCCACATACGAAATTTACGATTACATTTAAGTTATAAATTGACGATATGAAAAATGTGTTCAGGGGTCAGTCCCGGCCTGGTGGTTAGCATTCACGCCTCTCACGCCGAGGACCCGGGTTCAAATCCCAGCCCCGCAGAAGTCACGAATGACATAAGCTGTTAAAGTGACTATAATCTAACAAAAAAAAAAATGTGTTCAGAACAGATTTCCTAGCATTCTGATCAGGCGTTCAAGAGTTATCTTTCAAAAACAAAGATTCAGGAAAATGGCGAAAGAAATTACCGCGTGATTTTTTCTTTGTTTACTTTTGAAGAAGGACGTCTAGAACAAAATGACCTCAATTGTTTTTCTATGATCATTTTACAAACTTCATTTCAATTTTGAATATATCTGAAATGAACACGAAAAACTAAAAAGAGAAACTAGACTATTTCTTACCTGACGCTCTTCGAGATAATTATTTTTACATGAAAATCAAAAGAGTGTACTTTCATGAAATAAATAGTCATTAGCTTGTTCGTATCGTCTTTACGATGTTGCCCGTTTATTGTTTCACTTCCGCATGCAGATCAGCTTAATTATATCCCCCTCTATCTTCCCAGATTCAATCAATATCGTTTAGGTGTCGCCAGAATGTGACAGAACTTTTTGCTCCATTACAAGTCATGGGCTGCTTTTTTAGACCTTTTAGTTACGTCTATTTTTATTCTACTTTAACGTGTTAGCGACATGAATATGGGTCATTCCACGGGAAGTGACTGACAATAAACTCAAACGGGTAATCGACCCACTCGGATTTGAACTTAATTTTGCCAGATTGTTTGTTTTAGGTTGGACTTCACCTCACGATTAATGAGAACGCTTCCATTTTTAAAGAAAAGATCCGTTGCAATGCAAAAAAATCAATCAAGGAAGCATGTATACAGGATACAATTAAGTTTTTCTTAACAGTTTTCTGTTCAGGAGAGTTCACCAAATAATTCTCAGGTTCGTCCAATAGAGAAGTATTGGGCGGTAATGAAGCGAAAGCTGAAGATGAAGGGGCCAGTTACCAGCAACATTGGCCAGAGGAAGAATTTGAGGAACCAGATGGCCAAGACCATGACCGAAGGAGTGCGCCGGGTAATAAATGGTTTTGTTTCATCCTTAGAAAGTGTTTCAATTGTATGAATTATTAAAAACGGATCTTAGCTTGATAACATTCTATTCCATATTGCTTCGATGCCAAACAACCATTGCATTGTCACCCTAACAGTGCAGGTGTGCATACACGCTGCACAAGCATCTGTTTTGTTTTTCTCAGTGCAAATGTGTACGCAAATGGCAAATGCGGAAAAATTGTTCTACCAGAAATAATAGCAAGTAAAAAACAACGTAATAAAAATAGGCGTTGCTAAGTGGTACAGAGTGACTGATTGTTTTTTGAAACCAGATGGAATGTTAACCTGAGAATGTAAACTAGAAATATTTTTTAAAAGTTGTTAGAATATTTGAAGTTTGATATGATAGTTTAATTATACCCTTGTGGAAGAAGAGCCCGAAGCGTTGAATAGAGTCTCTTGGACATTTTTTCAGAATTTCATGTCGCTTAAGTCAAATTCGTTGTGATCGATATTATACATGTCATGTATGTGAAGTATAAAATGATATCGGTTATAGGTCTTCCGTGCCAATTGATTCTAACTTATTAGCGTTGTCATGTTTAAATAACAAACGATTTATGTCAGAGCTAATTGAATTAACATTCAGTCATGTGGTATGAAATCATGTTCTTCTTGTAAAAATGGTAAAATCCTCTCTTCCGCCTACATCTGGAAATGATGGTACAAATTGAAATCAGAACATCAATTCAAACAGATTAACAAAACGGTCCAGAACATAGTTTTAAACAGCTTCATTTGAAACGAGATAAAAATAGCTCATCTCTGTGAAGAACAACATACCCAAAGAATGAAAACAAACTACGGCAATACTGATAACAGACCGCAGCAATTACGCGAAAACAAGCCACAATTGATGGGATTTGTTTGAGCAAATTTCTTTGTAAAGCTAGCGATAGCGAGACTTGTGCGGCAGCACACACCGGTCACGCTATATCCGCTCGGATTAAGTGTAACATGCGGCGACTCTCGTTTGCAGATAAGCCGCCATTTATGCGCTCAAACCTAGGCTTCATTGATCAGGCAGCAGCAGGCCCCATGGTGGGGTTTACGGCTTAATCGCTCAAACACGATAGTACGACAGTTATAGCGCTGCCGCGCTACTCCGCTGGCGAGGTTCATCGAGGCAGCGACCCCAAACATCAGCCGATGCGAGCACACGCACTGATATGGGCTTATTTGTGGGCACTGCAAAAAATGTTGACTTTAGTTTCCAAAAAAAAGGAAATTCTACATACTATTTGGTTGACTGGATGCTTGATGCAGCTTTCTGGATGTGAACTCCACAAACAATTAATTCGAAAAAAACTAACACACAGAACGTGATTTGCAATTTAACGTGTTCGATCAAATCTTTATCGTGACCGTGAACCAATTCAGGAAAATAAAAACCATCTCGTATTTTCTCATGAATAACATTACTGGTTTTAAAAATTAATAAGTTAATTAAAGTTCGCAGAACATAAATTTTTCCAAACCAATTAAAAAACAATTCCCTGCTTTGAGCGTGTGACGAGTGACTGACTGTGTAACACAATACGGATGCGGATCCGCTCTAACGATTCACCTCCCACAATTTACCGTCGTGATCAAACAAGTGCAAATATAAAAGTATCCGCCTGTTATCTTATATTCCAGCTGTCATGCATGAATGCATGCCCAGTTGACACGAATAGGAAGGCCAACCTCGACACTGCACTGGAGGCAGGTAGCCCCCATACATTCCAAACCCCTCTCCGGGGTCTCGTGTCTAGTCCAGGCAGGGTGGCATCCAGAGCTCGCAGCGCAGTAACTAAGTGCACCCGGTCGTCGTTAACCATATGTGCCGTGTGCTGGCTCACTGGTTGTATGGAAATGAAGCGCCGGCTGTTCCGGAATAGCACGACAGTGCACTGCTTGTCACTCTAATGGCCGGCCACCGACCAACCAACCAACCAGCCAGCTCTTGGTGTGGATTGTAATTCATCATTTTGGGGGTGAAAAAATGTTTACCGTTGAACCGATTAGTGTCAACAGAGATAGTAACTATGCACACTCATTAAGTATTTGAGATTTCAATTGTGATTCCGTTTATTTGAACGGAAATTTTTAAGTTTAATCGTTTGTTTCCAATTATCATCAATTCAATTATTGATTGAAACTAGCTAGCTCATTTATTTCTTAAAGGTTAAACAAGATTCTAGCCTCAATTGATCAGAACTCTTTCCACTAATTGATTGGCATTTGAAATATAAATGTTCTAATTTTAAATAAAAAAATAAAAAGGATTTATTTAAGTTGAAGACTTTGACGACTGGTTGATATCACGGTTTAAGCATAGAGTACAAATCTTGCTCATTTATTGTCCACTCTGGGGTACCACAAGGTAATCACCTAGGACCATTATTATTCAAATAAATTGCCAGAATAAATTTACCATGCAGGTATTCTGATGTACACTTCTTTTTCTTCTTAGCATAGAGCCGTGGTGACTCGTGCTATATCAAGAATTTTTCTCCATTATACTCGTTCCTGGGCCTCTTGTCGCCTATTCGTTGAGCGTCTCTACACATGCAAGTCGGCTGCAACCTGGTTCAGCCATCTAGCACGTTCCTGGTGCTTGAGAAAAACAGATTTCACTGCACAGTGATCGCCACTATCGGTGGGAGACGAACGTTGTTTTCTCTGGAGCCTCATCAACGCATTGATTTGTAACCCAATCCCTCTAACCTCCGTTTTTAGTGTGGTGTAGAATGCCTCCGCCGTCCCAAGGTTTCTACTAATGTCGAGTGTTGAGTTGAGTCGAGAGTTGATCGTTCCTCTCGGTTCGATTTCCGCTCGCAGAATCATACATTCAATAACGATGCTAAATAACTTACAGAACAATCCATCTTCTTGATGAAAACCACTGCGCGATTTGTTTTTATCAGTTTATTTGTTTATACCAGCAGACATATTGTTGTCCTAATGATAACTTTAGTCTAACTAGTACGAACAATGTTTAAAAAGTTCTGACAAACAGTCTTACGAGTAATGTGGAATTCGAATCCAACTGACACTTGGTTGAAAACTCGTTGCAGCCCGACGATGACCCCGTTTGCTGTATAATTTGTTATTCGAAACGGCACTTGGAGGAACATTCTGCTGCGATGAGGTCCGTTAGTTAGTTAGTTGAGTCCGTAAACAAATGGTTGAGAAGCTATCAGTAAATATCAGTAATTTTTCCCATGACGGCATTGAAGCAACAAAAAGGAAATCGTAATATTCTAACTAAGTTATTCATCGTAAGTTTACATTGTAATTTACCACACGGGCTTCATGGGGGCTCGCGCAACTACGGACTAGGTTTTTTTTCATCCGAAAGATCTTGCAAAAATGTCAAGTGTACAACACGCCACGCATCATATTTTTATTGATTTCAAAGCAGCATATGATACAGTCGATCGAGACCATCTGTGGCACATACTGCACGAAACTGGTAGGTAAGGTAAGGTAAGGTGCATCAAATGCATCAAAGACAAAATACATTAACCCTTTATAAGGCCGTGGCAATTATATTGCCACCAACGAAAAATATTTGTTTTGCGTCTATAATGACATCAATATAATTATAGAAGCAAAATAAAAATTTTTTGTTGGTGGCAATATAGTTGCCACTGCCTTATAAAGGGTTAAAGGAAGAGGCTCAAAGGAAACAAACGCGTGCCTTCCACAGACGGTAACCGTTAATAGCGACGAACTAGAAGTAGTGGATGAGTTCGAGCATTTAGGATCGCTGGTGAGTGCGGGCAATAACACTAGTAAGGAGATCCAGCAGCGCATTCAAACTGGAAAACGGGCCTACACACTTAAAAAAGCACTGAAGTCAGCAAAATTTTGCCGAGATATGGACAGCCGAGCGTTCGATAATATTATATACGATATCAGTTAGTTTTAGTACAGTTAGTTTTGGGTAAATGTAGCGCATAGTACCAAATTTCAGATTTCTAAAAAGTTTTTTTAAAATTGTGATATTTTGTGATAATTGTATACAAAATTCTAATGCAAAAACGAATGCTAGCACCGTATAAAAAAGTGACCGTTAATGCTCAACTGAATAGAGCCGATAGACGAAAAATTATATTTTTCTAATCCTTGATAAAGATTTAAAATAAATCGAAACGTCGGAAGTAGAAGAAAAACGTTCGTTTTCATCAGCAATTGGACTGCAAAGCAGAAATATAAAATTCTGGAAAGATACACAGTCGAAAGCTACAATAAGTATGATACCAAACGTTAGTAAAGATGCATAAACGTCGATATGCACCACCGCAATTTTCACCGAACGCTTGGCTGTCTAAATCTCGGCAAATTTTGCCGAATTTTTTTAAGGGTGTACTTTGCTTTTCGCTAAACGCCACGATCAAGAAGCATACCCTGTCGTACAAAGCTGATAATGTCGAAAACCCTTATGACTGGGAAATTGACGACGAGTGGTCCAAGATCGAGATGGGGGGGTTCTGTAGCCGCAAGGTTACCGAGTCTGCTTTGACAAGCGAATGGTCATGGGATCGAATCTTAGTAGAATCAGCCCATTCGATGGCAAAGTGACTTTAGCATGGGTTTATACCCAGGCCCCTCACCAGCACTACCCTTCCTTCGTGCTAAATTCTATGTTATCCCGTTATGGCCTATTGACAGTGCAAAAATGAGACCCTAATAGTTCAATGCACTGGTTAGCTGTTCCAGGGATGGCTATAATTGGGGACAGCGCTGTCATGTGGAACGAGGTGGGTAAAGTAGAGAAAAAGCATCGAAGGAAGGGTACTCAAATTACACACAAGCACGCATAAAATTCAATAAGCATATCGCTCACTCAATAGCGACTATAGCCAAAATAAATGCAGTGCGGGTTATACAACAAACACCCGGGCGATATCACAATAGATCTAACCATACTGGTCGCAGTGATGAGTCCATACAGGAAAAAAAGATCGAGATGAATGGAGATGACTGCTTGAAACAGCACGAGCCACCCCGGCTCTAGGCGACAACATAAGAAAGTCGTGTGAATAAAACAGTTTGCTTTGCTTTTCCGTGTAAACCTTATGGGAGAAGTAAAGTAAATTCTTTTATTCATACGGCCTATTGTGTCATTCTCGTCAATCGTACGCAACAACCGATTAATAGGTTTAAGCTAACTGATTTTTCTAACAGGACGACGTAACTGTATCAGTAAACATCAATAACAGCGAAACCTTACTGATACTTAGTGATATTACTGCTTGTTGATAACTATCAGCAGCTAATGATAGTTTGCCCATCCTTTGAGAACAAATCTGTCCAACAGAGGTAAACGGTTTCATTTCGTAGATAGCTTTTTGTATCATGGCATCATTCATATTAATAACTTTCAACGAAAACTCGGAAAACGGAACATTACTCGCAGCCAAGGATATTTAGTCAGCGATTCGAAAGGATTCGAGAGTGCCGCCGAAACACGCAAGGGGTAGGGTAGCATTGATCAACCGCACCAGTATGTCCGGAAACCCGTTCTCCTGCATTATCTGTCATAGCTGTTCGCGATCAACTGTATCGTATGCTGCCCTGAAATTCACGAAAATATGATGCGTGAGCACATTGTTTGTAGTCCCGACATTTCTGGATTTGTCGGAGTAAAAATTTGATCCGAAGTAGCACGGGCCCCCATGAAGCCCGCCCGATACTGCCCTACGAATTCTCATGCTATTGGGGATAGATGACGTGCCGCGGTAATCATAGCAATTGACCCGATCGCCCTTTTTCTAGACGGGAAAAACCTCCTCCTGTGTTTCCACTCCTCCCAAATAATTGAAATTAACCCGTGAAGTACTGTACTACTGGTTTTTGCCATTTTTGTAGCGTTCTGCCGGAAGTCGGACATTTTCGGTGCCTCTATTGTTCTTCAGTTGACCGATTTCTCACTGAATCTCTTCGAGTTAGGGAGACGGGACGCTATTCCGTCTTTTTCTGTTATATCACCATTGAGATGCCCATCGAAGACCTGTCTCCACCTGTCGACCACCTCGTGCTCGTTTTTGACCAGTATTTCATCTTTGACATATTAGGCATCGGTGTGTGTCCTTTACGAGATTGCTCATAGAACTTCGAACATACACGTCGGTACCTGGCCAAATTCTTCCTCGCTACAATGCTTAGAGTTTTGTCAAGCTCTTGTTTTCCTCTCCATTGCTTACTGGCATTCCCTATTAATGATGTGTCCCAGTGATTGTGTGCACTCGATATTTTTTCACCTAGCACTGCGGTTGCGGTCTCATTGACGAACGAACGTAGCCTGCTCCATCTGTCTTCGAGGTTCCAAGCAACTTACGGGATGTCTAATTGCGGGGAAAGAATGTGCTGCTTCTGATCACCAGACTTCGGAAAGCTGCGTTCATATTGGTGCGGTGTGCAGGGTATGGGGACCGATCACCGGTCTATACATCGCTTGTCCCTGCCGATTTGGGCGTTCATATCTCCAACAATGATCTTGTTGTTCCGTGGCGAACAGCTGTCGTACGTTTCCTTAAGCTGCGCATAGAACGCTTCTTTCTTGTCGCCGGGTCTATCTTCGTGTGGACCGTTGATGTCCGTAAATGACGTTGATGATGATGTGATTGAAGAAACAATCTTTTATTCTCAACATACATATCTTCTCGTTGATCGCCTTCTAATCCATCACGCGATTCTGCATTCTGTCCATCACTACAAAAGCCGTTACCAGCTCGTTGGTCGCTCCACTGCTATTTCCAGTGCAGTGTACATTTCCATAATTTCCAGTTTCCAGTCCAGTGAACATTTCCATAATAAACCCCGCTTTCCACAAAATTATTTATTATGGAAATGTACACATTTTCTCTGTAAACTGTTTTTCGGCAGGACTCATATTCAATGAGTTATGAAATATAAAAAATTCACAGCTTTAAAATCATAAATTTCGGGCAACTTCGGACAAAGTAAGCGAGTTTTGGAGGAAAGTACAATATTTTGTCTACAAAAAAATCAATTCTCAAATTCTTACACAGAAGCAGCTTCGCAAAAAAATCAGTTGAAAAGTGTGTTTTTGATAAAATAACTCAACAGAAAGCAAAGCCTAGGTGCTACATTCCGTTAACGAAACTTGACCTTCTGTTTTTATACGACAGACTTCGCAGCCAGCTGTTAGAGTGCAGGACAATTGCAGGGCCAGTTGCTACGATCCTATTGACTCTAACAGTCTCTCCCAGTCGAGATTCGAACATACGACGACTTGCTTCTTAGGCCAGCGTCATACCTCGAAGCCAACTGGGAGGCATAACTCAATAATTATGCATTTTAGTGACTAACAGTCTTCAGAGAAAATGTGTATGTTAACATACCGAATATAAACATTTCTTTTCAAACAAATCATTATATTTCATCAACAATAAAAGTTAGAAAGATGTTGTACACTAAAATCTCGTTTTACGTCCGTTCATTTTACGTGATTTCGTTTTACGTCACTTTTTTTACGTCCAAAATTTGAATTAACGTCCTCTCGTTTTACTTCCGAAATTTGGATTAACGTCTTCGGGAAAGTTACTTAAATGACTGCCGCCTTCAAGATGGTATGGAAAATAACGCAGAATTGACTCACTGCGTGGCGCTAGCGTATATGTAGCATTCTTATACAAGCTGTATCTTGCGTTGCTGACTATCTAGAAAGTTACGGTCTTCGGGAAGGTTACTTAAATGACTGCCGCCTTTAAGATGGTATGGAAAATTCAAGGTGGTATGGAACCGGCTGCACTAGTGTATGTTTTTTTGTATTTGCCATAACTCATGATCTTGGTTGTACAAGAAGTTCCTTTCTTCGGAAAGGTAGTTTAAGTTACCGAACGGTCCATTCATTTTACGTGATTGCATTTTATGTCCGAAATTTGAATTAACGTCCTATCGATTTACGTCGAAAATTAGAATTAACGTGCAAGGGTTTTTGGGGCCGGGGAAGGTTCTTAGGATGATTGTGTATTTTTTATCCCTCTCTTTCCCGCTTGGTCAACCGTCCATAAAAATTCTACAAAATTTACACCCGTATTTTTCCATTTGACACTTAGGGAGCCCCGTTTTGAGAAAGAGTGGCCCCAAAAAATCGCAACTTTTGCCAAGCTTTCCTTCTTTAATAATTTATCACTTTTGAACCACTGAATTGATTTGTATTATTTTGGTACCAAATATGGAGTTAAAGCTCAAGGTTTTCAGTGACTGCTCAAACATTTAAAATATTTTGACATAGGACTACGTCTTTGTTTACTATACTGGGACTAGGTAGCACTTTGTGACAACGAAAATAGAAATGCAACGTTTGAATGAAAGATTTCAAATGCGAATAACTACTAAACTACTGAACGAAACTGAACGATTTATATGTCGTTGGATAGATCAAATGGCCAGCAATTTTATGCATGGGTAAAAGAACAATTTTAAGGAGGGCGTAAGAGGGGGGGGGGCTTCTATACAAATAAAACACAAATTTCCTCAAAACTCGAGAACTAATCAAGCAAATGGAACCAAATTTGGCATGTGAAGGTTTCAGAAGCCAAGAATTTTTTCTATGATAAACTGAGACCCCTTCCCTCTTTTGGAGGGGGGGCTCCCATACAAATGAAATTCAAATTTACAAACTCTAGAACTAATCAAGCAAAAGAAACTAAATTTGGCATGTAAGGGGTTTTGGAGGCAAGAAATTTTTCTATAGTGAATTTAGGCCTTCGCCTTCTTTAAGAAGGGGGATCCCATACAAATGAAATATAAGTTTCCTCATAACTCGAGAACTTATCAAGCAAATGGAACCAAATTTGGCTTGTGGGTGGTTTTGGAGACATGAATTTATTTTATGATGCTTTGAAGACCCCTCACCCCTGTGGTACGAGGATAAGGACTCTCATACAAATAAAACAGAAATTTTTCCGAAACTTCCCGAAGACCGTAACTTTCTAGATAACCAGCAGCGCAAGATACAGCTTGTATAAGAATGCTACATCTACGCTAGCGCCACATAATAGGTCAATTCTGCATTATTTTCCATACCATCTTGAAGGTGTCAGTCATTTGAGTAACCTTCCCGAAGACCGCAACTTTCTAGATAGCCAGCAACGCAAGATACAGCTTGTATAAGAATGCTACATATATGCTAGCGCCACGTACTGAGACGATTATGCACTATTTTCCATACAAGCTTGAAGGTGGGAATCATTTGAGTAAACTTCCCGAAGACCGCAACATTCTAGATAGTCAGCAGCGCAAGATATAGCCTGCATAAGAGTACTACATATACACTAGCGCCACGTAGTGAGACAATTCTATAATCCATACAATCCGACGAAAAGCCCTTGATCTTCTAAACAACTTTGTCGAAGACACCAACGTTCTATACGGTCAGGATCACGAATTATTCCATGTTGGAACCAGCACTTCGTCCACTTTTTTTACGTCCAAAACTTGAATTAACGTCCTCTCGTTTTACGTCCGAAATTTGAATTAACGTCCACTTTTTTTACGACCGATTTGATTTACGTCCCCCCAATAGTGGACGAGATTTGAGTGATTCAATGGCTCATTTTAATATGTTCTACAACTAAAACGAATATTTGTATCACCATAAGTGGATATACGATCACCGTAATTATTAAAAAGATGGGCTATTTTTATCAATCAACTTCTCTTAAGGCACAATTTTCGACCCATTTTGCATGATAAAATTGAAAAATGCTCACAAGCATAAGTATGCCCTGCTGTGCACCGAACATACCACCCATTTTGGTTCGTTCAGATCATCGTTCAGAGTGTGAACGTCTTACAAAACCTCTTCGGCGTTTAAATCTCTTCAAGCGCGATGCTGCCTACGACAAAGATTACGAATGCTTTGCGGTTGCCTACTGACCAGGCGTTTTCGTAGAAAACGATCAGAGCAGAATAAAGAACTTTCGTGATTAGTTCCAAGCATCTATGTACCCAGTTGAGATTTGTTCTATTGGTATTCAAGTGACAAAAATATAGTTATTTCTTCGAAAATGAGAATCTAACACCTGTCGGATCTCGGAAAGAAGCTTGAACCGCTATCAATCGCCACCTTGTTTCCAGGAAAAATTCCCAAGAAACTTGACACAATGGTCTGCTTTCTTCTCGCCCTTGCTTATACATTGTTCGCGAAACAAGTGCCACCGGTAAACAAAGACCTGTTGTAGTGTAAACAACCGGAACTCGGTAATCAGATGCGTCTTCGTGCCTCTGCCTTTGGCCGTCATATTCGCTCGCGAACGTGCAAAGCATTGTTCGCTACCCTTTCCTGGTTTCACCTCCGCTGCTGGCGGTTTTCAGTAGTGGCACTGACTTTCAAGTCAGTGCACAAATCGCGGAGAAAGTTAATGAAATGCAGATGCAAAATCGCAACCATTCAGCACGGATCACGCTCGTTGCACACTAACCCACTTTGTTGAATACGGCCTATGCCCGTGGTTGTAACCAGTAACCAAAGTACGTCATTCAATTGTCTACGCCCAGACATTTTGTTCGGTCACCCTAATTAAAAACGTGTGCATGCTAGAATAATTTATATTGTCCGAATTTACCACTTAATGCTGTTCATGATACCTAAACTGCTACTGATGTGGTGTGGAGCACGCAAGCGTTGAAAAAACACAAAACAAAAAGTAAGCATGGCCTTGACTTGCTGATAATCAAAAACTAGCACCATTCCACTGACTGGCACCATGCACACGGAGTAAAGTATAATGAAGTGGCTCATCCCCATTCAAATATGACTTCGGGGGTTTTTACCCTATCAATTCTCGGAAGCATGCAACAATTGTGCTGTACTGAAATTCATACTAATGACTTACTTTCTACTGAAGTCTCAGGTCTCCGGAGGAGACAATCAATTAGCGCGTAGTAATACGGCGGCGCCGCCGCCGACTGCAGCACAACAAGGAAATGATTAATTAAAGCGAACGTTGGTATGGATGGATTACATAACGCTTGCGTGCATGCGTGGGTGGGTGGAGACGATGGCGTATCAATGTAGCGCGTCGTTAAGTTGCACAGATCGGCCACAGCAGACCGGGCGGGGGCGTAGTGCGAAAAAATAGTCATTTTCACACTCTCGACTCACGTCCACCAATAATGATCATAATTCGCTGCAAACGATTGGTGGATTCAGTAATGAGGGTGATTTGAAAGTTAAGCCGTAAAGATGATAACGAAGAATCGGCTACCGTTGCCGAGCAATCGTATGTTGATTTACGAAAATGAAATTGAACACACGAAATTGAAAATGTGTACTTTTAGACAAACAGTGCGTGCAGCAGTTACAAGCGGAGAGAATATTTGGTGAAGTAAACAACACCTTAAAAAATATAAACAATAACGAAGAAGAATCCAATGACGCAAGTGTACAGTACTAGAAACAGATTCATTGGCCGTAAATCGCTCGATAACGTTAAACGACGACTTTAATAAAATTATGATAATGTTTTGGTTGGTTATTGCAGCTTAAAACGCTCCCAGAAACATTTGTGCGGAAAGGCTTCCCAGCTTTTGTTTTCCTTGCTATTTAGCTTTTCAGCAAAATATTGAAAACCGCAACTTTTCTTTTCTTTTTTAAGGTAATGCTGGCCTCATAGGAGTTGGCTGTATAAAGTGGTTGGATGACCTCAGTTGCTCTATTTTTAAAAAAGGACATTGACTCGACTGTAAAAGACTCAAGCAAGGGGATGCACTCTCTAACCTGTTATCTAACATAGCCTTGGAAGGTACAGTACGAAGAGTAAACTTAGAAACAAAATGAAACTATCATCACGAAATCTCACATGCTGCTTGGTTTTGAGGATGTCGTCGATATCAACGGAATCAACCGTAGAGTAGTAGAAGAGGCCCTTTCAATGGGAAGCCATTACCATTAACAGCGCCAAAAAGAAGCAC